>NC_139947.1:31990911-32358411 GCF_963454915.1 Gymnoscopelus microlampas | reverse complement strand
ACGTCCGTCTCTGTATCCACTGCCCCCCACCCCCACCCCCTAGCTGGTCTTCAGTGGAAATATCAGGTCATTGGCTGCTAAGCTCTGGTTAACTGCAAAGGTAATTAAATTTGTAAGCAGGCTTTTTGAATCTTTCTAGCCTCTTCTGTAATACCGGCAGGGATTACAGGCCTGTTTGAAGCACAGCTGTAGTTTGACTCCGCGGCAGAGAAGGGGCCAGTCCCAGTGACCAGCCTGGGTCCACGACAGCCAAAAGCCCCTAATTGGCTGACGGACCCCAGAGCCATGACGTCTTCTTTACTGCAGTGACACACATGGAGAAATGCTGAGGAAATTATCGCTTATTATAAGGGCAGGCCCAGATTGAAGTGAACTTGCTATATTTAACATACACGTGCTTGTTTGTGTGTTTATCTATTTATGTGTGTGCGAGTTCTGCTTCTCTTTTTCTTTTTTTGAGCACATTTTTCTCTAATGGGGTTGAAACATCGTTATTTGTCGATGCCCACTGTACCCCCAAGGCCACATATGACAGCACTAGCCCTAACGTGGTCAATACTTTGATTTTTCTTCTTTTTCCCTGCCCGTTTGATTTCCAGCGGTGGTTACCAGGGAATTGATTTGCCACATCCGCGTTACAGACGAGAAAGAGATCACGGCCAAAGATTTCTTTTTTATCTCACGATATTGTCCCCGCTGACACGAAACAACATTTGACATTATTCGCGAAGACAGCATAATGTGTGAGGATACGGAGAACGTTCTCTCTAGAGGACAGACCATGGGGAGAACAGCCCCCCCACACACCCCTCCAATCAAAGGCACTCTTTAAAAAGACTGCTTCTCACCAAGGTATTGACACATTAGATTTCCACAACATGTTTCTGATATCTTTTTTTTTTTTTTCATTTTAGTGCACTGAACTAACGAGTGGAGAAGGCGAGCGATATCGGTTCCTGTTTAGATTACATGGCTTGCTGCTTGATTGTAACTGAAACCTCCCACCCTTTGATCCCCTCCCTCTCTGATCTTTTAACTATAGCTTAACTTTAGCTCCAAAACAAACTAGCACTTGCTTCTTTCCATTGCACCTTTGGTACATACAGTAATAATCCTGGTATACAGAAATTCATAGAAAATGTCAAATAAAGCGGAGACAGATTTAAAGACATACAGTACATGTGAAGTATATATTCTACGTACCTTTTACCTTCAATGGCTACTATTATCCACTAAAGTCCTATAACGCGTTGTGATGCAACACATTGTTATATTTTTGAAAGTGTTGAGTTTGGACATTTTGGGGAAATCTTTGCCTATAATTACATGCCCCAAATAGATTACAATTTGACAAGTGTTATTCAAGTTAGCCAAATGAAAAGTCTTACAAGGGGCAGAGAGTGACTCGCACAAAGCATTTGACCACGAATGTCAAAATATGACTAAAGAATGAGCGGAGGCTGAATTATGCTGCTGATTGAAAAGTAATGTGAGCGGACATCCGACGTGTGAAGTGTACCTTGATGAGGAGAACGCTGGGCCTAGTTGCACAGTCCTTGTGTTAGGAAAGGTTATCAGAGAAGTTTTTCATGTAACTCACTCTGTAAAAAACGCTAAGTTGATTAGACTTGTTTATTTATTCAGGTCCAAAAGATTATTTGCTTTTGTCACATTTATTCCCATTTTGCTAGCACACAGGCCCTGGAAGACGAGTTACCGAGGAACACAAAATTTTAATTAGTGTATTTTAATCATTCAGGCTTTTCGAGCTAATCCACAGACCCCTGAGAATTCCCAAGATGCAGCTCTGTGCTGCTTTACCATTTATTGTCGAGTCTATTATAATTACTGTTAGCAGGTGGGGGCAGGGAGACGTTTATTATGTTTTTCCATCTTTATTATAATTACCAGAAAAAAAAGAAAGGATGCTGTTTCATTAAGTTTAGAGATGATGCCATTTTCCTCCTGTTTTCCCCTCAATCTCCTTCCTGCCTTTGTTCCGTAATGCCATTGTACTGTAAAGGCTTTCAATCCACAGCTTTCAGACATTGCACAGCTTTAGTAGGAAAAACAACAACAAAACGTAACAGATCTCTTATTAAGAACAGAAGAGGGCGAGAAGATGGTCTTAATGAACTGAATTTCTTAGATGGTTTGTCCCCCCCCCGGTTCCTTTCAAATCCTAACAGTTCCCTCTGAGTGAAATCGACACATCCTCTGAAAACACACATGTCTAATAGAGTTGGACTGGGATCAGAACAGAAATGCAGAAACTGGAGTATGTTTGCTTCACTTTCACACTTTGTCAGTACCGAAAGATAAGGCGGCTGCAGTAAATCTTTAAGCCCCATGCTTTTGGTGCTCTGCAGGGATTTTAGCATCTTCCACAAATATATTATGTGGTTATGTGTTTGTTTAAATGTTATTTTGCCACTCCCTCCTCCTCTAGACTCTAGAGTACAGTATAAACTTTGTGACACTTGTTTGTCCAAAAGCAATCAGGCTGCTAAAAGTTTTGAACCAAATATGTGAGTGTCTTATTCCTCTGTTGGATTAGTGATACCAGCTCTATTTTGGATGCATATTGTTGCTTCTTGGGAATTATATGAACAAACGACTTTTTAACATAATCGTTTGCTTATATATATAGAGTGTGTGTGTGTGTGTGTGTGTGTGTGTGTGTGTGTGTGTGTGTGTGTGTGTGTGTGTGTGTGTGTGTGTGTGTGTGTGCGTGCGCGTGTGCGTGTGCGTGCGTGTGAGAGAGGGGAGGCTGGGGAGGAGGGAGACATAAGCAGCACTTTCCACTGGATGCCATATGGGTTGACTAGTTCATCACAGCTTCTAGTACAGTTTTGTTGGAGTCAACTACATCACATAAAGCTTAACGCTTGCCATCATTTCAATGTCTGTCAAGGGCACCGTTTTGGCAATGGATCTCATCAATTTTCTTAAGTGAGCAGATCTGAAGCTGTCAATTGGCTAGAAGGCAGTACACTACACTTTTACTCCAGAAACATGTCTCAGTAAGCTCTCTGGCCAAGGATGGTACATTTGTGTAATGAGCTGAGACTGTTTGTCTGCAAACTGCCATAAAGGTAAATTCACCCAAAAATGAATTCACAAATAGCACATTGATGAAGAATAGAGAGAAAGAAAAAAATAATGAGACATTTTTTGATAATTGACACCCTCGAATTTCACCATTCTGCAAAAGCGAACTAGAAAATAAAATCTGAAATATGTTTATCCAGATTCAACATATTATCTCTATGATCAAGGGCATTAAGCTACTTAAGTCTTAATTACAAATAATATTTGAAGCAAGAGTGCCACTCCAGTTTTGATGTCATTAAAAGAGATGAGTCAAAAGCCTTCATTGCAGACTATCTTTGTCGTTCGTAAGTAACCCTAACCAGTGTTGATTTTATGGTGGTTATGTATTTCAACTGATAATTTGAAGAGAATGACCATGGGTAAGAAATGGAATTAGGCTTTAACATAACTTAAACATTGTGCTTTAAACTGCCCCATGGACTTGTTGCAGCATATTCAAAATCCACCATTTCCTGAAATACATTCAATGTCAGTGTGTATTTAGAACCGAATCATTGCTCTATTCTTGGATCTTTTTTTGGAAGGCAGAAAGAAGGGGAAAATAACCAGTCATCTCTAGTGGCTGTTTTTCATGTTTTCATGAAAAATTCCACATCTCCTCATGAGTTGGCTTTCAGGAAAAAGCTGAGATATATTTCAGGACAGATCCCAGGAAAAATTAATTAATAGACCTTTGAAGTGTGAAAGGCCAGAGTAATGCAATTATAGAGTCTTTGTGAAGTGTCAGGATTTTGGAATTATAAAATCACCCTAGATTGGCAGCAGTAATTATGGTTGGCAAAAGAGACATTCTCACACACCTTTGCTGATATTACCCAGCGACAGCCGACTTGTAAAAGCCCCTTTTCCCCTCTCTTTAGAATGGAAAATATGCCACAGCTGCCTTCCATTTGACAGTGATATGTCCACAGTGTTATGTTGGTATTCCATTTAAGTGTTGCTGCCTTTAACCCAAAAATGACGTAATACGGGCCTAGACTCTAAAACAGAGGGAACTACGGCATGAGGTTCATTCATAACTGTTCACAGACATAGTAGTAGCACTTTTATTATGTTAACCCTCCAAACCCTCAGAACAGCTTCTGTCAGCAATGTACTAACAACTTGCAGGCCTCGATCCTTCTTCAGGACCTCATATTATATTTGACATAATCCAGGCCTGGGCCTTGCAATTTCTTATCTTTTTTTCTTTTTCTTTTTTCTTTTTTTCATATGGTCGTTTTCAAGTACTGCTTAAATTCATGACATCCAAGAGATTTTGGAAGCTGTGATCTTATCAGGGCCTGTACAGGTCTGGACAAAGCCTTCTGCACAGGGATGAGTTACTGTATATTTTCATGGATTAGGAGCAAAGGGTCTGAGTAAAAAGCTATAGTTAAAAGTCAATCCTCATTTTGAAGTGTTCTTGTTATGTCTGGCCTCAGGTCTTGTAGTTAGAGTTAACGCTGACTGATGTGGGCATAGCTGGTTAAATTGATATGTTTAGCCTGTCTGGGTAACAATAGACACTACAATGTTTTCCTTTGTGTAATCATGTTCAAGCGTACACCAGTGAAGCGTTAACACTTTTTCAGAGCAACACTATTGATGTTCTTTATTTTGTATTTTTTTTTACATTTATATTCATTTCATTTGAATCATTAGATTTACCCAGATTAAGGTTGTTGACAATCAAGGTGGATGAACAATACGGTTATGTCCTTTCATAATGACAAAGTTAAACTGGGCCATTTTCTTCTGACCTCGGAGTGTGCTCTATTGATTAATCGATTAGCCTCCTCTAAAAAAAGTCTGATGAAATCTTGAATAAGCCTCTGTTACAGACTTTAAAATGCACTCCTAAAGGAAAAGCAGAAATGTTACTGTCTTAGAAAGCGGACTGGTTATGATAAATCACCATTACTCCATTGCAGGTTACAAAAAGGGCAAACGTAGTTGTAAAGGCAAAACATAGCAAGCAAACAAACAAAAAAAAAGTAACTGCACACTTTGTGCTGGACCTCTCAGTAGCAATGGCCTTGATAAGCGTGGAATAATAATTAGTGCATCTGTGCCGGTTCATGCACAGACCGCCAGGTGATGTTTAAAGTTTTGGTGCCAAGTATAATGGTGGGGGCAAGTGATTCCATTAGCATCCATGATGGGCTTTGATGGCTCTCATGGGGTTGTTGAGGACAGAATATGCTTGTACTAGTTTCCTACAGAAGTTCCATTTTTAATGTAATCCTTTAATCTTTCTTTTCAAATGTGATGCAACATAGACTACTGTACCAGTCGGACCTTGTGTTCCACATACTTGTTCCAAGTGAGACAAGTCAAACAGGTCTGATGAAGGTGACATTAAAGCCTAATTTATATTCCATTGCATGAAAACAACTGATCATGTGGGGGGGTTAGGGTTCTCACGTGTTTTTGGCTGACTATTAAATTGTGAAATTACTCAACATTATTAGACACTGTCAATGGCCTGAAGGCTAGAATGCTTGTATTGTAACACTTCTTTGCCGTATTGAATTGTCTGCATACTCTGGCTATCCTTTCGGAGTGAGTTAATCGCGCAAACCTGTTCAAACTTCAGTAATCAAATGTAATGCCTGTATGTCAAATGCACATTTCTAAACAAAAATTGTACTCGTTCCAGTTTGACCTATTGTGCCCACTGTTTTGTTCTGCTAGGGCAAGGCAAAATAGACAACACAAAGATGACATTAAAACCATCAACCTTCCGGAGATTGCACCTCTCATGTGGTGCCCATGTCTGCATCGTACAAATTACTGCTCAATTTGGCTACAATCATGCTCTTAACATGGAGCTGGTTTGGAGAGGGGCTTTTCTAATTATGGGCAATCTGTAAAAGATTGTTGTTGTGATTACCACACAGGCATATGCCAGAGCTCAGAGAACATACAAAGCAGACGTCAACCCACTAAAAGCCCAAAGGAGACTCTAGTGCCTTCTTTATCACGTTGGGATAAACACATATACTTACTGTATATCATGGCCGTAGATAAATATGTCCAATTTATAGATTTTATTTTATTTTATGGAGAATGACAGTGATCTTTGTGAAAATATACACACATGCATACATACACACATACACGTACACATTCAAAATATGGTATGATGATAGGAGAAGAGTATTTCAACATGCCACGCATAAAAAAATGTAAACTCCCACAGTATGATGTCTTCCATCCAGAGGATGCCTTAATTACTCTTTAGCTCAGTTCAGTTCGGCAGTTCTATCAAGAAGAATAAGGGAAGAGACAAGATCAAGAAATCCTCATAATAATTAAAAAATTACACAGGGTACAACAAGGGCACCTATTCTAATAGTAATAATTACAGACATAAATGACTAATAAGAAATGTAGCGTTGTGAGAGAGCAGAGTCACTTGTGTGAATCCAGGGCTCTCCCATGACGGACTGTACGTGTGCGTTGCGTGCCTGTCCATCTGTCTTGGGGTGTTCTTTTCCACTCTGGCTTTGAGTGCTCTGATTAAGAACTATCACTACCCCTTAAAGAATAGAGAGAAACTTTGGCTCTGTGTCGCCTAGAAAAACTCCTCATGCACCCAAACCGCCACACGTGCCCTTTTCCTGTCTCCGTTTATTACACAGCCATGATCCTCTTAAGAGGGCTTCCTCTCCAGCAGAATACCATATGTTTTCACTTAAGCCTAATTTCTTTTTCTCATCATTTAAGACACGCGTTTGTCGAGCCAAACACATTAAAAAGCCTCACTTCTCCTATTCCATTTTTTTTTCTTCACGTCTCCGAATATTTCAAAACACTGCGGTTTTAAATTAATTTACAGCCACAACAAAAGCGCTCAGCATTTTAATAGCATTGTAAGTAATTTTAAGTTAAGTCAGTAACCTTTGAAATAGAGTTCACGCAGCCACTAAATTGTGGTTTCTGTTGACGAAGATAGGGGTCATACAGAGGGTTCCACTTTATTCATTGCAGAATTAAAATTTGATCACGTAAGAAGTGTGATTGTTTTTAATCAAATAGCACTGGAGCTACGTATATCTCTCAAAGTCTGACATTGATTCATGTAAACTTTACCTTAAAGGGAAAATCCACCGTAAAACATAATTAGCTTTTTGCTATTCCACTGAACTTGGCCAGTTTATTCAATTAACATTTCTACAAATGTTGGAACTATCTCCTAGAACTAGAAATCTGTAGTGTGGCTACCGCCGACTGCATGGTACAGTGTCAGTGAGCTACAGTACCACTAGGTCTGGGTAGACTCCATTCATGTTTAAATATTTGCTCAACCACAGAGCGTGTATTCTAATTGGTTGTCATATTTGAATGTGCAACACCCTCACCTGCCAATAAATTAGCTATGCCCCCACTACTAGCGATACTGGAAAAACAAACGGGTGGCTATGCTTAATTACAATTTTTCCAAGTCCATTGGTCTTAAACTCCCAATTAGGTCATTATGCCAATTCTCTATTCCCCCTTGAACTTTAGTCCCTTGTCCTTGCTGACCACCACTGGTTGGTTTGTTAAGGCGAGCATGTGTCTCCTCCGATACACATATACCACCTGTCCGCTTCCTTTCACCTGACAGTGAGGAGTTACACCAGGAGGAATAAGCTATTCCTTTCAGTTCCGCTACCCACACAACAGATGCCCTGACCAATCTGTAGGAGTCACTAATGGAGCAACAAATATCACCTTCCCCACCCAGCTCTCCCCCTGCCAACCCGGCCAATTGTGTTCATTGTAGTGTCTGGCCAAGCTGAATGCAATACAGAGGATTCTTTACCCCTGAGCCACCTAGATGCCCTGTATTCCTTATATGGGAATTTCCCTAGAAGGAACATATGAATGTGCTGAGGTGTGGTCACGGCCGGGGGGGGGCTGCACTAAGGACGCAACTATTTAAAGGTGACCAGAGATGCCAACAGCGCAGTTCACTGGAATCGTGACAGAAGAAGTATTTGGTATTTAACTTCTTACTCGTTAAAAGGAATAATTGAATAAGCCATTATTCTTACCAAGAATTCGGAGACCCCTCACGGATCAGTTCTAACTTCTTCCACTGTCTGTGTTGCTAGGTTACCTAGTGTTTTGTTCCCGACAGTTCCTTTCTAACAATTTTAAACTTTAAAAAGTGTCGACCACTCACGTGATGAGTTTTTTCAGTTTAAAATATGTTCATTTTGTCACACAACAAAATCAACGTATCTAATGTGCTTGGTCACATAAATTAACACTAGGGAGTTACTAGATGAACGACACGCGACACCATGGTTTCATGAGGCGATACATAGATCAGGATTTTTTTTATATTCAGGATGTGGATATCCATTCAGCATCCAGTAGGACCCCTGAGGCACAGCCCCGGCCCTTCATTATCTGCATAATATGCTGAAAAGATCAAAGGCCTTTCAAGAATCTGGATGCAGTCCAGATTTGCGTTAGCCAGGCTTGGAAATCAGAGCATCTATGACTTCATGATGTCACGAAGTGCCACTTTTTGGAGTTGTGTCCACTGACTATGTGGGATCGTAGGAATTGTGCTTTAGATTTTAAATCCAATTAGTTTTATTTGAATTTAGGGCTAAAAGCTTTGGATCAGCAAATATACCCATATCCCAGTTAAAATCACCATGGGTGCTGTCATAATGTCCTACAAGTTGCTCCCATTATTGGCTGTCTATGGAGAGCCTAAAGGATTTCCCTTGTTGACACCATCACTACATTCTTGTCACTGTTCAGCATAAGGAGCCAAACAGAGCTGTACATTATTACATGTACATTTTCTATTTTAGAGTGGGTTGTCCATTTAAGAACATGATTTTGAATAACTAGCTTAACTATGAATTAGTTTTACATCATCTATATAAAATTCAAGTTGCGGTGTGTCTGTGGCAGGATTATGACCAAATATGGACACAATATGGGAGAATCACCCACAAAATGACCCAGTCAATGCTGGATACCAGAATCTGAAGACGCTGATCGATGCGTTGCGTCGTCGCGCAAAAGGCCTGGCAACGCCGGTCAAACTGATAACGCGGCACGAAGCATTTCTGCTTGTTCTCTATATTCACCAAAAGGCCACTTTTTGTAGCTTTCATATACAGATGTGATCAAAAGTCACAAGCATTGTGATCAAATTTACTTTACGTTTTTGTAGATGCTTTTAATGGGACACAATTAGTGGATGAGTAGAGTGTACAAAGGCAGTTAGCGCATGATTCATTGTTTTACTGGAGAAGCCTTCACCAGATGCACAGTCTTGAACATAACAGTGTAGAATGCAGCTAATCATTATTAACTAACAACCGTCTGCTTTATTAGAGACTCGCTTTAGGACTTTGCCTTTGACTTTTGAGTCACCACAGCACAAACAATCGTTTGCAATCGTTAATACTTTTCCCCCATTTAGCGTGTTTATACTTAGATGTGTGCAGGTGTCAAGTACCGAAAATAGCAGATCTACAAGCTCACAGCGGTTTGCGCTGCAATGCGTTGTGAGCTTGTAGATCAGCTATTTCCAGTGTGTGACACCAGCGCACATCCAACTATAACTCAGTGTTTTACCGTCATATACGCAACAACCATGAATTCACAGTGATGGTCTCCTTTCATAATGTATTGAACAATATGAGTGCATGGCTGCTGTGGTGTCACTGCCTTTTTAGTGTGAATCTTTCCCCATATTAAATATAAGCTGTTATAGGGCCCAAAGGGGCCCAGCAGTCTATTTTCCAATGATGTTGTCATCCATGTGGCTTACACCCCAGAGATGTGAAGGTAATCAGCCTTTTCATCTCCAGAGGAGGGGCTATGCCCAGAGTCCTCCCCCACCACGTTAACAGTCTAGTCCCTCAGCAAACCTTTTAACTCTGTCCTGAATCTCAAACAGTATGCTTATGTGGGCTCAGGCCTTGAATTACCTATATATTATATGGATATTTGATTGCCGCGTGCCGAACTCTTTACAAAAAGTTTTATTCCAAAAGGACAACGTCTATCTCATTTTGAAAAAAGGAAACAAAGGTACATTACATAAGATTGCAACTCATGTTGGAAAAACATTTGCATTAGCATTCCCGACCTTGGGATTAATGATACAAGATGGATCTACTGTACTTTTCTAGGCCTCTTGGTTTGCTCTATTACTGTGAAAAGTTTAATTTTCTAAATCTCAGTGGATTGTGGATTGTGAGAAAATGACACTATGCTACGCTGTCATCATTAGTATCAAGAATTGACTACTGTCTGTGATGTGAATGTGTTGTTTATACTATGAAGTGAATGAACGTAGAAAGAGCATTTACTGTGGGCACAAGACCAAAACTCAGTTTAAGAAGAGATTAAAAAACAACAACAAATCCCTTCATTAAAGAACTAATTTCTCATGAAGCTTTGAAATCTCTCTTCTTCTGACTGTAGTTTCCTGTTCCAGAGGGTAGATTCACGTTTGCATTTTCTTTTGTGTAGGTGTTGAAACAATTGCTCTGTTCTCTACTCCTCCCGAAAATAGCAGACGTACCGGGCTTGTAAGAAAATTAGTCAATTTAATTTCCTTGAGTAATGAAAATGTCATGCACCATTTAATAAAACTCCCAAGAAAAAAGCATGCCTTTCACTCGTTCGTTGGAGATAGCTAGGGACCCCGTGGATTTGAAAGTTCGACAGTTGCCCTTTTTGATGTTTTCTCTCAGTTTTGTTTTTTCTTGATGTGATTTCAAATTAATCTCAACAGCTTGGATGTAAATATGAAAATGAAGGTTGTTTGGTCCCCCCCACCCACACACAACCCAGAGCACTGCTGGCTGGCTGAGGTAACCGATATCGCTTTCCCCTTTAAACTGCAAATTATTTTACGTTTATGAGTTTGTCTCATCTTCAAGGTCAAAAATGTAATTTTTGCTCTTTCAAAGGGTTATAACCTTAAAAGAGAACCTCCATCCTTGCTGATTAATGAGAGACTCCTGCATTTGATGTTTCAACGGTGACATTTTAAACTTTAAATATTTTATATGCATACCTATGAAAAAAAAATGAAGATATGCATTCATGTGGAATAAACGGTATTGCAGAGAAGAAAGGCTGGGCCGGGTATCATTTTAATAGAACAGTTAGAGTGCAATGGTTTTTCTTGGTGATTTTTATTTGAGGTTTTTATGTGTGCGCAAGCTGATTTAAAGGCACACTAAATCATTGGGGATGGGGAGTAGTGGATTATGCATTTAATCAAGGGCTAGGCCTTGGGAGAGTGGCTGCATGGCCAAGTCACTGGGGCATCAGTGAGGGGTTGCCTCTGTAGCATGGGGCCTATCCTCTTTGTTCCAGGCTATAATGGGCCATTTTCACATCATTTGCAGGTAAAAAGAGACGGAGCTCATGCTTATAACCAAACAGCATGCACACCAGACTATCCCTAGACTGGAATACTGCTACCATGCATTCAATGTAGAATGTCTTAGTCATTAAAGCTGGAATCTGTAACTTTCATGTCCTACCTGGGAGATGAACCCCAGTTCCCCATGCGGGTGCCAACATTTTTACTGTTGAGCTATAACAGAGAGCACATTTGGGAAGGTGAGCTATTTCCATTTGAGTTTATAGCAATAGAGTATCGAAGTCCTGACGTCACTCGCTCATCCCCTGGGTCACGGAAGTATTTTCCGTAAAAGTAACATAACATTGGGCCATCTTAGAATGGTCTCATATAAGAATTGTGGTCCAAATATAAACAAACTGTCCCGGCGCTATTGTCAGCGAGGTGGCTCTGTATCATTTACGATAGTCAGTCACTCATATTTGATACAGTCTATTTCTGGCTAAAATTGAATTAATTTGGCGGTGGTAACATTAGTGTTTTCTCGCGGCCAGTTGAGTCAAACCGCCGGACTTGTGTGTTTTTTTTTAACACAGTTCTTATATGCCGCGGTATTAAAGACGTCTATGGGAATTCAGAATGGGGGGGGGGGGGGGGGGGGACCGTGACCCAGGTAGGATGCGTAAATTAAGTCTGATTTTGGTGCTATATTCTTGTCTACCTGTAGTGGTCCTACCCTACTAGACCTAAATGTCTCAGCAGAGAGACCACCTGCAACCACTCAGTTAGTTATATTGCATTAACTTACAGTACCATACAGATTGGTTAAATAACATAACACCCAACCTTTAAGTCATTTGGACATAATCTAGAATAGATGAACTACAACATCTTATACTGTAGACTTTTTTTGCCATTATTTCTTTATGTGAATTAACTGATTGTTATTATCTGTTAATTCTAACATATTCTACCCACATAACAAGTATTTAAGGGGTGTTCAGCCTGTATCTGCAGTAGCTTATGAGAGTGGCCCCTTCAGTCAATCTGAATGTTGTCTTTCACAACATAAACCACGTACCTAGAATTATACATAGACTAATAGACACCGAGATCTAAGTATGGTAAGCCAAATGTCAAGTCTTTGAATCTCACAGCACTTCCCATGTGTCTTCTACATCAATGTGAGGGCTAGATTGCAAAGGGGTGACTATGAATCTAATATTCCTATCAAGAAGCTTCTGTTTTCTATGTCCGTCGTGAAGATAACCCCTTTTTCTTGCTGTAGCATAATTATGAAATTGGAAGCGATCCAAATGGCATCACATACTATCAAAGCCACAAGAGTTTGGTGTGTAATTCCGATTTTCTCAATTTACATTTTCTTTTTTCCCATGTAGTTTTCTTGAAGTGTATAAACTGGAAGCCCCACTAATTGCATAGTAGACTTTCCACAAATATACAATGTCTCCCACGACTGTGTCATCTGCCTTATCACAACTCCCACAGTGTTCCCCATGAAATCGAAATACTCAGTCAGTGTTTTTTGTGTTTAGACATGGGTTGGCTTATGACTTTATGTGTTTTCATGCAGTAATGCATTTTGCACAGAGGTCATGGTCAGTTTGAGCTAGAAAACAAGATTTTGGGATTCATCTGCTGTAGCACTGTCTTAATGCAGGTTGCATGACTGGTGGGGTAAGTTAGCATAACTGTCTCCAAGATGTTCCCATTACCACTGGTTCTTTGAAAATTAATATGTGTGCTTAATGCTTGATGACTTGCTTTTCTACTGCCCGACGAAGCTCAATATTTAATTTAGAAGCCACATTGTGCTTTCTGTTCCGGAGCTGTGCGATAGGTCTTAATCGCAATAGCGGCATACAAATCACGGATGAACATGGGAAGTTGCGGAAGCACTGGCACTTCAAGATGGTACTGAATTCTGTTCACATGGATAAAACAATGTATGCATATTCTTTATCAATTTTTAACATGCGTCTGACAGTTCTACATGGAATTTCAATGTAAAAGAAAAGCCTTTGCTATTCTCTTATTACATTGTGTCCTGGATTTGACATTCATTTATCTCAAGAAAACAAATGCACTTTTAAACAATAAGTGGGTAAATTATGCACTTAAAGTTTCTCCCTAACCTCTAAAAAAAAGAAGAAATACCATCAGTGCACTTAGCTGTCCAATTAGATGGGTGAAATATTTACCCAAAGTAGGATTTAAACAGGGACATGTTTTCTATAAGGGCACGGTTTGTTTTCCCCTCCTATTTGCTCCTGTGGGGGATTAATACTGTCAATCACCTTGACTGGCACCTCTCAAATCACATCCTCGCAGCAAAGTGGCTGATTTTGTCGGGGAGAGAATGCCGTTATCGGTGGAACCTTGTTTGGAGACTCGCAAAACCGCTAAACCCGCAATTCATGGGAGATCTGTTTACAATCTGCACCGGCCATTGACTGCTAAACAGCCCGCGCAGATCCATCCTGGGCCACTCTGAGGAGGAGAGGAGCAGAGCAATTACATCCTCAAACAGCAATCTGAGGCTGGGTCGGCATGCAAACACACGTCAAGTACACACACAAACACTGACAGATTCAGACACAAGCAATACGTTTACACAAGACTTTGTAAAGTCTTGTTAAGCTTTTACGGGTATGAATTTGTTTGGCCCTTGTAGTGTTACTTGTGCACTGTGTGGTACAATCATTTTGCTGACGTGCACGGCCAGGTATATGATTTAGCATTTTCTTCAGGAAAACTTAATGGTGATGACTAGACAATGTTTTATTGCTACTGTAGAATAGATGCCGCACAGTAACAATGGAACCGGTAATTTGGGGGCTTTTGTCAAGGAATATTCTGTAAATCTCACTTTGATCAATTTATTTTTACTTAATGATGGTTTTATGGAAGCCCCATTTGAACAAAGATGATGGAGATATGGTTCTAAGATCATGTGTACGTTCATTGGAGCGCTTATTTGGCACTAAAACAGACTATAAGATGTTATAAATGTTTTTACATGTTACTGTAGCATGTAAATTTAATTACAACATATTAACAGTGTAAGAGAACGACCATGTTATATGTAAATGTGCATGCTTAGAGGTGAACATTTTGCTTTTTTATTTTTGGCTGTTTCAAAGGTGGTTTAAGTGATATGTTTGTCTAAAGGTTTTTCCCGGTAGTAATGATTGCTGTTGAGTGTTCGTTCAGCAACAGGGGTCTTGCGTTCTCGCCAGCTCTTTCGTAAAAACTGAAAATACATTTTCAGGTTGGGATACCAATTCATCCAGTCAGGAGAGAGAACCCCACAAATCAAATTTATCAGCTTCAATTTTATAGTGTTCTACCATTTCAAAAAAAATGTGCGATCATTTTGTTTTAATCAATTTCACTTACCAGTAGGCTAACTCATACAGTATCCTGTATGGGTTCTTTCTCCTGATTGGATAAAATTTGTATTCCGACATGAAAATGTATTTTCTGTTTGCTTAAGAGAGCTGGAGAGACCCCTGTTACTGAACAAACATGCTATAGTTATGACTACAGTCAGAATATAGAGCTATTATAGCTTTTTATTTTTAATAATTTAAAGTAGCCAATTATTTTGTACCCCCTTTTCTCCCCGATTTAGTCGTTATGCCAATTGATTCCTCCCCACACACATTTCTGTGTTGTCACTGCTGTCGTATCCTACTGACTCACTTGCCAGTGAGGAGCCCCCACCGGGAGGATGTAGAGCCTTTGTCCTACTCCTCCTGCCCAACACTCCCCACTGACAGGTGCCGCCCCAGCAAGTAGGAGTATGTGCAATGACCAATATCACCCTCCCTGCCCGGCTTCCCTACCCCGAATACGAGCCAATTGTGTTCGTATAGATGCTCGACAAAGCCGGATGGTGGGCAGTGACTTTACCACTGCACCACCCGAGCGAGCTATACTTATTTTAACAATTATTTTTTTTTCATCACAACACACTTTAAGCATGCACACTTTTAAGCATGCATAGAAGTTCAGGCTACGTAAGTCAACCTCTAACCTTAACTGCTCTGGAGGTCTGCCAACACCAGCATTCATGTTTTTTTGCCATGATTCATTATTATTAAAAGTGACATACTGTAGACTGAAATAATAGGGCCTGGATTTGCTTCTTTTTTCCTTGTAGTTTTTACAGAATATACTGTATAGAGATATTGATTCCAGCTCTCAAAAGCAGGTTTAGTATTCAGGAACTTCTGCTGAGTTTGTAACAAAAACAGAGCTAAATATCACTTAAGATGTTTAGCCCAATGTGTATTCTTTTTATGGGATTTTTTTTGCATGACTGCACATAGAGTTTTGCAGTTGCAGCATGTATAGTATTTAATGCGTTTTACATACTATTGTAGTTTAGCTCAGGGTGCTACAACACTGTGTCGATTGTTTACATTTAATTCCCTGTTGCTTAGTAAAAATAAATGAAAATATTAAAATCAGCTCAGTTCTGGCTCAATTTCCCCTTTGGACTATAACAATAATGTGCATAATCAGAATTGAGATAATGTACTGTATAGTTTTTAACAGCTCCCTTGTTATGATCCTACAGTAGATGTAATACAATACTGTAATAGTATGATGGCATATCATATCGTGACCCATCATGTTTCAAAGGTTTTGCAAAGTCCCTGCCAATACCCAGCCCAACTATCGTTAACTATACTCCAACTAACTGGAAATGGGTATAGTATTGAGTTCGCTGAGATTAATAATAATAATACAATGAGTGATAATAATAGCATGGCATTGACACTGACAGGGTTAGGGGTTCTATTCCCATTGAAGCCACCTGTAAATATATCCATGCATTTACAACACTGGTGTGTTGGATAAAACCATCCACCATGTTACACACACAACATGTGGGTAACCTCAAGTAAAGTTGCCACTCACAAATTTGTTGTCCAATGTTTCTATTCTATATTTCTTATTCTCAAATCTCAGACAGTTCCATCTTTACTGGAAAGTGACTTCTCAGTTCTCACATGATACCCAAGCACTGTTTGTTGAACCAACATTGAACCGGGCAAAGAGAGAGGGTTGTCTGTCTTACCGAGCGAGGCTAAAAGCTATAAAGATATCACAAGAGGATTAAGAGCATTAGGGGAGATGTCAGTGGATCATTTCATTTTGCCCACTCGACTGCTAGTCAGCATCTTTTTTTTTTTCTTGGGCCGGTCGTTGTTAAAGGAGATAGGGCCTTTTAATCCAAAGAGGCTGATTGTTGTTTTTATGGCCCAGGAAGTGTTTCTCAATTGGGATGCACTAAATCATCACTCCCGCTCCATGATGTTATACGAAATGATGAAAGGTTGTCCGATGCGTTACAGTACATAACACTGCATGTGATTTCTTGTTCAGACAAAGCATCTCTACTCAAGTGTCGCAATGTACCAACTATTGTCTTTACTGGTCTGAAGTTAAACCGATATCCACTTTAAATTGAGCATTGCTGTACTTCTGTCAAATAGTTATTGTCATACCAAGATTTTAATTTTGTATATCGTCGCTGTCTGGCATAAACCTTGTATCTCCATATTTCGTATTTCTTTTCGCCCCATAAATGAATGCCTTATTCTATACTTAGTCATATGTCAGACAAATGTAGCACAAATAGACTACTACAAATATCTACAAACGCTCAACGCTAGCATAGCGATGTGCTGTGAGCTTGTAGATCTGCTATTTTTGAAACATTTTGATAAATAACATTTTGAAAAATAAGTAACATTTTGGACATACAGTACAAGGTTTCCGCCTGACAGCGAGGATAAACTGTTGTAAAGTCTGGCCCATTTGATAGTTCTAGCATTTGTTGGGAGCTGAGTTTTGCCAGCAACGTTTTTAAGCAGGCTCTTCTTTAGGAAAATAATCCAATATTGCACACCCCCCCCCCCCCCAAAAAAAAAAGAAAGAAAGAAAATAAAACACAATCCTATATGTTGAGGACCTTTCAAGCTGAGTCAATCACACTTTCCAGCACTTGAAATGCAGGCCTTATACTGTATAGTGCTGTATGCATTAAAGCTTGAGGGTGGTGCAAACAGCAAAGTATATTGCTTCATCCATTAAAGGATTTTAATAGTTGAGCTACATTAGCGATTTTATTTTTACAGTAATAAATACATCACTGATTGAAGCTTTTTCATGTAGAAGATAAATTGCATTACTCTAGTATTGTAAGGAGTCAAACATAAAAGGTATGTATTAACGCTATGAAATATATGTGGCACCTAATATGTGCATTATTACCATATGAGTGGAGGTTTTTGGCATCATTGATCAAAAAGGCGCCAACGATGAATCAAACAGGTAAATGATTATGCTCCTCAGACCACATTTCCACAACATATCTGCTCTAAATTAATTAATTAATTTGGATACACAGCAAGTTCATGAATATAGTTAAGACCTGACATTTCAATCTGGTACTAACAAAAATAAATGTGACATTTCACCTGTGTCATACAATGTCCACGTAATAATATATGCGTCAACAGTAAAAAATGTTTTTAACGAGAATTGGTTTATCTACCTCAGAGCAGTACAGCATAAGGCTATGCATAGCTCATAGTCATACAGTACTAAGAGAAGTCTCTTTACCAGCAAATTAATGTATATTTCCTCTTTTTATATCGGAAAACAACAATATTCATGTGAGTGTTTTTCTTTTTTATATCTGAATTTTGGTATTTAGCAGATTGGGAGTGAATGATGATATGTGACAATCAGTCACAGCAATTAGTGTTACTGTTAAGAAGCCCTTTTTGTTTTCTCTCACCCATACAGAATGTCACAAATAAATCCTCACTTGCATTTGCATATTAATTGGATCTGAGACGTCAAGCATCTTTCATTAAGCAAAATGATCTGCATATTTGGAGACATAAAATAGTTTATTTCGATGTGGGAAAAGAAGTCATTGAAAATTGACCGCACATAGGATATAAACTTTGGCTGTCTCCTGTTCCATTAACCCTTTACACCCCCACCCATGCCCCCCCCCCCCAGCAGTACACTGAACACAAAGCAACAACAGGCTGATTAACAATGGACGGATGTTAAGCCAACAGAAATGAAATAAGGGAGCAATTAGACCAAGTGCTTATTCTAAGTCATGATTTGTGTTTTGCATTGTTTCAGTATTGTAACAATAGCTTGTGTAATTGATGAAGTATTGTGCATCATTTAGATTTTTTCCATTTTCATAGGAATAGGCTAAATTACTACAAAGAGAATTGAGCAATTTGATTACTTTTATTGTGTTTTGCTAAATTATTTCACCGTGACTTAAACTATAATGTATGGCAGCCTTTTTTCTAATAAATTCAACTGTGGCTTTTATTGAAAGTGAAATCCCAAAGAGGTTATAGGCAGCCAACTACTGTACCTGTATGCATTTTTTGAAAATGGGCCATGTTTCTTTTTAGCAATATGTCTAACTCAAGTATAGGACACATTTTCAAGCTTGTACATTTGTTGTTGAATACAGTAAATCATACATGTATTGGAATCAGCCATTTTGTTTGATCGTTTAGGCCCTGTCAGAATTTATTGCCCAAGCCTATGATTATGGAAGTCCTTGTGTCATCTGCAGTTGTCTTTCAAAGTTATGTTGTATAGCTCCAACTCCAGCTTGCTAATTACTAGACCAACCGAATTCCTTTGAAAGCATGAATTGAACATAATGCTCCATTGTCTTAAGATTGTGTACTTATGATGATAAAATTCTCTCTAAGTGTGCTCTGTTATTCAAAAGTAGATAAAATCCCAGGACAACGTGAAATGCCAAACAAAGTGGACAAGAGGGGAAAGATGTTGTTTGGCTCAAATCTTGGCATGTCAGACACAACCCGCTTTGTTTGTTGTGTCTGTTGGCCATTCTAAAGGGAAAATTGACATTGGTTGGTTCGATACGATTGAGGCACACAGGCTGGTAATGGAAAGGCTGTGTATCGCGGGGTCTACATAGTTAGGGGTTAGACTTGTGAATAATTTGATTAGGTTGCAGGGGAATATATCTGGAGGATTATGTAAATGCTGTTGCCCCCATGCAGAATTCTTTTGAACTCTTCAGAACTCACATCTGCCGGGGTCGACAACTAGACAGGATGGCTGCCTTCTTGTAGGCTGATTCCACTGCCGTTGGAGTAAAGTGCTTAAAGGTCATTTTCAGTACAAACAAACTTGTCCTGTAAGACCTCTCTGTTCCAAAGAACTTCTATTCATTTATTTATTTATTTATTTATTGTAGTTGCCCGTGCAATTATCATTTTCTTTGAGTCAACAGTAGCTCAGCTTAGAACAATTATTGTTGAATCCTAATTAGCTAGTCTGTTTATGTCACCAGTAACCTCCTCCAAGTGTATGCACACACAGGAATGGCTTTAACCTGTTCGCATTATATTTTATGGTATATGTTGCCTCTCCCTCTGTGCTCTCTGATTATGAGCTTTCTTTTTTCCCTTGCAAGCCTTATTTGGTATATTTCTGGGTGGGGATCTGTTTGTGTTCAGCGCTATGGCAACCAAAGTCAAGGTGACCAAGAGCATGTTGAACACATTAGATTACCAGAATAGAGGCAGAAGACAATGCCGTCAGCACAAAATACCATTTATGTTATTCCTTATTGTAGGGATTTCAGAGACCATCCCTGGGCTGACTTTGGATTTGTTGTCTTGGTGAGTCTGACCACTGCACTCCCTGAACACCCCCCCCCCCTCCACACACACACACACACACACACACACACACACACACACACACACACACACACACACACACACACACACACACACACACACACACACACACACACATATACACACACACACACACGCACACGCACACGCGCACACACACACTTAGCTCTGTGCAGACTAAAGAGACCACTGCTTGTACATGCTATATAGCCTGACTTATACTACTTATACATATTACTTGGTTGCATGCAGATGTTGCGCACCAAAAATAGCCGATCTACAAGCTCAAGCTTGTATTTTCAGTGCGCAACACATGTGCGCAACGACAGTAAGTATGAATCAGGCTTTATGCATACACTGTCTACAAACACCTTGACAAGACCTGACTAGTAGATAGTATGGCTTTATATGGAAAGAAAACATTGTGAGGCTGAGATAAACTGTTTGATTGAATTGTGAGTTTCAGCGAACGGTCCAAAATGTCACTGTGATTACATAGTGATGTTATCACTTTTTCCCCCTCATGGGAGTAACATTTGGAAAGCCTTGTCGAAATTTATGAGATAAAATATTGACCTTGTTTTTCTTGTGAATAAAGCCTTGACGGAGCATAATACTGTATTGTTCAAGTCATATTGTAGTCAAGGGGTTCCCAAATGATGCTCAAGTCTTTGCGAGACCCAAACTTACAAAAATACAAATTAACCACTTAAGCCCTATTTCAAAAATAGCAGATGTATTAATCTCACAACGCATCGATGTGCCACATTGTGTGATCTTCTATTTTTTGTGAGATTTTCTATTGGGGGTGAAAAAGGCCTTTTTTAATGATTTTTGGGGGAAATTGTTTTGGAAAATATGTTTTTTTGTAGGAAAGCAAAAACATTTCCTCACAACGCATGAATACGCGTCCGTGACCGTGTTTGGGAAGCACTGCTTTCAACGTTTTGTCTCGATGTGCCATTCAACCTCCCATTTCACAACTTAATGTGTACTCTTATTGGACCAATCACAAAAACAGCTAAAATGCTAACATTTTAGCAGCTGCTTTGAAATCGGGCAGCCTCTCAGTGGCACGTGTTAAATAACACTAGTAATTTATGCTTGCCTGTGTGTGCTGTGGCTGCTAGTATATGTTCAGGTCTTCAGAGATGAAGTGTTGTGGACTGCTCTGCAGAAGCTGAAGCAGCTATGCCAACACCGTAAAAATGTAATCACTTTGGCAGGCAGCGTAGTTGTGGGATTCAGTCTCTCTAAACAAAACATGAATAAGAAAATACACCGATTTTTACAGTGCTTAACTTCCTACCATGCTGAAAGACACCAGCCAGATGATCGCAAATCTTCTCCTACCGTTACATCTGGTGACATCTAAATTCGATGTAATTATGAATTCCTTGTAATGGCTATCAAAAAGTAGGACATGTACTGTAGATCTGGGGATCTACAGTACATAGAAACGGCGTAGCGCCAATGTGGATCTCGGTCTTCG
The DNA here is from genome assembly GCF_963454915.1 of Gymnoscopelus microlampas. Taxonomy (NCBI): domain Eukaryota; kingdom Metazoa; phylum Chordata; class Actinopteri; order Myctophiformes; family Myctophidae; genus Gymnoscopelus; species Gymnoscopelus microlampas. The sequence continues at coordinate 32,336,723 of NC_139947.1, read as the reverse complement.
AGTGACCATCCTGGGACATTTACCTTCTACTCTATGACGTCAGTCGTCTATGACTTATTTACTCAAAAATGGAGATTCTTCTGTGGCATTACGCATACAAAGTTTGGCGCTGATCCATCCAGCGGTTTGCGAGATTAGCTCCAGACAGACACACAGTCAGGCAAACAGACGGATAGACACACAAACACACTCACAGACCCTCTCATAGACGGCTAGCTTCTTAAAGAGCGACTCCGTAATAACGGCATTGCAGCACCTTCACATTGGGATGGGGATAAGATTTGTTTTCAAAGCAGTGGGCGTACGTACAGCAGTGGGTGTCCACGGCCGTTTTCTCCCTTGTTCTAGCCATTACAGTACACTGAATTTAGATGTCACTAGACGTAGCGGTAGGCGGAGATCTCTGATCCACCTACACCTCATGATGTGACTGAAGTGTGAGCTATGGGGAATGTTTGAACATAGCTTCTGTGTGCTCTCCATTCTTTGGAGATGCTTTGCCCTTTACCACTCTCAACTGTCAGAAATATTGAAGTTCTGAAATATAAGCCTGAACAACTCCCACTTCCCCACTTTCAGAATGTTCTTTCCCAGGAATGTGCGCAGGGCCACAAACAGTTATTCACCAACAGGAAGGATGATACAAGGACATACTGTAATTATGTTCAAAGATGCAGAATCAGCCCCAGTTTTCACTTGTAAAACTTGAGCAATCAGTTTTGGAATCTTGAAGAATCCTCTTTTGTGGTTGTCTTTGTGCTATTGAAATAGACTGCTTTGCCCTGGCTTGTGACCGCTTGTTGAAGGGTGTTAGGAGTGATTTAGAGAGGGCAGCTGGATAACAGAGATTTTATTTATCTATTCTGGGAGCCCTTTATTTTATTTTTTTGCACACAGTTCTCAGCTTACAGTTGCTGCTTTCAAGACTTTGTGGGATATTTTCTGAACCATACGGAGGGGAGTGTGACTAAAGGGAGGAACAGCTGAGAGAACAAGTGTGTGAACAAAAATGGAAGAAAATGGAAAAATGTTAACCAGGGTGCAGTCTGGATCTCTGGAAGTGTTGCTTCCTGTTAAAAAAAGGGAGCTCATGGAAACAAAAAAGGAAGGGAGAGTTGAATATCTCAACAAAGGTCAGGGACTGGAAATGAGAGGACATGAAACTGTTTTCTAACTTCACACAAACACATTGTCTTAACATGACGTTAACTTAGGATAGATGCCAGTGGTGGACAGTAACAAAGTACATTTACTTGAGTACTGTACTTAAGTAAAATCTTTGAGAATCTGTATTTGTTTATTTGAATCTGATGACTTTATCGCCACTACATTTCAAAGACAAATATTGTACTTTTGACTCCACTTAAGCCCTATTTCAAAAATAGTGAAAATTAACAGATTTACAAGCTCACAGCGCATCAAATTGACATTTTTTTTTAAATATATTTTTATATTTTTTGGGGGAAATATTCTACATTTTAGTACAGTAATGCATTGATATTAAAAAGAAAATGTACTTTGAATACTTAAGTATTTTTAAAAGTAAGTACTCCATTACTTTTTGCTTTTAATTTCACTTCAGTAGTTGAGTAATATTTGACCAGGAGTAAAATGTTTATACCCCCCATGATGCAAATGTTGTACGATCTGTATAATAAAGCTGCCGATGTGAACAATAAAGAATATAAAAACACACAGGAGTATCTATACTTTGACTCAAGTACTAGGGTTGACTTCTTTGTCCTCCAATGATAGACTCCAAGCTGCAATAGTTATTTGCATTTGCATTTGATAGAAAATCAGTATTCAAATTTTCCAACAAAATTTTTATACCATACAAGTCACTTTATCTAGGGACACTTTTTGCATCACTCTTTGGTTGTTTGATAGTGTTTGCCTCTGCTGCGTTCATGAAAGCTTCCCAGGCATCTGAATATGTGATTGTGCTATACCGCATGCGTGTGGGGATAGATACGGATGCATATTACCCAGGAGAGGTCAGGGGTCAAGCATTAAGCAAACTGCCTGCTTAGATCCAGGCATCAGAGAATTTCATTCTGTTGGCCCAGGAAATACTCCTGAGTCTTGTCTAAATAATCAAGTAGTCCTTTGGAGTACAACTTTGGAAACTGATAAATAAACACGGGAGACAGAGATTAAGAGGAGTTATTGGTCTAAGGAGTCCACAGTGCCAAATTGAAGACTTTTTCTTATTATAAACTGCAGTGAGTGTTGTGTTTTTCCTTATTGTGTTTACCGGTGCTTTGCTGAGGGACAGGAATGCCCCGATGTTGGTCCCACGCTGTTACCTTTAGTCTCATTTTCTTAGTTTCATAACAGTGTTTTTTGACCTTCTACATCGGAACAGTTTGTTTTAACCTCATTCCTCTAAAAACGCTGGAAAACAATGGAACAGGCAGCGGTAGGAAGTCACATCTCGCCATATCAAAACGAGATTAGAAACTGAAGAAAAGGCTAAAAAACAATGCATGAAAGCATGAAAAACAAAAGCAGTGGCATTGAAAAACTGGGATGGAAATGGTGCTCAATGAGGTAGAGTATTGTTTTAGTACGTTTATCACCAACAAAAGCTAGAGTATTCATACACATACTCTACTCAAGTTTAAATATGTGTCGAGCAGAATTACTATATGTTTTTATGTCCATTGTGACCTGCAGTAGCTTCCATAGGTCTGAATGGTGGAACATTCTCTGAAAGCCCTCAGCTTGCCTACTGTTTGAACCTTCAAAGAGGGACAAACTCAGAGAGTGAACATTATCACACATACTCAAAATAACCCGGAATTCAGAGGGTGCCTTATTAGGTAATGTGTCCGCAACCGAAAGGATGAACCAGAAATTTATCGACAAGCTGGTGTTCCTTTGAGTCCAGGGACAGGACAACATAACCCTAACTGACTAGTTTCTTTAATGGTACTGTGGCTTGCCACAGGCTTTGCTTTGTAAGAAAAAGAAAGAAAACAGGCGTTGCACACTTCAAGTTGGGCTTGATTGTATTAGTTTAGGTCAAATTACAAGGGATTGACACTGTATGAGGCACAGAGAGAGACATCTTCTGTCACTGCCTCAGGCTTATCCAGACACATCACCTGCCTCAGTAATTGAATAACTTCCCACATAATTGCGATTGAAGGACAGTATTGAAGTCTTTCCCTTTGCCAGTCTCCACCTCTCTGTGATATACCACAATCTCGCAGTATGTACAGTACTGTAGTTCCACCCTGATGCCGTCATACAACATGTTATCTACTGAAGAGCCCCATTGTTTTGTAGCTAGTACTGTAACAGCTCTTTAACATAGTGGTTCCTAAACTTTTTAGCTCGAGACCCCAAAAAATTATTTGATGTCTCCCCGGGACAACTAGTGAAAATAGCCGATCTGCAAGCTCACAAATAATAATAATAATAATAAACTTTATTTGTATAGCACCTTTCATGACATGAAATGCAGCGCAAAGTGCTTTACAGAGCAAGAATACAGTTACAGTTACAACCAATTTAACAATAAAGCAAACAAAAAAATAAAATAAAATAAAAGCAAAAGCATAAAACATTAAAATAGGCAATACAGTGAGGACTTAAAAATCAACCAAAGAGTCAGCTAAAAGCAAGAGTGAAGAAATAGGTCTTGAGCTGTGCTTTAAAGCTATCGACAGAGGCTGCCTGTTTTAGGTGTAATGGGAGTTTATTCCACACTGTTGGTGTGAAACGACAAAGCGTCGTGAAACGACGTGTTGTGAGCTTGTAGATCTATTTTGTAGATCTACTATTTTCTAAAACATTTTTTATTTTTTTACATTTATGGATTTATGTTTTAATGTTGTTTGAAAATCTTTTGAAATGATAATTAAACAAAATGTAGGAAAGGAAAAAAATATATATTTACTCACGCTGTGAATTTTGAATGAAAACCATAAACTGCCATTTGGTCTATTTGGACAGGGCTCCACTTGAGGAAAAAAAAGCTATTGTGTTTTGTTCTATTTCTGTCCTGATTAGCACAGAGGACAAAAACCTGGGAAATGGACTGTGTGTGTGTGTGTGTGTGTGTGTGTGTGTGTGTGTGTGTGTGTGTGTGTGTGTGTGTGTGTGTGTGTGTGTGTGTGTGTGTGTGTGTGTGTGTGTGTGTGTGTGTGTGTGTGTGTGTGTGTGTGTGTGTGTGTGTGTGTGTGTGTGTGTGTGCGCGCGCGTGTGCGCACGCGCGCGCGTGCGTGCGTTTGTATCTATCAGGGTGGTGGGTCGTATGGCGTCACAAGCGTTCCGGTTTAGGAAAAGTGACACTTTGCCTTGAAAGACTCTACAGGGCAACTAGATAAGGAATTTAGTGGCTTTATCACAAATGCCACTGTTTAATTTAAGAGGGTGAGGCACTTAGAATCTGGCACCAGCCTTTCAGTCTAGTGATAAATTTGCAAGAAAGTGGAAAAGATTGGAACCAGGAGAGCAGATTAGCAGGATACAAATATAGAAGTGACATTATAGTGGGTATTAGTCAGGTGCTCCTGCCGAACAAGTGGCTGGTTCCTGATAGGCCTGAGAGTGAGGGGTCTGACTGCAGGCTTTGGGGTCTGGCTGGATTGATTGTGGGACTAGATTGATTATCGCAGTAAGGCAAGGGCCAATTGTGTTTCCCATAACTACACAGCACCGCCAGTTTCCCCTATTGCTCCAACTCTGCTCCCCCATTTCTCTCCATCTTCCACTTCCCCTTGTTCCAGTCTTACTCACATCTCTATCTTGCAGCCACCCCCTCCTCCTCTCTCGTTTTCTCTCTTCCCGTGTTTTTTTTTTTTTTTGCAACAGTTGGTGTGTGTTCATCTTGGCAGCGCTCCATGGCCTCTGTTTGATGTGGTTTCCAGAAGTCCTGAACTGCAGTCCCTGACCACTCTTTCTGTCATCGGTAGACCTGCTGTCTCTTTAGCCTCCATTGACTCCTCTTAACCTCCTCCTACCTTCTACACATTGAAGCAGCTGCTCTCCTTCCCTCTCTGCACTTCTGCATGGAAATGATCTGATTTCCATTATTTGGTAGCAAACTGGATTTCGTTGTGGGCTGCATACACAAATGTAATTGCGCAAACACACTGCTTTTTTTTTCACAAGTAGAGAACACGCGGTTGCTGAGCATGTTCCAGACTCTGTTCCCGACTCTGGAGAAAAATGAGCGGACGCTACCGCTTTCCTGTTGAAAATGTGATTTGCGGAAGAGCCTAATTTCATGAGTCACTTTATAGATCACGTGCCACCGAAGACTTGGGAGAATTCAATTTTTTCCCTCAATTATATTTCAACCTATAACAAAGGTAATCAGCTCTGGTGAATCCATTTCTACCGGTGACCTCTACACACCTTGTAACTTGAGTGATTGAGGAAGGCGGAGCAAGAGTTAGAGCCAGCCACACGGTGGCTTTACAGAGGGCCTTGTTAGAGGACAGTCCGTGACCCTACATGGGGCGCCTTTCCTGCAGATACCAGCAGGTTTAAAGGGAAACTGATAGGCAGGTGAAATATCTGCCACTTACAGAAAAGAGCCCTGAGAGCGGGGGAGGGCAGACAGGACAGAATGGATATGGATTGATTGGGTCACAAGGCTGACTAGGTCTACCTAAGGAAATGAATATTCCTTGCAAAGTACACTTGGTGACACTTAAGTTGAAGGGCACAACACAAAGAGCAAAGGGAATCCATTCTATATGCCTCAGTTAGGCAGGCATACGCACCGCATTACAGACCCTTCTTTTACAGTACATTTAATATTCGTGTTTTATCGCATATTATGTTGTAATATGTAGTGAAATTCTTTGACCATTTATTGCAGTTAGTAAGTCGCTCTGCTAAATGCTTAAATTGTTAATTATTAAGGCTACATTAATTCCTTACAACACATGCTAGTAACATTTTGTTCTTACCTCATTTGTAGGTTTGAAGCAGAGAAATGTGGGAAACGATCAATAGAATTCTGCATTTCTTTTCTTTTTTCATACTGCGAAGAGTATACGTATCAATTTCCCCATCACTGGAGATACATACTGTATTGTTATCAGGTGGACTTCCACTTTGTATCAAATGATGGCAATGCGGTAGAGGCAGAGCTAAACATGCCCAGGGGGCCGGAGTGAAACCGGTGTCTCGTTTTCAGGGGCAAACAAACACATACAGGGAACAGACATGGCTGTCACATCTGTCTAAGCTCCCCCTGTCACCCCGGAGGGCATCGGGCAGAGAGGGGTGAACTCAGCGCTGTACTGGTGCCATGGAGATGTACGTGTACTGATGCGGGACAGAGATATTGGACCAGACGCACAGACATGAGCATATGTATACATGTGCACAAACACAAGCGCTTGAGTCTGTCATAGCTTATAGTACATCACAATGTCAAAATACTGTGAAAATACCCTGGGTTAAAGCTGAACATCCACCTCAAGGCCACCAGTTTGACCTTTCTAAGACGAAAAGCGGCAGATTTAGTCCACATGCCTCGACTCCATTTTTAACTTTGCCTAGATTGATCAGCGATTGCGCTGGCGCCGAGCAGCAGGATAACTTTACATCAGCGAGGAGGAGGTTTAGTGGTTTTCAATAGTATTTCAGGATATCCTTGCTGCTGCTGCTGCAGTTTTTGGCAGACTAACAGCTGCCACCAGCATTAGTGTACAAGCAGACACTTCTGAATGTTCCCCTGCCCGGGCCTCATGTGTCACATGGACACCGTCCAGCCTAACTCCAATGCCAGTTCACATTCAACAGGATTGGTGGAAAGCTGTGCGAGACCAGCAATTTAAACGGTGTCTATACTGTATATCCTCATTTGTAACATTGACTTTGTAGTAAGCAAAGTTGACTGTCTTAGTTTGACAAATATAAAAAAAAATAGCAAATTGTTCTGTAAGTTATCTTAATGCAATAATTTGGTGGTAGCAGGTCTCAGCTCTTTAAATGAGATGCATAGTTTAACTTATTTTGGGATGAAACTGTGGCTCGCCCATTAATTTGTTATATTATCTGTCTGATTCTGCTATATAATCTGGTACTATCGTGTTTGCCTTTGAACCCCCTCACCCCCCCAGCGCTCTTCCTCTCCGGACCCTTCCGCCAACCTCTCTAATGATATGAGATTTATTATCATAGATAAAAAGTGATTTACAGATTCTTCTTAGAACATTCTTTGGACCAAGGGAAATGAGATATTTAGTCCTGCATCTCATGATTTGACAACGCTGCATTGAATTCACTCAGATGTAAAATTAATTCTTGCAAATGTTTTCAATGGGACTCTCGTGTTTGGCTTGCTCACTGTTAAAAATCTGAGAAAAATACAAATGATTGGGCTTGGCTCACTAACTGCATTGTGTGGGGGAAAACAGAAAGGCAAACTGGACAGGGTTCAGTGGTTTTAGGTCTTTTGAGGGTTTGTGTGTCAGGATTTATGTATTTAATTACACACTCATTCTGCTAATGCAAAAGGAGGGAGAAAAAAAGGAAAACGGATACAAAAAAAGAAGCCCCAAGCCTATAAGCCTTTAGCTGCCCTTGTACTGAGAGGTGGCCACAGCAGTTGTTCAGCTCCCCTTGAACTGGGCTAATACTTGTCTATTCCGATTAGGATTAGTATGTGTAGAAGGGACTCAGGGACCCAGGACTGGTAATCTAATAAATCAAGATAAAAAACTCTGAGATTGGTTTTACTGAGGTTTCGGATTTACTATTGGCCATCTGAGAGAGACAGGGATTAACGCAGCATTTGGTGGTGAGGCGTCACAACCCTAGTCCTGTGAAAAGGGACAGGGAGGGAGAGGAAAAAAAAGAGAGAGAGGAGGGATTGAGAAGGGGGGGGGGGGGTGGGGGAACAGGCTAACAGACAGCAAGTTAAACTCACACAGACAGGGTCAGGTTAGTCCTTGTACAAAGAGGCTTTGTTCCATGGGCAGATTAAAGGTCTCTTTGACAGTTTTTACACTTTTGGATCATGTTGGACACGTTGGGAGATAATCCTCTCTGTATGAGAAGAAGCATGGGTTTTTAGAGTGATGAGCTGGAACTAGCACTTCTACATATGGGTCCGCTGGAAAGTGTTATGCACTCTGTGTGTGTGTGTGTGTGTGTGTGTGTGTGTGTGTGTGTGTGTGTGTGTGTGTGCGTGTGTGTGTGTGTGCGTGCGTGTGCGTGTGTGTGTGTGTGTGTGTGTACATTATTACCGTATTAATCCTGTGGGGGAAATTCAAATCTTGTTTGTAGCAGGTGTATCAGTTGGAGATAGTTGTATTACGTTTTTTTTGCCACGGTACTGGCAAAGGCCTCTAAAGATGGCAATATTGGTTGATCTGTTGGTCCAATACTTTGGTAAAATGTTTTGAAAACTATGGGAATTTGCTGTGCACCTTCATGCTTTCCAGAGGATGAACCTTACTGATTTTGGTGACCCCAATAACCTTTCCTTTAGCGTCACCCATAGGCCATCATTTCCACTTGCACACAATATACCTAAAAATGTCAGGGGTGGATTCCGTCAAATTTCCTGAGCACATTCATGTTCTCTTGAGAATAGAACCGAACCATTTGAGTGACCCCATGACTTTCCTCTAGTGCCACCCTGAGGCAAAAATGGCAACTTGGTGCACGATCTCATAATCTAATCGGTGGATTGCGGTTTGAATCCTACAGATTTTTGTGAAAACATGGCGCCACCCTTAGGTATTAAGTGCCTTTGGAGCTAGGCGGCCCTCACACCTACGTTGCAATGCCGATCCAACCGATAGGTCCATATATGGCCGTAATAGAGGTTCCCAGGGGGCACATGTGCAAATCGGTGTTGTTCATCATCATCGTAATATAATGTACATTTGACACGATATCTGTTGTATCTGACATCAGTGCACGTTGAAAGTCTAATCGCCATGCATGTTGATCTCAATATATGTGCATTTGACATGACGTCAGTGCATGTTGATCTTCATATACTATGTGCATACATGTTAGATTGCCATGGTTACTCAAGAGCTTAGAGTGAGCGACTTCATACACTCCACTCTAACATAATGGTCAACACGGTTTCCCGCCGCCCGACCAGCCCACCGACCCATTAGGGAATTTTTATATAGGATGGTACTATATTTGATCTAATTTGAAAGATTTTGCTGGTGTTTACAAAATGTGGTAATCCTTCAGTAAAAATATTATATCTATGCCCCCTCCAATTGTGACTCTAACAAGAGACAAATCTTTTTTTCATGTTTTCATTTGAGTGACAATGTCATTAGGTTCAAACACCTTTGTGGTGGGGCGCTAGCTGCTAATTGTTCCACCCATAGCACTCTTTCCTTATAATAAAATGTATGAGGAAAAAGTCATCTTTAGTGAACACTTGTCTTCAGCCAGAAACAATAGAAACTATAAAAAGTGCTCCTCCAGGTCAGGTAGGTTATTTTGGACCAGCAATGTTCCGAATTCGCCAATCAGGATGGCATATGAAAAATCGGACGGATCCATCTTGATCACTTGACTAAAGAGATAATGTATACCGATTTGCGCGATGTTTGGACAAAATTTGTGGGAGTGATATATATATATTTTTTGTGCAAAAATCTGCCTCCTAGTGGCGCAATAATAGGGCAATGTTAAAAGGGTGGCACTTGTTCTTCAACGTAGTTTGAATGTGCATGCAAAGTTTCACCGCAATTGGACGCTGCGTACTTGATTTGCGGCATTTTGTTCCAAACGGACAGATCCGTCTTGATCACATAACTATAGAGATCATGTGTACAGATTTGTGAGAAATTTGGATAAAATCTGAAGGAGTAAGGAGTACATTTTCTTTTTTACTTATGTCGGCCTCCTGGTGGCGCAATAAGGTAGATGTAAAAAATGCAGGGCAAAGGTTTTCCCTTGGCCTCTAGGTAGTGCACATACAAAGTTTTACACAGATTGGTGCAGTTACAGGTAAAAACACAAATCGTCCTCTTATAGCGCCACCATGAGGCTGATTTAAAAAAGAAATTCAAGTGGCATTTCTTCCTCAGCCTAGTGGGAATGTTCATGCAAAATGTCTCGGAAAACACACACTGTGTTCATGATTTGAGGCATTTTGTTAAAAACAGAGCACTCCTGCAAACTTTGGAAGCCAATCTTAGCCAATCAAGATGGAATATGAAAAATCTGAAAGACCTGTTTCATTTAATGACTATAGAGATACTGTGTACCGATTTGCGTGATGTTTGGACACAATCTGTAGGAGTACTTTAAAAAAATGAGTTTTGCAAAAATCGGCCTCCTGGTGGCGCTATAACAGGCCCATGTGAAATATTTGGGACGGACGGACAGGGTACAAAACATACTCTCGGCCATGCCTTTCAGCCTGGCAGAGACAATTAAGGTTTGTCCTGTCACCAGTTTGTTTAACCTGTGGGGCTAAACAAACTGGCTCATGCTATATTATAAATCTATTCTTACATTTATTTTTTTTTGCCTTGACTGGCCAGTTGGCTGAGCCAAAATATTATCTGCTCCTCCTTTAAAAGAAACAGCAAGCATTTATCTGTGCTTTTATGTTTTGCTGCTTGAACAGATGGCATTTCTTCCAGTTTCTTTATCCCTGTTAGCATTACAAAGTTATAGCATCTTGACATTTTAGTGTGTTGATTGTAGAGGCAAACAACACGTGTTCAATGAAGCCAATATAATGTTGATACTTGCCATTTAAAGTCAAACTAAGTTATTATTATTTATTGCCTTGATTTGTAAGTTGTAAAGTTGGCTGGATCTTATTATATGTGTTCTTACAGTATGTGCTCCTATATGTGATTGGAGCAACTGTAATACATACGGTAGTAGAGATGAGGGCGGGTACACGGTTAGCCATGTACACAATAATGATTCACTATCTATTTAGCACTGATTAACTGAAAATTAAAAATAAATAATATTAGGAAGGAGCTCTCAGTGGAGCCCATATCTCTGTCGGGCTGGGAGGTCTGTCCATATTGATGATGTCAGAATTGCCAAAAGGAGTTCTACACAGCTCCAGAATGGCTTCCAAGTAGGCCTACTGACATCATATTGATGATGTAATTCCTTGTTTAGCTGCAGACACACACACACACACACACACACACACACAGACGGGGGCGAAAACATAATCTCCCCCCCGCCTTTGGCCTGTCGGAGATGATAGAAAATAGAAATCATTTAAATGCTGTATTTAATTGTTCCTCATACAATACTGTGATGCTCTAGCAATGATCCACACTTGTTCTGTTTTTCAAAGCAATCCTCAACAGTTCTTAGACTGGATGCACATTAATTACTTGTAGAAGTGCATAATTATCTCCGCTAGGCCAAAGACAAGGGAGGAGAATATATGTTTTGCCCCTTTCTGTCTGTGTGTCCGGAGCTAATCTCGCAAACCAGTGCACCACTAGCGGTAGACCCACAAGTGAATTTGATAGACTCTCAGGCTTTAGGGATATGAACTCAAGGACTCGGTCCAGAGCCACAGTTTTGATGGATAGAAAGCAGCAACAAAATCTATATTAACTTCACTGGCAGGGGATAGGTAGCTTTGTATATTCTATATAAATCCCAGTTAAATTCCACATTCATTTTGAAGGGCTTGGATTTAAAATAAATGAAAAGCTTAGCACTGAAACTGTAAGTGATAAAGAGACAACTCGGAAACCACAAGGAAGTGGAAAACATTTCCAGAAAGACAGATGACAGATGACTAACTATTTGAATGCTGTTCGCCTTGTAGACTGCTTGCTGCATTCAACTATGTCAGTTGTGCAACATACAACTCATTGATGCAGTTGGCGTGTACAAGGCTTGTGCGCCACAATGTTATATCTATCATATGACTTCATGCTACGGTTAACCTTGGATAACAATATTCCCAAATGTGCATGTTTACAAAGAAATGCCCAAATGCTCATCCCTAATACACACGGTTCACACTATTTTATTAATTACATTGGATAAATTGATTATGAATTTAATGTAATCTAGATACATATATGAAGTTTATGGTATGTACTATATACTATAATTGTCTTCCCATGCCTAGTAGTTACATATCCAGTCTTGATTTAGATTTGTAATGTAATCTATCTGTGAAAGTGGAAGCAATTTCGGTGTGGCTCCATTCCTGCCAAGAGTTTTTCTGTGAAACACGACTAAAATAGCATCTCTACCTGAAAGCTGAGCCCTTTCTGTTTACCTCCCTGATGTTGGTGTTTCACAAACACTTTTGCAGATCAAATGTGCAACTTTCTTTCGTCTGATTGCCTGCCTTGTTAAGCAATATCTAACATAGGGACGAATTATTCTACATCCAACATATAAACGTTGAGTAATCATAGTAACACATCCCAGCTTCTACAAAAGAGGATTTTCCTCTCTTTCTCTGGGAACTGTTCGCAATATCACTGGCCAATTAGCAAGGAAACGAGAGAGAAATGGAGAAGCCAATTACTTCTGCGAGTTAGCTAAAGGCCATTTTAAACTGTGTGCCCATGACATAATAATGTTTATGGTAAATATTATAGTCGGAGATGGAGAGTGCATGGCGTGAGAGGCAGGGAGAAAAAAGGCATCAATCTCAGATCGAGAATAATTTATTAAGATCTGAGATGCGGCAATTACGTGGAAAGGACCAAAAAGAAAAAAAAAAAGAAAGAAGCCAACTCTCCAGGAACCGCATACATGATTGCAATCTTGATTAAATCCCCCTGGATCTAATGAGTTGATTTTCTGCTGTTAATATTGCATTGGCTGATGATGGATTCGTTAAGATAATGGAACGAAGCTAAAATATAAATGACTCCCTGTCAAGGAGCAGATTTTCGTCATTTTCCATCTGACACCTCCGCCGTGGGGATTTGGTGAGGCCTTTTTGTGTTTAGAACCATCAGGATCTGGAATACTAATTGCTCATGTGCGGACGCTTCTAATGCCTCTGCTCTGCTCCGCTCAACCCCATCTCCCCACCGCCCCCCCCACCCCCCCTACTCTTTGTAAATATCTCCTCCACATCTCCAGAAGACAGAGACAAAGAAGGAGAAGCAGCTTTCTTTACCGTTGCCAAATTCAGTTTATTTGTGTTCACTCCAATGAGACACACAAAACCATATGCCAGCATGTTTCACACAGTCTTCTTCAGAGTGAATAAGCTTTCCAGTGGTGGAAGAAGTTCTCAGATTTAAATGTAGCAATGTGTCAAAGTAAATGTAGCCGCAATGTAGAGATACATTGTAACTTACAAGTAAAAAGCCTACTTTCAAAATTGTACTTTTGAGTAAAAGTACCAACGTATTGCATCAACATATACAGTATTTGCAGTACTCATTATGCAGAATGTCTGATTTCTTTCAAAATGTGTCTAAATGTTTCAAAAATAGCAGATTTACAAGCCCACAATGCATGATATGATGCGTTGTGAACGTGTAGATCAGATGTTTTCAGGCTGACCCTGTTAATGTATGTTGTGTAATAATAATAAAAGCAACTAGTAACTAAAGTTTTCCCAAAACATTGTGGATTAAAAAGGTACTATATTTGCCTCTGAGATGTAGTTGAGTAGAAGTATAAAGTACAGAAAAATGGAAATACTCAAGTTAAGTAAAAAATATCTAATAATTGTACTGTATGAGTAACTTAGTTACTTTCCACCACCGAATAAGACTTAAAAGAAGACTTCACATGATGCCAAGACGTCTAAGCCTGATCTTTACATTACAATCTCATTTCAGTGCTCCCACTTTTCTCTCTGAGAGTTGGTCCGTTGTTGTATCACTGCCAAATTCGTATTTTTCTTTTTAGATTTGTCACAATGGTATCTCCCTTTGTGTTTGTTGTAGCGTGGAGGCAAACATGATGTATCATACTGTCTCTTGATGTACTGTAACTCACAACTATTGACCAAAGAGGCCCACTCTGGAAAAAGCCATATAATGTGAAAAGGCAAAAAGAAAAGAAAACGACAACAACCATGTAAGCAATAGACTCCTCATATTGACCTGTGCTTTTGAGATGAATTAATAATGTGGTCTCCCTTTGGTGCTGTGCAGACCAGCTGAGCCGGCCTCTCTCCATTTTAAATGGCTCTGTCACTTAGGTCAACCGGAGTAGTGATATGTTCAATGCATAGAATATTGATCCTGCATCACATGTGAGTCACAACAGAACATGTATAATTTTGCTCTCAAATGTGAAGGGAACCTAATGCAAAAGCCATTAACAGTCATCAAGGAATACGCTAACACTGTATGTGGATGTTATACAGAGCATTTGTGTTAGCTGAATCAAACCAAACCAAAGAAAGTAGTACATTTAAGCTCAAATGCTATTTTGTAAAATCCTGAATGTTAATTTAACTCTTAGAGTGTAAAAGTGGACTCATTTTTACACTCTGAGTTAAATGAATACTGTTGCTGTGTAGACAAAGTAATGGGTCTGATAATAGAATGAAGCCATACTCTGCTATATTTGACAACACAAATCTGTTTAAATAAAATGCACGAGACGTGAGCCAAATTACACTCTTTAGGACAAATCTTTAAAAGCATGCACGTCCTACAGATGAATCCAATTTCACTACATGTAGTTAGACTTAACCTACCTACCGAAATCCCAAACTTTTCTCTCTCATCATCGTAATCACCATTGTTGTCAAGTTTCATGCCTGGCCTGACCCTTCCTTTGTTGCGATTATTATATTGTTCTCTTTCCCGTGGCAATATTGCTGGGGAAACCGCCTGATTGGCCGATCCCCCCGGGGCCCTTTCTTCTGCTTGTCACTTTTTTTGTCCTTTAACATGGTTTTGCTAAAAAGTCTTTTTTAATCAATCAAGGAGCAGGCAGAAAATAGGCTTTGTCACGGCTAGGCCCGGGGGTCGTGTGATGCCTGCTTTTGCCCGGTGACAGGTCTTCAAAAGGGATAAAAAGGAATATTTTGGGGGGAAAACGGGGGTTTCCATGGTACCGGCACTTGTTGCACATGGCTCACCATTCTTAGGTCCTGCGTGAGGCTGAGGTTTCAAAGGGCTGGACAACAAAAATTAGGCAAAGAGCGGACAGCGGGACTGTGGAGGTAGCTGCCCTTGAGCCCCAACTCTGTCCTCTCCTGGGGGCGAGAAAGAATAGGAGGCAGGACTGCCGGCACAAAAGAGGGGCCTACGAGGTGCTGTCAAATATGCATGAGTTTTGTCATTAAGTAAATGTTCAAGGTCTCAGTGGTTGCACATGCATTCAAAAAAAGTCATTCAGATTGAAAACGCATGGGGCAGAGGGAAGCCAGAAGGGATCCTGCTCTCTGAGAAGTTTATTCTGGTAGTATGGCTTCCACTTCATGTAATTAGAGGTTGTTTGTGTTTGGATTGGGGTCATGTAAACTTGTAGGTTTCGAGGCTTATGTGTGGGAAATGGAACCAGGAAACTTAGACAATACATGGGCAATCACTGCAGCGTAGAGGGCTATTATTTTAAACCGTTCTGCTCAATGGAGTGCCTATTTGTGTGTTCCTGTTATTTTAAATTTGTACATTTGAAAACCGCTTTGGCACACATTAAGGTGCGATATATCAGCTTGACTTGTTCACTGACTTTAAGTTTGAAAGAAGTTGTATGGGCCTTAGTCTTTACATTAGATGTGTTCATCCCATTAACAATGACGCACACTGTGGCTATGCAGGCACCAGTGTATTTCGCACATGAATGGTTTTGAGCTATTTTTGTTCCAAGTAATCTCATAGCAAAAATGTTGTTGTTGATGGTGATTACCTTTTTGCTCCGCCTCGAATTCCTCGCACAATTATGCATTCTTCTGTCTTTGTGAAATGGCTTCATGAGGTCAAGGTTTTTGCGTGTCAGGACTCCTTTAAGCAATTTGCAATAATTTCCATAGCATCACCGCCACCTTCAATAACAAACAAGGTTATGCACATTTATTGCACTTTAAACTCACGCAATCAAAGCGGAATCCATTTTGGCACTGAAAGATTTGAGCCTGTTCACATTTAAAGAAAATAAACAAAGGTTTTAGCTGCACATATTGATCAATATGCTCCCTTCTGGCTTAAATGGCTTAAACGTAATGGAAGGATTATACATCTTCCTCAAGTTGTAATGGCAACGTTTTCATTTTGATCATTATTTTAGATAAAAAGGAAGGGAATAGCTGCATGTGTTATATTTTTCTATTTATTTATTTTTCTTTGCGGTTTTTCGGCAATGAGCCGTTCTGTCTGTTTAAAAGGTTAAGGCAGTCGGGATATGTTCCTTGATGGGATTTTATCATGCTAGGCATGCTCTGTTTCCTGATGAATATATTAAAATTATTACTGTGCAAACAGAGTTTCTAATTACTGACCTGCTTGCCATTGTACTGTGCGTTCTGTATGCCCCCCCCCCCCCCCCCCCCCGCCGTTCTCCATGCCTTGTTTATTTATCTGCACCAGTGAATACAGAATAGTCTGTGCAATGTCATTTCCATCCGCATGAAAATGATTTTGAAAATGCCAATCTTGCCTATTATGCAGTGTAATTACTTGTCTGCTTTTTGATTTTATCATAATCTTAAGCCAGTGTGGAGATTCTTGGAAAGGTTCAACATCTTAGTTGAGGTTGACAGCTCATGATTTGCGGCAAAGATCTTTTTCACCCTTTTTTAAGATAGCTGCTGCAATTACCAAGTCTCTGATTGGTGCAATTTATTGTGGCCTCTACCTGTTGGGTACAGCAGCACTTTTTACATTCAGGACTTTTTATGACATAAAGAACACATTTTATTCATCATCTTTATAGTAGATATGAGTGGATGCACATAACTTTTTTAATTTTTCCAGTTAAATCTAAGTCTTCCTAACAAAGAAAACGTTCAGAAACTACAAAAAAGTTCTTTAGATAGATAGGCAGATCATTTATTTTCAAGCGGGAACTCACTTGAAAAGTGCGTGCCATCATTTTGTGATGGCACGCAAAATATGGGCCAATGGAACCACCTCGATGCATTCCTTCATCAAGGATGAGCTTTTGCACCTTGCCTTTTGTGTTGCTCTGCAGGTTTCTCAACTTTTGCAGCCAAAAAACGTTATGTTTCAAGTTCATTTTATTCATGACTGCTCCGCTTGACATGTCACGCAAACTATCCTTTTCAAATACAAATAATAGCCCTATACACATTATGTGCTGCAGCAAGGCGTCACCCATTTACAGAGACATACTGGCCGTGATACATCATGGAAAAGGGCAACCCTGTTGTTTACTTGTCTGCCTGCAATGTTGCACAGGGGGGTTGATCAAGGGAGTTGATAGGAGCTGCAATTTAAAAAGAGGACACTGCAGCTCTGAACAAAAACAATTAAAGGAAAATGAAAGACGGCCCCCAAGGGTTAAAAATAGAAAATTATCAACATGCATGCTGGAATCCACTCCCCTCCTGCACCAGCACCACCTCAGACACCCCCTCCGCCAAACTTACTGGGCCTGCATTGTTATGTATGATCTGATCTGCCAGTTCTTCCTCTAAGCTCCTTGTCACATTTTGACTTAATGAAGTGCAACTTAGAAGGGAATTGGGTTCATCATGCTAGTCGCACGATGCTCCCTTGTTGTAGCAAACAGGAGCGGCATGGGACCGAAGCGCTACAGCGTGAGTCGTTATCATTCCGGTCAGTCTGTTTAACACAAAATTAAACAAAGAACTAATTAGTGCCTCATGAATTAATAACTGCACTGTTGCCAAGAAGAAGTTAGGTTGCTGAGGGGAGATATAAAATAAGTAGGAAGATCAGGTTAGAATTATTATTACTTTTTCGGTGGATGCTTGGGCTTTCAAGGTTAGGAAACTTTCTGGGCGGATTCGAAGTGACTGTTCTGCAAAAGTTTTACCTTGATAGTTCATGGGTGCTGAGTACTGTATATGAATGAAATTAAGAAGACACGCTTTTTTATATATTTATGTTAAAGTAATGTTATATTTGTTGTGTAACTAAACTTGTTTTAACAGCTTTATTTTGCAAGCCATATTGCACACATACTGTTTTAGTCAAATATATAAAGCAAACTCTGCTAGGTTCTCTCCCCTTCTAGAGACTTTGACCCCTTTATCTATACTGTATTCTTTGTGCCAACAGTGTCGGCAAAAACTATTTCACACGTGCATCATATCATTAATACCATGGAGGTGTTGAAGGCAGCTTCATTTTACAGTCTGAGAGAATGCGACGAGTCAGCGTCAGCTAACTGAAACTCAAGGTCAAATCTGCCAATAAACCCCCCTCCCCCCACCCACCACCACCACAATCTGATTTTAGGATTACCGATTCTAAGTAAATTATCATTGGCAAGCTGTGCTGAAATATTCACAAAAGTGGTTAACTGCACACCACACCTGCTCCCCATGCTTGAATGAGAGAGGGGGCTTCACCAACTGGTGCTCCCCTCCCCTCCAGCCCCTCCCTGCGCCCCCACAATCCTTCACTCCAACCCCCACCCATTTCCCCCAACACCTCACTTTTTTACATTAGAGAAGCAGGTAGTGAACAAAAGTGTACGTATGTGTGTGTGTGGGTATATATACGGTATACACAGTATATATATATGTATATATATATATAGATAGTATATCTCCTGCCGGGCTTACTTCATCTGTCTAAAGTTGGCGTGTGTATTGCCGAGGACCAGAGGGAGTGATGCGCCAAGTGAGAAGTCGGTTGGATCAACGGATATCCCGAAAATAGCGCAAATCCCCATTTATGGAGTTCATGGAGTATGTAGCACAGAACTACATCCTTTTATATTAAAGTTGGCTAATGGGAGGACCGGCCGGTGGGCCAGCAGACTACGTCATCGCGCTCATGTCACTATGACTCAGCCATAACCATATAAGGAGTTCCCAATGCAGCACCACCCAAATATGGAGCGTGTTGTCTAACCTGATTGCATTGCCAACTTGTTTCGTTTCCGACTTGCATCCATCCCGCGTTGGCCGGTGCCCAACGGGCAGGTCTAGCGATATAAAATTATTGATCTGGCACAAGCCTAGCCAATTGTTCCTGAGGTTTCAATGTTTCTTTTTTGGTTCTCTCTCTCCAGATGAAGTGAAGCACCTGCATGGAGGGACTCTGATGCTAGCTAGAAGAGAAAACAAGGTAGGACAAATCTCCAAACATGACTGATTACTGTCCCCACTGTCTCCCCTGTTCATATCTACAACAATATCAGGCATCTTCATTAATCCCCATGGATCAATGTGTCTGGGGGTTGTAAAAATTGACAAATGACTTATTAGAATCCCACCGTTTTATTTTCCAACTGATTAACTCACAGCGATGTCGTACACTGTACAGACACACTGACGTATCTGTTTTCCACAGAGGGCCTCTCTCTCTCTCTCTCTCTCTCTCTCTCTCTCTCCCCTTCCCTCCCTCCCCTTTTGCATTTTAAACTCCTACACAGTTTAAAATGCAATCCTGTGAAGTTGCACCGACTGGAAACAAGTATTGTTGGTCCATAAACTGTAACTTATAACAACTGGAATTATATTAATACATGTCCTGATTTGAACTGCTGTTGACCGGTGCTTTGGACTTCAAATAACAAATTAGCTGGCTTGAAAATAATGGGTTTAATTACCATCTTATACATAAGCTGTATGCTGGCATTGATAAGTCAATATATTTTAGCCAAAAGCACTATAGTTTTTCATGCACGTAGCAATTACATATTGCCATGTTGTAGTTATATTGGCAACACTGTGTCATGTTAATTACAACTGCAAGCATTATTATGCCTGCTTTATGTCTGGAGGTTGTCATGGCAATGTTAAACTGAATGTAGGGCCCCATAGTCATCTTGACAAAATAATAAAAAGAAAATTCTCCACTATCCAGCATTTATTACTTGCACAGATATTAAACATAGAAATCTAAGTACAGTTGACATGCACCAAATTAACAAGAGTATAAAATCTTTTTTTGTAGCTGATAAAAAATAAATAAAAATAATAACAAATCTGTCTCTGTTGAATTTGACACTGGAGAGGATGCTAATGACTTGTGACTTGAAGAAACTGGGTTGTTGTTTTTTTTCTCTCTCTGAGATGAAACCTTCTGTGCTAATGATGTTAGCTGGTAGCAGCACAATGCTGACGTGGGAGTCTGTCATAAGGATGCATACAGCAGCCCTTGCCCCTGGCTTCCCAGTCAAGAGGGATCTGTACATTCAGAAGTGACACCGTGGGCTGTCTCATGTCAAAGTAGAGAGACCCTCGCTATCACTGGAGTGGGGTTTTGTGGTGGTGCTGGTGGTGGGGGGGGGGGGCAGTGTGTGTGTGTGTCTGTGTCGTGGAGCGGGTGAAGGGAGGGGGCACATCACACTCTTCTTTGTTTCTGGCGGTGTCACTTGCACACTCACCAGAAAGAGAACACACTCCTTGCACACACACATCAATCAGAGCCCTAACTATGTCTCTAATTATTTACCTCCTCACAACACTAATGATAGCATGTATAACATATAGATTCAAGGAAAGATCCCATACCTGCATTACTACACATGTGAATGAGAGCTACATAGTGGTTCATAGCAGCCTCATATAGCTTCTTGAGTCATTACTGCTGCTCACTGCAAGCCCAGTTCGGATGCGTGCGTGCACATGTTTGTATACTGTACACACACACACACACACACACACACACACACACACACACACACACACACACACACACACACACACACACACACACACACACACACACACACACACACACACACACACACACACACACACCATTACAATGCTTTAGCAGCATAGTTTGAGCCAACTATAGCAAGATTATGCAACCTTGTCTAACTCTCCACTCTCCCCTTGCCTCAACGTGGATAGCATGGAGTATAGTTATTTTAATTGGGATTTGATATATTTCAATTTAACTGATCATAGAGTCCAACCGGTGTTAAAATGGGGCCCAGCCTGCAGTCCCCCCCCCCCCAACTCCTCCCACGTCCAAGTGAACACGCCCAGACTGGAGTCCCTGTCTCTTTTAGACAGTGGGAAGAAAATTAAACTGCCAAATTTGTTTTCATTGGTTCCGGGGACTTCCTCAGGGACGTCTAGGCTTTTAATTGTGCTCACTGAGGAGAAATTTGTAGGGCTGCTTACCAACAACTGAACGGCTGTCTCTTTTTTCACTTGTCTTTGGCTCTTGGTGAAAGATGATGCTTTTACATGGTTGGGATACGATTGTTAAGTGAAGCTTTGAAGAGGCTCTGCTTTGTGTTGTGTGGTCACAGGGCTCTTTCGAGCTTCTTTCTTAGTTGTAGCTCTCTCTCATTTAAAATGTAATATCCGGCAACGTGTACGAGTTGATTGCAGAAATGCACGATCAAGCCAGTGGCCCTGAGAAACCCCAGACACAATTTAACGTTCCTGCTGGTTGTTTCTGAGGGTCATTGTATATTGCAGTAATGATTCTATAATAAACCTAAGTTCACACAAATTAATGTAAATAAAAAAACACAGTTGTGCTGCAGGAAAGTTAATTTGTCTGGCTAAGAGAGAACTCATTTGAGTATCACACTATCACTCAACATAGCAGAGCAGAACATAAAAGGGGCAGGCGCCTCCTCATTTTCCCCTGCTTTTCTCCCGCTTACATTTTTTTGGCCTTTAAATTTTTTTTCCAGTGTGTCAAAACAAGCAAAAGGCTACATGGAAACGGCAGCCCTGTGTAAATATTTATGATGTAACATCTCCATGTGAATAGACTTTCCTCCGAATCCATCCATCATTACGGGCACATCGTGAAAGCCCACCTCCCCGCGGCGGCTTGGGGTCCTTAAGGAAGCTCAGACAGGAGCGGCGTGTCCCCCTCTCATTCAAAGTATTTGTTTTTCTTTTGACTGGGGGCAGCCCAGCTGTGAGGGCATTTCATGTGTCAGCCCCTAGGCTTTCATTCAGGGCCGACTTCAAAGCCCATTTTGGCCCATTGTCTCTGTGACGTGGCCGCCGCCCCCCCCCCAAAAATGCCCAAACAGAAAAATGTGATGTAGGTCAAATTACAGCAGTTGTGGCTGTGGATTTTTTTTTTATTCTTATGGTCAAAACATAGATCCCTGGCTACCTAAATGCTAACTTTTGCTTTTATTTGTCCCATCTTTTTATGTGAAAACATTAACGGTGTATAATGTGTACATGGAGGAGAAACTACATTTTAATGTCTAATCACGTCTTTGCAACATTTTTTCCATGTAGACTTTTCACCCAGGGTTTCATCAAAATGTTAAATACCTTAGTTGCAACAGATCTATTAAAGGTGGAAATTACATTAGGGTGGAGACCATACTGTGGTGGGGTATTTTGAGGTAATTTTGCTCCAGTAGGTGTGAATGAGACTTAAGGACAGATTTTGGAGTGCTGGTGCTGTCGGGGCCTGTGAGGAATCCTCTGACTTGTGCAATGGTTAGAAATGTGGAACATTCTTTTGATTTGGTACAAACAAAGAGAGGAAGATAGATTCACCGTCGGTTTCCTGGCTGTGATTGAGCACACAAAGGTGTACTAGACTTATGAGGCATAAGTTGTGTGTTTGTGGAAGTAGGTAAGTCCACTGCCTTACCTAAGTGGATTACAAGGTTTTAGTCTTTTCTCCTTGCACAACTTATCTGCCAGAAAATAGGCGTTGCAGACATTAGCGAAATATTGCCACCCAGACTCTCATAACATTATCATTAGCCATGGAGGATTGCTGAAATGTGATTAATACATCACCATTTTGACAGACTGCGCCCTGGTCTGAAAAGGTAATATGGATTATTACAATGGTTGTAGAGCTCAATACCGCCATGCAAGTTCATCCATTTATCTGCAATGATGAGACTCCTTTGTGTCGTATAGCATTGTAACATCTATCTAAATAACAAAAGACATCGCATCCGTGCACAATTGTAGTGTTGTTAATATTCAGGCCGTGCAACAATGCACATGGAGAATGAAGTGCTGAGACAAAACTTGACTCAGAACGAGGGGAAAGTCCATAGAACATCATCAGCGTTATGAATCGACGTTCAGGCCTCCAGCATCGGGCACTTTTTTTTCCCTGGGCCAAGGTATCTGATTACCTTCAAACAAAAATATTGCCCCTGTATTGTTCAATTACAATCGGTTGAGTGCTGAATGATGCAATTCACCATTTAAGAGCTATTTTTTGCTTTCAGTGTGCATACAGTGTGTGTGTGTGTGTGTGTGTGTGTGTGTGTGTGTGTGTGCACGCGTGCAGGGCACTCAGTTGGCTTTGAACGATACACGTTGAATAAATGCCATTTTTCTCCCATTTCGAGTGCCTCTTTTCTCTCGGTGGATCCATTCAAGCTTTCAATACCTTTTCTCCCTGTCTCTTTTTTCCGCGAGCAGGAGGGTTTTACTTTTCTCCTTTGTCATCCTAATTGATTGCATTAACCTTTTGAGTATTGAATTTCCTGTGCATCACGCCGAGCACAATGTGGAATATTATCATAATCCTTCCAAGTAATGGACACAGGGCAATCAACAATGCTTTAGGAAAAGTACATCTTTGAAAGATGGAGCATCATATTATTTTCTGTCCAAAGGCTATGGATGGGGCTAAGACCAGTGAGCTTTGAGAAACTTTGACAATGTCTCCAGTGTTATTTCTTTCTTTCTTTTAAACATCTGCGTATGCACTGTCTTTGTAAATGGTTAGCTTACCCATGTGTGAGAGAGTCTTGATAATCCTCTTATCTGATGAAAATGATTACCTGAAGTAACAAGCCTATCATGCAATGAACGACCTTATCATCACGATTGCACAATTTTCTTTATATGGTATTTTCCAAAAATAATATTTTAGATAATGTTTTTAGATTATCTATAGCTAGCACCTGGTCAGCTACTGGACTTGTCAATCGAAGAGGAAAAGCTTACTGATGGCAACATTTGTTTTGAAATAAATAAAACAAATGTCGCCTACAGTATAATGGATGAATACCCTGTCATCATTAGCCAATTAAAGTAATTATTTACTGCATGGCGTGCCCTATTGAAACATTATCACCTCTTCAGATGTGTGAAGTGTTAACTGAAAATTACTTTTAATTGAAAACGTGACCAACAATGTCCGGTGGGCGGTGGACAATTTTCACAAAACTTTGGTCAGAATCTCCCCATTTGAAATCATTTATTTTCATGTCCATTAACACACATGCATCACAAAGTCAGCTAATCTAGAGATTGATTTCCAGTATTTCCAGTTTGTAGTCTAAGAAAGAGTGCTAGGAAAACAAGGTATCTTGAAAATGCTTTCATTATGACACATACGGTAGACTGTATGCTATGAAGTGGGCATAGAAACAGATCTAAAAGTGAGGCTATTTCTAATCATGCTAAATGTTTAATTATGTATGTTTAATAAATACTTCTGCAGTTTATCACACTTGCTTCAAATATACTTGAATGTACATACCATTGTGTGCCATAGCATTTTTAAGAACTTACTTTACATGTTGTGAAGTTGAACAAGTTCATTGTTCCCCGGGGCATATCCAGACGAGTGCACTGGCTATGTTGCAACAATAGGAAATATTGCTTTAAGAATGGTTTTCTCTTAACAACAGGTAGTTTTTAAATTGAAGGGTTAGGCTTGACAGGCAAGATTAACCGCTTATTTACTGTGGCACGTCATTTAATCCCCTTTTCTCTAGTTTTTTTTAGGGTGGTGGTAGGGGGTGCTGTTCCCCTAAGACACATTGTAACATTTGCCTATTTAGCACATGTCCACTCATTAAGGGATGGTGTTTACCTGTCTCTCAGGCCCAGATAGAAAACAACACACTGTACATTGGTAGTAGGTCAAATTACTTGAAATAGGCATTGCCAACCTATTCTTTTATGCCACTTTATACCAAAGTTCTATCACTAATAAAAGCCTTATAAGCCCTTACAAGGCTGCCTGTACGTAGTATACTGAGTTTACTCCTTGGCTACAGGTGTTTTTATTTAAACATCCAGATAAAAAGCACAACAGGTAGTTTATAAAGTAATTATGTTTCAAGAATAAGACCATTGAGATACACATAACTGTCTGATAAAGGCTTAATGTCTCTGGCTTTAAAGCAGGTGCCTCAGAAATAACACTGATCAACCTTGACCTTGGGTATTAGAGACTGCAAATCTTCGCAGATAATGTGACAACTGGGAGAGTTTCGAGCGACCGAAGGGGACAGCAAGTTCTATGCTGCTCAATGATTTATATCGCTGCTGAATAAATGCTATCATGAAATGCCACCAAAGTTGTTTAGTAGTATAGTATTTTCAACATCAATTGTCCAGAGAAAAAAATACTGCTTTTAGATAGTAATATATCACAGCCAGCTTATTCAGGTGAAGAAAGGGATTCACGTTTTACCAATCACTTCAGTTATACAGTGTTCTAAAGTATGTTCTTATACATGAGGTTTATTTTCTAAACCTTCTTTTAGCGCTCTATGTACAATTGTACATATGTTGCCATACCAGTCTAAGCCACCGGGCTGTGGTTTATTTTAAGCATCTTGTTTGTGTTTCACTGTAAACACTAGCATAAGGGCATTGAAGTAATTGATTGTTGAGCAACAGTCAAAAACTGTTATCAGGTTTCCATAGCAACAGCAAAATATTGTCTGGGTTGCTTTGATGAATTGAAGCAAAACACCCGGTAATTCATATCAGCTCCATTATGTTTTTCAGCTCAAAGAGGAAAAATCAATTGAAACAGACTCTTATGCATGGACAGATGCTAGTTTTGATCAATATTAGTTTTACAGAGAGACATCGCCTTTTGGTTTGACAGCAGCCAGGTTATTCACAGATATCATGTCCAGTAGTACTCTGGGCTAATGAAAAAATGTGGGATTTAAAAAGGGGCACAGCCACCAGTTAGGTCTGCTATTTGGCACATTCACCTGAGTTTTATTGATCAGTGGTGTCCTGTGATTGACTAGAAATGTGGGTCAAAAAATAGGTCAAGGTCAGTCAACATCGCAAAGCCTAATCCTGTCCATTTTTTGTATTCCGTCAAGCGTCACTGGTATTCCACTGGGAACTTGCATGCCCTCAGCATATGGAAAATAAAGGGCCTCAGCTCAATTATATGGTCCCATTGAGTTGCAGAATATTGACATAATTGCTGCATTCGAGAAATGCCATGGATGAACATCAACCAATATTTCCCATTCGTTTCACTGGCCTGCTTTCATGCAAACTTGAGGCCAATCTTGAGGCTTACTATAGTTACTATAGTATAGTAGATGGACAATGTATTTGATGACTTGTTCTTCTAAGGTCAAGGTTACAAGTAGAATTCATCCATAAGAGCTTAGGTTTTTTTTGTCCTATGTGATGGCTACCACACATGCATGTGTCGACATACAGTCTGTGCGTATCACACGGGCTGTTTTGTTGGTGCCCTGCAACATATGTTTTAGAGGTAGACTCGCGGGTCCAGTTGGTTACATTTGTACACTCTCAGAGTTAAATCAACACTGAGGATTTTACTGTGTGCATGCATACACATGGTCCACATGACAAATCTAACCATGAAGGATCAGAGAGAATTCTTTAATATCTAATTTATTATCATGATAATCGTGGTGGATAGGCATACATACATCTGTTTGACTGTGCTTTCAAACAGAGCGCTGCTCCTGTACTAGGGAGTTCCAGAGGGCATGCAGCCACTTCAGATGTGATGGTAAAGATATCTCAGGGAGGCTTTCAGTTTCATCCATAGATTTTGCATAGGGAGAGCCTGGAGCTGGGATTTTTGACATTTATTTACGCAACTGACACTTGGGGTGTCCCGTTTCTTGGCACCGGCTGACCTAGCCAGCTGTCGCATAAATGTGCTCACTAAGTTGTACTTCTCTCGCAACTCTCCTCCTCAAAGATTAAGTGACAATAAACACGATACGAGTGGTTGAAGAATGCCTGGAAAAGTACTGTTTGTGCAATCTCTGTCAAGCTTTGGTGTTGTGCATATTTAGTAAATATAGCACATTGTAAATTAGGCTTGGCTAGAAATGTTCAGCATGTTGCCTTATCACTTTTACCCAGATTAGACATAATGGATAACTCTGTCTTTTCCTTTCATCTTCATGTTTCGCTGCTTTCCTCTCTGCCTTTTATACCATACATTTTCTGAACAGCAGATCTGGAAGCAGCCCTTATTGATCTAATCTGGTTACCGCTTGCTATTTTCAACAGTTCCATAGAACCCCCTCCCCTACCCAACAAACCCCCCCCCCCCCCTCTCTCTCTCTCTCCACCTCCCTGGCTCTCTACCCCCCATCTGCCCTGACCTACATGGTAGTCACATGGCCCTGGCTCCCTGGCTCGGCATTTTATGGAAAATCTGCAGGAGATAAAGCCACAGGGTTTTAAGTGTTATCCCTGCCTGTCCTTTGAGACGGGCTAAACACTGAATGAGGTGTTATTGCATCAATGCTGGTGGACACACACAGTACTAAAGAGGATATCTTACCTCCCTCCCTCTCTCTACCTGAATCAGTCTCTCTCTCTCTCTCTCTCTCTCTCTCTCTCTCTCTCTCTCTCTCTCTCTCTCTCTCTCTCTCTCTCTCTCTCTCTCTCTCTCTCTCTCTCTCTCTCTCTCTCTCTCTCTCTGCTCAGTTTGATTGGATTTAACAGAGTGCCACCACTGTGACTTTGGTGGGGAAGGGGGGTGGTTCTCTTCCCTTGTCACGGTCTTCTGCTTGCTGTCTCTTGTTACTTACTTAACCATTTAAACCTTATATACTTCACTGTATGGCAAATTGCTACAAGTGCAGATCTATAAGCTCACAACACGTTGCATGGCGACACATAGTGGGCTTGTAGATGTGCTATTTTCTCCAAGTGTCCACCTATTATGCCATGCCCAGAATAGGGACGCTAATGTTCATGTGGTTAACTTTAACCAGAAATGGAGCCTGATCTGAAGCTTTACCACCACAGCAAGTGAGAGAGTGGCAGTGGTTCATGGTAGTTAAGCTGGACCAGACGGGCGCCTAGATGCTTGCCTGCTCTGCTGCTCACTGGCTCACTTGCTCCCTTGCTGGTGCTGAGGGCTTCGTTTTGCACTGTGACCGAGTCCCCTTCACACTGTTGTCTGCCTGTAAATTTTCTGCTGCCCTTGCTATTCAGCCAATTACACCAAAAGAGCTTTAGCGTTTTCTCCCCCCCCCCCCCCCATTCCTCCTGGTGGAGATTATTTATTTATTTCACAGGCGAATGACAAGCATTGCTGAAGGTTAAAAAAAAAATGCTGAATTTCATTGTGCCTATAATGTCAACTTTTTTTTTTCCTTGGAAGACCTAATCGATAGCAGTCAGCTCTGTCTTGTGAAAAACAATCACAGATGCAAACTAATAGATCTTCTTTGCCTGTTGCATTTCCATTTGTGGCTCATTCTCGCTGCCACTGATGCTTAATTCAAGATGTGTTGGAAGAATAAGACACAGGGCAGCTTCAGAACTGAACTCCCTCACGCGCTTCTGTCCTGGTATTGTAAAGGGGACTGACATGTGTGTCCTGTCGTTAAATCTAACTTAACTAAGTACTCTATTTTGGGGTCTCCTGTCACTGTGAGGGGTCCACTATTGGAGTGGCCCTAGACCACATGAGGGGAAAAACAAGAGGCATTATATTTAACTTTAAAATTTTAAAAAGAGTGTATCATGGATAGTAATAACTACTTCTAGCCAACCTGACACGATTATTGCGAGACTAGACAACATGATATGTTATCAGACCATTTCTGGAAGCAATTGAATTCAATCTGTGTCCGGTGTGGCGGTGTGGTGGTGTCACTGTAGGTTCAACAGCAAGCCCAGACCTTAATGCATGTGAAACCGCACGTTGCAAAGTGGTCTCTCTCCACCTGCAGTATCTTCTGTCTTGAGTGGACTAAGCTGCTTCTCCATATAAATCTTGACATTCATCTCATCTGTCCCATGTTGGCCGTACCAGCCACATATTCTTTTGGTTTAGAAGTGCACGCATGCACACACACTTAACAAAATAATGATTTTAAAAGATATTAAATAGACATACGTCACGTATGTTCTTCTCAGGCATGTGTTTTCTTGTTGATGCATTGTGGGGCGAGGACACAGGGCTGAATATGTAAGCTACAACGTGGTGCATGAACTGATGTCTGGGAAAGCAATGGAATAACTATCAATAGAATGTCAAATGTAGTGGAGAGCCACAAAGCAGTTTAGGAATGCATCCAAACTGCTCTGCCATCTTGCAATATGGTGCTAAAAAGACGAGTGGAGATATCTGCCTGAATACTGGATAAGACGCTTCGCTTTGTGGAAATGGGTCATAGTTTAAGTTCTTTTAGATCATCTTCATAGGACAAAGTGTGGCCTCGCCCCCCAATCCCTCTGGGACAAAGAAAAAGAAAAAGAAAAAAGACATCAGATAAGTTTTGTTGTTCCATCTCTCATAAAAAGCAAACCAGAAGTTACACAAGTGATAATTGTGCATAAAAAGAACTGACACCACAAAAGTCGGAGTGTTCCAAAACAAGAGAGCCGGAGAAGAAAGGCCTCCGCTACCAGTCTAAAATGAACCACGCCCAGCAGTGGGAACGGAAAGCAAAACTGCTTAATGTGACAAAATAAACACAGAAACACTCCGAGGGAAAGTTAGAATTAGGATCCTGAAAGATTTATGCCTCCATTTTATTTATAATTTGTTTTTCTCTTATTGTAATTGAGTTGCAACTGAATATTTGATGAGGGAGCCCAGAACGAAGGATGTTGCATCGGTGAGGGAAACAAAAAGTAAAGAGAAGCAACAAAGATGTGTGTTTTAAAAAGTTTGTGTGCAAATGGCTTGTTAATTGCATGTGTGCGGGGTAGGGGAGGGTAGCTATCTGCAGGTTGTGCTGAGTCCTAGTGAGGCCTTCCGTGTGCACTGCGCTCTTTACTGGGCACTCTCCATGCACACCATCTGCATTTTGCTGTTAACGCGCCTTCACATCCGAGGGAGGATTAGGAGAAAATCCCCAGGTTTTTTTCAACCAGTTGACAAATATCAGATTTGTCTCTAAAAAAAATTAGCTCCATCTATATCTCCCACCATATGACACACAAAAAAGATTATCCTTAATACCCAGCCAGCTTGAGTATGGAAAAAGCAGATTAAAGTTTCAGTTTGGTCCTATTTACCCAGCCACTTGAAGTATTAGGCTGACTGTATTACGTAGTAGACAGACCTCTCCACAAAGAGACTCCACCACCACCACTGCCTCCACCCCCCCCCCCCCCCCAAAAAAAAACATACACACAGACACACACAAACCCCGCCCTGTTACCTTCCCACAACAAGATGTCTGCCCCAGAACAATAACATATCATACTTATATAATTTATCATTGCCCAATTCAGTGTGGAGGTTCTCCCTGCCTCTCTGTGCCCTTTAAACAGACAGCGAGAGCTGCTAAAGAGCCTAAAGTGAATAACAGCAGCAGGTGTCTATTCAGGCGGTGCTTTGTAGTCTGCGCAGGGCGCTGAGCTGTTGTTTTAGCAGCCCACTGGCAAGGAGCAGGGGGTGGCTGGGAAATAGACCTGGGGTCTGACCTGAGACCCCAGTGCTGTCCCATTAGCAGTAAGCTCTCCTCGAGTAGTGGCAGTCAAGCTGTCTCAAGGCCCATGTTGCAGATGATGTGCACCATACTATTTTTGTTGTCAACGTAGCGTGTTACGACCTTATATGCAGTCTAGAGGCTAGAAAGGAGTAACATATCTAAAAGTATCACAAACCAGACTAACCAAAAAAGTGTACATTTATTGTTAGAATCCTACTTAAATTTACAGCGGCTAAATATGAACAGTTTAGGCAAAGCATCAAGCGTCAGGGTGGCCAAAGCCAAAACACTCCACCCTACCTGAAAAATAAACAAACTAAACTACACCAACCAAAACAAAAATGACAGTCTACACTCCCTAACTAAACATAAACATTGTCAAAATGGGGAATCAAATAAATGGCAGCACACCCCTACCAAGCTTCCCTTGTCTTTGCTTTAAACACTAAGTATTAAAGTTACCATAAGCACTAAGCATAAAGATTTGGCACACAGCCTACAGACACAGTACACAGTAAACAGAAATGAATGCTAGCAACAAAAAGGGTTCAGCACATGAAGGTGACGAATGGTAAAAAGGCTGTAGAGGAGCTTCTCCCAGGCTTTAATGCTGGCTCCTAGCTGATTGAGGAATGAGGCCCAGGTGTGTCTCCAGAGCTTATACACTGTTAATTTAACTCTGAAAGTGTACAGTACAAATGTAACGGGGCCTTATATTTGTACACACTTTGAGTCACAAATGGATAAGTTAACCCTGCGTATGTTACTGTGTAGTAAGTGCTTGTTAACTTAGAGTCTAAGTCTATTCTATCATGAACACCAAGTTGTCCAACGGGTGTTGTGCAGCAAATATAGCAGTCAGGTGGCCATTTTCAGTTCAGATGATGCATTTCTAAGAGCTTTACCTTCTAAAATAAACTGCTTGACCCTCAAGGAGGTCAGCCACAGAGCCTGTGACAGATTGTGAGGACGGACCTGCCTGGCTATTACCCATCAGCATGAATCAGAGGGGTTTAAGCATAGGACTGCCACACTCCTTAAGCCTCTGCTAAGTCAGTATGTTCTCCCTGACCATTTCATTATCAAATGCATAATCGTCATCTGCCAAGGAGAGGACTGAAGAGCCTGAGGCCCCTTCTTTCTACCTGTTGTTCCTGGACAGTGGACATTGGCTTCCTCGCTTCCGTTCAAAGACCACTGCCCCACCCAGAGGTTGCCTTATGAACACAGGAGCCCCATAAATGAAATTAAGGTGTCAATTAGTCAATTACGGCGTAATAACTCCGAGGGCAGACATTTAGAGACAGAGAGCACCTCGGCTAAGTTCATTTCCTCCCCGGCCCAGGAGCCTCGCGTTTGGCACACGTCACTCCCCCACCCCAGACTCGCTGAATAAGGGCCCCCAGTGCTTTCTCCCTAATGTTATTTTCCCCTGGATATCTTTTTTGATCAACAATTTCCTTTCATGGGTTTGTTTTTCGGATGCAGCCGATGCACGCTTTCTCTCCCCAATTTGGCTAGGGAGAATTTTATAATTTAGTAATTAAAATCTTTGTTAGGCTTTAGAAATTGCACCTAATTGAATTTAATGGGAAGATGAATTTCAATTTTATTTGATTAGCAGGACCCCTGGCATAGGTATTTATGGAAAAAACTCTACAAAAATATGCTGTGTGGGCTAAGATGGCATAATAGAATTACGGATAATCGGATTTCTCTGTCATGAATTTCACTCTAATTTCACTATAATTTTCCATTAGATAGCTGGTTTACAAATATTTGCTCATCTGCGATGGGAAAGGCTATCTGTCTAAAATGATTACGGAGCGGGCCTTCAGAAATATGTCCCTTTTTCCCCCTCCCTTTTTAAAAACCAGATTGCGAGGGATCAAAATTAGGAAGATTGCATTATGGATGTCTGCATCCGGGAGAGCAACGGGGGAGATATGATGATTACGGCCGGGGGATGAAAGCAGTGTCAAGAAAAATGTATGACTCGAAAACATAGGCTTACACTATCTACAAAATCTCTCCTCTCAGCACCACTGCCGCCCAGTAACATGCTACTCATAATTCACCTAATATCATAAACACAGCATGAACAAAGAAAGACTTCATAGTACAGTGTGTTGACAAACACACACTACCTGATATATGTTAACCCGTTTCACCCTGGTGCCCCTATTTTGACCATGTCATTATCACTGGCAGAAATTGTAATTAATAGCCAAAATAGAAGGTTTCTCACTCATTTTAAAAAATTGTTAGAAAATTCGTAAACATTTTTGACCACAAGACTAAAGTGGTTGAATGGGATTATTCCCATACAATGTAACAGGTTATGTGTGTGCATCATCGCAGTGCCCTTGTTGACAGTGATGATCATCACAATGGTGGTGTGTTTGTTGTTCTTGGTATACATATCTGTAGGTAAGATTTCATATCCAACATCTTCTCTGTGCTTGAAAATAAATTTGTAGCCTAATATAATGCTGTATAAACAGAGGTGAGAAGGGACAATATGCTACATCATATTGTAGACAACCCAGAGCAATACACAGGTGAACCCTAGCTGAAATTCCTCTTTTAAAGTCCCTGCAGCACAGCTGAGCTTTAACACGTAAAATTTCGGACAAACTTGACAGCCAATATAAAGAGAAAACATACATTGTTGTTTTCTGAAAAACACAATCACCCTAAAATGTGTTACGTTAGAAGTTAAAGGGATATTTCACTTTCAAACATGTTTGGGGTCATTTTAATGTCTACTCTGGCTTTTGTGTTTCACCCCAGACAGTTTTTAAGTTGCTTGATTCAGTATTTAGATATTTGATATTCTTTTTTTATCAGACGTCCTTCCTAAGCAAACCCATTGTAACTTCAAACTCCATTTAACCATGTTAGATTCATCAAAAACAACTGTCCTTGGTTCTGTTGACTGATATTGGCCTTCTCATTTATTTTTTAGATTTATTTTGGAAAAAAATATATTAAAACAATTATAAAAAAAAGAAAAGTAATTGAAAAAACACGGCCCCCAGATGTATTACAAGGACAATATCAGTCACCAGAACCAAGGACGGGTGTTTTCGATGAATTTGTCGTGGTTAAAATGGAGTTGGAAGTTACAATGGGTTTGTATAGGAAAGGGGCATGTCTTTTAAAATGGATATCAAATATAGTAGAGTTAAAATGACCCCAAACATGTTTGAAAGGGAAATATCCCTTTAACTTAATCCATTCCTTTTCTACTACTCCCACAACCCCCCAACACGCACGCGCGTGCACACACACACACACACACACACACACACACACACACACACACACACACACACACACACACACACACACACACACACACACACACACACACACACACACACACACATACACACACTTCCCTTGTATGTACACTCCACCAGTTAGTACAATTCCCTCCTTCCCCGCTCTGCGCCAACCCACACACCCTCCCCTCTCCTCACATTAGCTCACTCACTCTTTTGCCCCCGAACTGCCAGTGACAGCAAGAGGGTTCAAAAACACAATCTAGCTCTCGGCAAAGGTCAGATTTCTCACTCGGCATGTCTCTGGGCTTTGGGCACAAAAGCCACTGAATTCACATCTTTCAACTGGGCCTTGGCTTTTGTCCTGGGGAATGGAGGACTCTGGAGTGGGCCCTGCACCAGACCAGCCCCTCCTGGAGTGCACTGTCAGGGGCGGCCAAACGTCTGGCCTAGCGGCCCTTTGACTGATGTACCCCCGCCATGTCACATGCACGATTGTGTGTGCACACTCACACAGTTAGACGCACACTTATACACACACACACACATTCATACGCACACACTACCTTGCCCTCAACATTCTCCAGCATGCACCATACAATACTCACCGACCACATCAAACGAATGGCCCCATGGCTCTTTTTGAAAAGTAATGGTTTCGCCCCCGAAGATGGCAGCTCGAGAGCGCCCTGGCGCACAGCGGACCCCTTCCTTCCCAACTGTGGCCGTTCTTAAGTGAATAGAATTACAAGTCACAAAGCCAAACTTTCTCCAATATCACAGTTTTGGGAGTACTGTACTTTTATTTCAATTTCAAATTCCTATGTTAAACACCAACTCATTCATTTGTTAGAAATGTCAATATTTGACCCCCTTTAACATTGTTAATGTTTGTTTTTCTTACATGACTTTATATTTACAATAGTCGGCTTAACTGATATTTTATTTTGCTGTTCGCAGGTGCCAATCACCGCACACAGGGTATGATTCAGTACTTGATAGTGTTTATTAAATGGGCTTGACATGTATAATTGTCTTTCATGCATGACACTCAGCATTATAGAGACTCACAAACATGTGCAGCCACTTTAGTCTCTGGGATGAGCGTTTAGCCTAAAGTTTGTTTTGGTAATGATCCACATGGGCGTCAAACCTCGCCAAGCTCTAGCTAATCCACCAAACAAATACATTTGTTCATTGTAATCTTCTTTACAGTACAATATGCGATTGATTAAGACTAAGGCCCTTTTGGGACTGACATTTGACTAGAGACTTGAACCAAGACCTTTATACAGTAAACATAAAATGGGTCTGGTAGACAAATTCTCTAGTGTACAACAGCAAGTATTGGGATTTTTATCTTGGTGTAACAAGATATTCTTGTGGTATTTACTGTACAATGTTAGTTCAAGGGTGGAGCCTTTTGATGGAAACCCTTTTACGGCTGTTTTAACTTCATGTCGCTTATGTAGGAGGAGACTGTGGCGTTTTTCATTATTAACTAGGGTGAGTCATCATAATCTCGGAATCAACCAAAACCTGTTTTATACACATACGTTGGACTTTGCTGCCAGGAACTGAAGCCTGGACTCATGTCAAAGCGTTATGGTTTACAGTCATAAAGTTATTCATTTCCCCTTTTTTTTTTAAAGCCGTAAATGTTTACCCTGTACCTTCTGTATTAAAAAAAAGAAAAAAGTTACTCTGGGAATTAGAAATAATCGGTGACGTTTCTTTGTTTTTTGCTGTTTACATGGGCATTATGTACAAAAGGTCCAGCAGCACTTTGCATGCCACTGCGGAAGAAACTGCCAGGCAAATAAGGGGTTTGTCTTATAAAGTATTCATTGTCACCTGGTAACGGCTGTCGTTTATCATTTCACCTGAAATTACAATGAAAACTGATACCTTATCACTGGGAGGGAAGAAGAGAGGGAGAAAGAGAGAGAGAGAGAGACAGAAAGAGAAGAGAGGGGGGGGGGGGTGTAGATTAAAATATAGGCATAATAATATTGACATAATCCGAGAGGATCCATGTTATGTGGAGTTACATGGAAGACTTATTTTAAAATATATCAAGTTTTGGAATAAGTAATTTATTTTTGCAAAGATCACATTTAAATAAAGCTTTGTGATTTTAATACAGCAATTAATGAACTATTACAGAGACTAATTTGGACAAAACACCATTCCACTATTAATTGCATATTTTATAAAATATTAAAAGGTAACTTTTTAAAATGTTGCATAACAATCATGATATAAATTCTTTAGTACAATATTATTAAGTGTAGAATATTTTAATGAACATATATTTTCCTTCCCAAACCTTTTTTTATATTATTATTAATGTTGCGCTCCCCTCATTTGAATAGAGGCAGAGCAGGCTCCACCCCATGAGAGTTGAAAGGCTACAAGACCACAAAGAGGGAAAAGGCCAGCCCACTGAGGGAGGGAGAAAAAAACTGCTCCGGTTCCTCAGCCATAATTTCCTATCAGCCTATTCAGACAACAGCACCAACAGCCTGGTGTGTGCGTGTGTGTATGGGAGCGAACCAGAGGGAGAGAGCCAGCGCACGAGAGGCAGAGAGAGAAAGAGAGAGAGAGAGGGGGAGAGAGAGAGAGAGCAAGGGGGAGGCTCCGTATTCTTTCACCTACCCCCCATCAAACCACAGGAAGGAGGGGCCAGACCCTAAGCTGCCAATCAAATCCGCTCGTGGCAGCCGGCATTATCTCAGCAACAAACTATTGACAGATTACATGTCAAGGAGTTTAGTGCATGATTGAAGGAAGCTTTTTTTATGTAGTTACTTTTCCGCTCCGTTTCTTCACTTCAACAACCAGCATTCTAATGACTTTCTAACAAGAGTTGAGTAATATTATGAAAGTTACATGTCTGAGAGGATTAAACTTCGACTTCCCTGAATATGGTGAGTACTCTTCTCCTTCCCAATATTTGTGACTTATGTTTTATTAGTTGACAGTCTAAGGTGTGCCATTATCACTGACTAAATACACATAGGGGGGAAGTTGCTCATGATTAAACTATGTATGCCAGTGCGTAGATATACCCGAGTACAGCTACACCCTTATTTATAGCTGTTTGACAGTGCCCAAGGGTGACTGCAATATCAAATAAGATCTCTCAGTTCGCTCTATCAGTACACACTACTCATAACACTGTGTTGCATACGCATGTGAAAAAGTTCATCGACATAGTTTCATTTTCTGTATTTCTGTTCTGTGAGTTGAAACCTGCACAACAACTCACTGCCGATGCATTTTCACTTCATCAGATTTTTGTTGTTGTTGTTGTTGTTGTCATCTTGTGGTTTAATGACATGCCATACAGGCAGTATCTCATACTGTAGAAATACAGGTATTTGGTTGTTGTTCTTTTTCATAGGTATGGGCAATGTCATTAGGGTGCCTTGAATGGCCTAAGGGTTTGTTGCCAAGGGGATACAGCAAACAAACTGCTGTGTTGGTTGTGCTGTCACACATGTAAAGAGAGCAGGAGTTGTACTAACACATTTACAGGTAGTCATAATTAGTTCATACACAAAGGTGTACAGCACATGAATGAAAAAGCATGCTGTATAATCACAAATTGCTCAGGCTATGTAAAATAGTTTTATTTTTTTATTTTTTTACTGTTCTTCAGCTTAAGCAGCATTCATTCAATATATTTCTGGTTATCCTCAATAGTTAATTGTGTAGAAATTTACATATTGGGCTAACATTTTATTGGATTGTCTGGTAAAATCAGGATAATTTCTGCATACTTTTTAAAGGACAAACTTGTCTTAATGTAATTGAATTGTGCTTCATGCTTTTGAGCTTCACTCTCCTAGTTAGTTCACTTGTTAGAATGGTTTTGTCTGTGTTTTAAAATAAGATGCTTTCATCATTCACAATGAAAGTGTTTGCCATCGCATTGCATTTGTTTAATTTTGTCCTGTGTGTACTAAGTTTGTGTGTGTGTGTGTGTGTGTGTGTGTGTGTGTGTGTGTGTGTGTGTGTGTGTGTGTGTGTGTGTGTGTGTGTGTGTGTGTGTGTGTGTGTATACTCAGTTTACAATGAACTGTGATGAGACATCACGTATGCATGTCTGTGTGTATACGTGTTTGTGTGGTTGAGTGTGTGTCTATTTCTTAGGCATAATTTCATAATTTGCACCATAGATAAGTATTTCCATATAACTTAATAGAACGTAATTCTGAACACATTATGGCATTAATGGTTAATCGGAATTATTCTATGCTTTATTTTAGAAACACTGTATAAATAGTCAAAATGTATTTGAGTAATATTTTGGGTTGGTTTGTCTAATATTACATTGTCATCAGATTAGTTTAAATTATCTAAAGGATAATAAAAAAAAAGGATTTGCGTGTATGTATTTAAAAAATATTTTTGCTTTCTTTAAAAAAAAAATTTTGCTTTCTTTAAAAAAACATTTTTAAGTCAAACGTCACTGAAACCTAGTGTCAGTACACAGGCCCCTATTTTTGACACGTTTCGTTGTGAGCCATGTATTCTCTTGGTATCCTACTTGATTCCCCTAAACAAGAATTATTTTTCCCTTGCTGTTCGCCACCCTTGACACCACAGTATATTAGCTTTAACTCGAACTGTATATACTGTATGACAGAATTAATGAAAATAACATACAATTTAAAGATGTTGTTTCTTATTAAATATAACTCTCAGTGAAACTACAGCAGACCACTGTGACCACAGGCTTGCACAAACAGATACGAGAGAGACCTGAGGGCTTGGTTATTATCACTCTGGTTGCTTTACTTGTCCTGCATTATAGTTTGAAATAACAGTAAACAAGTACAACTGCTATCGTGACACACCCTAATTTCAAACTTTTCGTCAGCTCGGAAAATTGTTTTTCTACCTTCATATGAGTCATAATGTTGATTGCCTTCTCCCTTAGTGAGTTGTCTCATTAACCCTTTGAGGCGAGCTCTACTCCTTTTTTTACGGCCTTCTACAAAACCAGGATGAAATGTGGAGAAAAACAGGACCAGCTCTGAGGGCCTTCAATAACCTTTTATCACAATTTAGCAATAACCGGAATCAATTTGATGTCTTAAGCAATAAAAATTGCTGTTGCTGTCCTAATTCTGCTGCTCCTTGGATGACAGTAAATTTACATTTTTTAATTAAACTAGCTGGAATTTTTATTAGGGGGCTGGGCTATGCTAATGGGAATGTTGTGTACCGCAGATTAACAGAGTTTTGAAATAAATTTGACTGGGAGACGTTTTGAGAGCGAAAAAAATGCAAGCCTTTGTCTTTAACCTCTTTCATGCCGATTTCTCCTGGGGGACCCTTGGTATTCTGTGGAGTCTTGTCAGGGAAGAGTGCTTCTCCGCAATGAGGTGATTAGTATCGCCTTGTCAACCGAGGCAAAACATTCACGCACTCAGACATTTATTTATACCCTGTTCAATTGACACCTAAATATATGCTCTTCTTATCAGCAACATATGTATTTGAACATGTGGACACACTGCTGGCAATCTGAATAATTATATTTGGAAAACAGCAAAAAAGTTGTGTGTCCTGATATTTTTAACTTTAAAGCACATTTTCTTTTAAGAAGAATGGTGTCATTTTTACTTATTTTTTTTTATAAAGCTGTATAATTTTTTTTTTGTCTGGACATTTAATATTTGAAAAATATAATCATTGTTAAAACAGTACAAACTAAAGTACTGTCAAACGTTCCTTTTCCCTTTTCTGCAGAAATTAATTCATTTCTACAAATCGTCTCCTTTTTTTTGTTCACAACTCAAAGCACAATTATTGAAGCATTATAAAAAGTGTCAAATCCAGTTGTTAATCGCAATGTATATGTTAGTGTAGTTTTATGGTCCACTCGCGAGTGTTTGATTGATGTTGCGTGAGGCTGTGTGTGTTATGCCTACTTCTAGCAGAGTGGCAGCAGCTATAGGCAGAAAGGGGAACAGCACGGGAGGGAAGGGGTTGTGTGGGGGGGGGGGGGGGGGGGGGGGGGCTGGTAGAAAGAGAGGGACAGCTGACTCCTGATTGAGCATGTGCCCCGTCATCAGACACAAGCCACCCAACACCATAATTACCTTAACCCCCCTCCCGCTTCCTCTTAATACCCAAATCACACCAACTGGCCCCTTTTTCACAACAGACAGCAGAAACATCAGAGATCAAACGATCAAATAAACTCCAGATGCACGTGGGCTGCCATGCACCTCGCGGCAGTAGCCAAAGTGTTCAGGGCTACTTGATATGGGCCAGGAGCGAGGCAAGTGGCATCACCACCCCCTTTCCTCACTCCTGTGCACTCATGCAGTGGCCGGCACCTAATTAAAACCTCAAAGCTCCCCGTCACCAATCTGGAGTAATGGCCTAATTAATACTCAGTGAGGAAATACTCCAGAATAATAAACAGGTTGCACCTTGGGCCTTCATCGCCTTTATTATCTCAAATATACCAGGGCAAGTTTTTTTCTTCCATTATTATTATTCCCAGAGATAATGCTGTCCTTGTTGAAGCTGCAACACAGAAAAATTAGAAGGAAAAAAGAAAAATTACGTTAGCAATAACAGAAAGTCATGATAATCATAATTATACAAAACTACAGTGAATGACAAAAAGTTGCTCATTATTATGCACTGTTATTGTTGTCAACATCTTTGCACATTTGTTCTATCAAAATGTGTGTGCATTTCGAGATGAGATGATATCAAAGAAGATATCATGCTATGAATCTCATAACACGAATATGCCGTGTCATGTATTCCTGTGTGTCAAGGAACGCACACACGCACATACACACACACACACACACACACACACACACACACACACACACACACACACACACACACACACACACACACACCCAGTGACTTCTTTGCGTCTCCATTTCCTAATCTTTCATATGAAATTATAATTTCATGCAAAGCAGGGGGAGAAGAATAATCTCTGCTCGTTGATATGCCATATAAGAGGGGAAAAGAGGAAAATGAAGAGGCAATTAGCACAGTGGAAGACTTTGGCGCGCTTGTCTGAAAGCACGGGCTCCACTGGCCACCAATGAATTTGCATGCTCCGCTTATCGACACACACTTATTAGGCCAGCTGAAAGAGAGATTAAGGCGGCACAAAATGTGGTGACTAATCCTTTTAAATGTGGCAAGGGGGGGGGGTCTTTAAGGTGTGAACCACCCTGTACATAGGTTTAGTGGTAGAGGATGGGTATGGAATGTGACAGAACCTGAATAAGACCAAACGCATGAAAGGAAGAAGAAAGGCATGCAGCAGACGTGGGGTTAACCATTTAGCGACACAGGGTAGTGATTGACACAGGTAATAGACTGATAGTTTATCTCATGACCTTGTTATCTCAGGTACAAATACAGGAGGCCGGGTCAGACAGGGTCGAGATAATAGCGGAAACCCTTTTGGGTGGTCCGAAACCATGTGCGCTAATCCTGGTCTTGAAAGTTTTTCTTCGACATACCTTTAATTGTTGTCTAATTGTGTTGTCTAATCATGTTGTGGAGTGCATTTCACATTTGATATCGCCCCAAACTTCAAAGGTGAGAGGGCACAGAGGTGCCGTCCCAAAATGTGTCTTCCGCATCATCGCCGTTGTTCCGGAACATGTTTCTCAGTTTCATTTCATGGACATCTCTTTTACATTGACAGGAATTTGTAGCCTATAGCCTACCGAGCTGCCTCTTTTATTTAAAAAAAAATTCTCAGCACAAGCGAAGGAGGAGGAAAGAAAACAAGAGAAACAAACACAGACTTCTCTCTTTCCTGTCACCTTCACTGGGAAAGAGAATGTTTGCTCTGCTGAGTTACAGAGCCAATACCCCTGTCCTCGTCGGTAATTGACTGCAAACAGGGACGCAGTGACGTTTAAACACTGGCCCCCTCCCCTCTCACAACACACACACACACACACACACACACACACACACACACACACACACACACACACACACACACACACACACCGAGCCTTTCACTGCAGCACCCAACCTGCCACCCTTCAACCTCAGGTTCAACTTCTTTTTTTTTCTTCATGTGACATTCTATTCACTTGGGTCAGTAGCAGGCAGCACCAGCAATAATTACTGTCTGTACATGATAAATCTGAAGCCCAGCTGTTCAATTCTGTCACTGCCAGCCGAGATATAGAGAGATGAGGGGAGGGGAGACAGAGGGGCTCAAGAGTTTGCTGTTTGCTTGATTTTTTTTTTCCTTTTTTTTTTTACTCTGTAACTTGATAGGATTACGTGGTTCTTGGGCCCACACCTGTTAAGAGGCTGTTAGCAGAGCAGTTGGCAGTCCCATAGCTAGAGATTAGCCCTTTTTTCTGGACTCCATTCTGTGTCCCCTTTTGGGGATTTCTCCTCCCTGTACTGTACTGTACTCAACTCTACTGTACTGTACTGTACTGTACTGTATGACGAGAGTTCAATCCTCTGGGCTTTTGCCTCAGTTAGAGGGGCAAGGAGGGGAGAACACTCCATGTGACAGGAGAGCGGTTTGTCTATGTGATGGTAGGGGCACATACCCTGCCTGCGCGTGTGTGTGTGTGTGTGCACACGCGTGTGTGTGTGTGTATGAATGTGTGTTAGTGTGTGAGAGAGAGAGAGAGAGAGAGAGAGAGAGAGAGACTGGGGCGGCTGACATCTCTTTTCCCTCCCTCTCCTGAGACACGTTGTCTGCCATCAGTTCAGCTTCCCTCCCCGACCTCAGCCACTGCGGAGCCACCCCCGGAACAATGTATATACAAGTAGCATGACAGCGAGCCAAGGAAATAAATTCATTTTGAATCTTTGGGGTATTTTTGCACA
Organism: Gymnoscopelus microlampas; assembly: GCF_963454915.1. Taxonomy (NCBI): domain Eukaryota; kingdom Metazoa; phylum Chordata; class Actinopteri; order Myctophiformes; family Myctophidae; genus Gymnoscopelus; species Gymnoscopelus microlampas. The sequence goes on along the minus strand of NC_139947.1, from coordinate 32,293,905 downwards.
CTGGTTGTTGACAGGTGTAGACACGGCTATAAAAATGCACAGATACAGGTTAAACCAGGAAAAATTATTAAGGGATGGGTTGAGCACATTCTTGCCCGTTTTTAGGAGTGCTAACAGCCCTCGTGTCAATTATAAATGCTTTTGTGAGGAGTGGAGTTATGAGTAACGCATAGATTCTCTTTTTTTTCATGTTGGGCTATTATTAAAAGTAGAACAACAGACAATTATTTTAACATGGTACTAAACCACGTGAATTGCAGGTTATTTTTAAATGGAACCTATTGTGCAGGAGACAATTGTGTGGTATTGGTGGTGTTCATTAGATTTCAAAAGAAGATTGCATTAGGCTGTTTTGCGGCTTAGTGCTACATCTCCCATTGCCTTATTAGGCATTCAGCAGCAACCCAGCTCTTCAGCTTCGTCACTTTCTGTGGGCCCTCAGCACCTGTTCTCCTATTGTACCAGAATTTTCTATATTTGGCAGGAAGTGGTGCTCACTCATTTGGTGCGGAGGTCACTGTTTTCTAGTAATCTGAGACGAGAGAGTTCTACAAACTGGCAATGTTTTCCAAAGTTATTTATTGCTATATCTTTATTTTCACCACACTCTTTTTCAGCTGTTCATAAGACAATATTAGACAACATGACCCAACTTGAGAGGGCTATGAAACATTTCTCACCAGGCCTCGTAAATGTCACGTTGTCACTTGCATGCTATTGACACAGGGACCTCACATTACCTCCATTCTGGAGCAAGAAATCAAAGAATAAAGGACAAAGTTAATAACTATCACAGGCTAACTTTTAATTGCGCCTGATATGTAATCACTAAATGATAATAAAAAATAAAGGAGCAGGGTCACTTTAAGAGCTTTATCTCCTCTATGCTCTGTGCCCAAAGTGTCATGTCCATAACGGCCCCACCTGATCTACAGAGTAAAATAACTGCTAAGGCTTATTGTTTGGACAATATTGGAGCCCCCACTCCACTCCCTCTCCCCACCGCCCCCCTCCCTTGATTCATTTCACCCACTGTCCTCGGCTGCTGGAAAATGGCGTTAATTTTTTTATTACCTGTTTGACTCTCCAGCCTTATTACTGTAGCCCCTTAATGTTCTCCGTAACCGTGGAAACCAGATGAATAAATGTCCGCCAAAGAAAATGAGATGATTAAACAGGTCACCCTTGCAAAACAAATTCGCTTGGTCGAGCGCAATTTGTGTACCAAGCGGCTGTCTTAACAGTTTGCTAACAAGGGGATTGTTTGCCAGGCTAACTGAGGGAGAAGGCTAGAGAGGAAGGGGAAGGAAAAAAATAAAGATATCTGGGAAAACAGGGAAAGGGCACAGTTGAAGAGTCAATCACATTTTACATCGCAGCATTAAATCATTTTTTTTCTCTCCTTTTTGTTACTTCCTATTTCAATGTTCCTCTTTTCTTCTTTTTTTTTATAGATGAGAAAGAAGTACTTCTGTTGTAGGAAAAGTACAATATTTTGGTGTGTGGGATGAATATAACCAGCCTCTAGAAGTGGGATTCAAGTTCAAAGATGTCATGCATGTTATTGTTGCGTGCTTTCATTCTGATCATCAGCAAGAGCAGTGGCAAATAGAATTTCCCTCATTTACGTGGCAACCAATCATTACTGCTAATTGTCCTTGAGGCCATCTGTATGGGATGGCTTGTCCTCTGTTGGTGTTAGAATGGTGCTGGCCATGGCTCTACATTGACATATACATTGTACTGCTCTAATTGCCCGCTGACATACCAGTCCAATACCTTCATTGGCAATGTTAACCTCTTAAACCCTATACTGTGTTGACCCGAGTCCCAAGGGCTCTATACTTGGCCCACTCCTGTTTTCACCCTACACTAAATATCTTCGCCGATCTACAAGCTCTCAACGTGTTGCGTTGCGACACGTTGTGTGCTTGTAGATCCGCTGTTTTCTAGAGTTCAAGTGGCTAAACAATATATGTTCACAGATAAAGCAGTGTGTTTTGTGCTGACATTGAGAAGCGTTACACATTGTCTATGAAAAGTAGCCTATAATAGCATTCCCATGTCAAAGTCGTCACCAAGTTTCCCATGATGGTCCCTTCCCCTGCTCGCCTTGCTGTAGTGTTCTCATATGGCTTGCTTTAAGCGAGCCCTCTGTCACCCATTTCAAAATGTCTGGTGTTTTCATCTAGGAAAATAAGAGAGTCGGCTGGGGCAGATTTAGCCGTGTAACGATAGGGAAACACGCAGACTTGGATTAGAACCATAGCTGTGTTGCCATTATGACCACAAATGATAAATGTCGGAGACACAGTGGTGATGTTGTTTATGGAAGGATGCCACGCTGCGCCACTCAAGGGTGTTGCCTGTTTGCATTGATGCGCCACCACCACTTACCGCCTCTCGTTCTAAAACAACTTCCGCATCCCGTTCAACCCCAGCCATTTTGTCCCGCTACCAATGCAGATCCCAAATGTTCGCCATGACGATAGCCACAACTATCGCCGGGGGGGGGGGGGGGGGGGGCTCGGCTTAGAGGGGGTTGTGGATTTACTGAGCTGAGCTGTTTGTGGGATGGAAAATGGTGAACAAGAGTATTTTTTTCCTGTTGGTTGGGGGTATTTCATCCCAATACAGGGACACACATAGCTCAAAACTGAAAAGCACTTATGCATTATTGATGTTTTAATTTGTGCAAATGCCCAAGTCTTTGTTAAGTGATTATAGTGCTAGTGAGATAACAGGGGAGGTACTTCTCTATGAAACAGGAGCTCGCTTTGCTGGCCACACTGGGAAGGCATTCGAGTAAATCTAACCAGGCCTGTGCTGAGAGAGAGGGGGAGAGAGAGAGAGAGAGAGAGAGAGAGGTGGAGAAAGTTGACTCAAAAATGTCACCGTGTCCAAGATAAGAGAAAATTCAGCCGTTGATCTTTTGTCCTTATTTCAGTTACACCTCTCCCATTTATGATGTCGGGTTTATAGGTCTTTTACATCCCTTATCAAAAATTATTTGATGTAAATACAATGGAAGTGACCTGAAAAAGCCCCAAGTGCAAACAGTCTTTGTAGCACACACTAGAAACTGACCTTGGGGGAAGAAAGCAAAGTTATAGTGTCTCCTGCTTGCAAAACAAACCAATAAAAGAATGCCTCTGGAAAGAATACCAGTTAAGGTAAATATGAAACTACCTCAAAGACACAAAGGTTATCGTGGTAATGTCGTAAATGGATAATTAATGTAATGTTCCCATACAAACATCTTGCCAAATAAATGATGAGGATAAAAATGGTATCCTTATAAAACAAAGACTGCATGGATAAAATGGTAAGATTGGGTTATAATTCTAGATTGATGGATTCATCTCTTAAGGCAAATCTATAATCAACGAGAATAACATATTTTCAACAGAAAAATGCGTCGCATAGAATTTTATTTTATCTTTTTCGTCGAGTGACGTCGAGTATAAATTGTGCTTTAGATGTGAAGGCTGTATAGGTTTAGCTATAGTCTGTCGCTGGGCTCCCCCAGCACCTGCAGCTGTTCACACAGCCTGTCGGCCTCAATCACCAACCACACATGTAGAACCTGTAAATTATGCTGTATTCATTTAGCCAAAGACGGCATTAATATGGGTTCTATCAATGTCAACCCATGAGATAAGTGTGGTTTGCTTTTGGCTTTGGTTCGGTATTAGTCATTCTCTTTTGTTCGGCAGCTTTATTCTTTGCTTTATTCTTTGAGAAAATCTGCCTGAGTCTGGAACCAGCTTTTTGCCTACTGCTACGCGGTCCCTGGTGGAGGTAAAACACACACACGCACGCACGCACACGCACACGCACGCACACGCGCGCGCACACACACACACACACACACACACACACACACACACACACACACACACACACACACACACACACACACACACACACACACACACACACACACACACACACACACACACACACACACACACACACACACACACACACACACACACGTGCCTTAGACTCAGAGGCTTCCCCAAGCATTTACTGCTTTATTAAGCTGTCTCATGAACCCACTAGCAGAACATGAGAATACAGGAAAAAAGAGAAAAGCCCACATTACTTTGATGATTTGATGTCATTTGTGGACTACAAAACGGTAGGCTTTATTGTGTGCACAGGGGGAAAGAGAGAGAGAGGGAGAGAGAGAGAGGGAGGGGGGAGGGGGAGGGCAGAGACGAAGGGAGAGCTGGTGGAAAAAAAAGAAGTTGGCTCAGAAATTCAGAATTTCAATTAGCGTACGTAATCTGAACCTGCCGGCTTTGATAGAGGCTTTTTTTTTTTTACTAAGAATACAGCAGTACTTGTAAAACATTAATTACGCTGGGTTGTTTTTTAAAGGAACGGGTAAAGTGTGCTTTATGCAGTTCCTTTCACTGAATAAAAGACAGTTACCTCACATGAGGACCATCACTCAATCCAGTTGAGGGGGGTGGGGGTGGGCTTGAATTAAAGAAAAGGACGAAAAAAAGAGAAGCCATTGACAGAAATGCTCGAGAGGAGATGATATCATACAGGCAGGCTTTTGCTGAAGAATAGAAATGTATCCCTTCCTCAGTGAAACCCAAGCTCAGCACAGGAAAACGAGACCCTATTTTAACGACTTTCTACCTGACAGATGACTTTAGACCGGCTTTTGGATCACATTGCTCTGACTTTGTCTCTGACATCACCAAACCATTGATTATTAATAGTTGATATGAATTGTTAATTGATATGTAACATGAGTTATGATGGCAAACGCGTGCTTCGAGTCTGTGATGGAAAAGTGATGACTTTGTTGATCTGAGCTCTTTACAAAATAGAAATTCTGGTGAAAGGCTGTTGAATTGAGCTGCTTGTTGTCTGCGGCTACGGTTACTGGCAGGCCTCTTGGTTTGTTTGTTTGTGTGTTTGTGCTGCACAGGGGACTTGAGCCTTCTCTGAATTTCTACTCATCTTAGACAGGGTTTAGTGAACTTGCTAGCTGAGATGTGTGCTCTAAACAGCACTGGTTAGCACTGAAGGGAATGACAGCTCATTTGCTCGGTCTGGTTTGGTTTCCTGTTACATGTTGTTCAAAACACTCACACAGTGTTTTCCAATAGATCATTTACCAAGTCTACATGCAAGATTAGTTCTAAGTATATAAAAAAAAAAATGACGTGTTACAGTTGTCGCTATCTGATCATGTTGACAAGGTTGTTTGAGGTGAAATATTCTCTATTCCAGAATGAGAGAGTAAAGTACACTGTAGTAGATTTTTATGGCGAGCGTATCTTAGCACGTGTAGGATGGGAAAAAAAGAGAAGAGCCCACTTCACACATTTTCAGCAGGGTCTGGTATATGCATTTTCCACATACAATTGTAAATCCTCTTGCTGTAGGGTGATGAGTACACATACAGATGATGCATTAAAACTGCCATAACTCGCACACCCAGCAAAGCTAAAAATCAATTGGAATGGATAGTTAAGCTGGCCCCTAAAAATCAATGAGCAATTCATGTCCTTGATCACACAGTGTCATTCTCTCTTCAACGTGAGAGGCTGAAAGTGATGAGGGCTGGACACACACACACACACACACACACACACACACACACACACACACACACACACACACACACACACACACACACACACACACACACAGATTAATTGTGCACATACGTTATTGAAAATGAACAAACATGCAGTATAGGGGGAAGTGTAATTATCAACAACGTCTCTTGATGACTTTAAGAACAGGTTTCAAACACGATGTGTGACATTTTCTCAGGGGCCATTTTTTATGAAGTTATAAACATTCGAACAGGGCCTCAGACTGACTTTCTATACAGGTGGTTTTCAAACGTTTTCAGGTCTACCCCCCACCCCCTTCAGTGGATTACCTTATAGCTGGTGAAATAATAGTGAAATTAACCACTTTCAACCTGGCGCCCCATTTTGCACATGTCATAGGCAAAAAAAATCTCCTTGCTAAAATAGCAGATCTGCAAGCTAACGCACTCCGTTGCGACAAGTTATGAGCTTATAGATCTACAATTTTAGCTGTTTTTGAAATAGTGCTTAAGTCGTTAAACTGCTCCTCAGTTTGCTGGGGACTCCCTTGATCCGCCTCAAGGACCCCTGAGGGTCCCCAGACCCCACTTTGGGAACCACTGGTCTACGTATACACATGAGAGCTTAACTACATTCACGGACATAATGCTTAATGAGGTCAGGACATTTTATCTGGACCGGACTGGCCTGGTGAGTACAGTATCTCGATCAAACTATCGAAAATAGCGGAGGGTCAAATTTCAAGGCTCATGTTGTTGTTTTTAACTGTGCAAAATGTCGCAATCCAATGACATGGCATACTTTACCATGCCTGGAAAATATAGACGACCTTATACTCTACACACACATACACTCTGTCGCACGCACGCAAACACACACACACACACACACACACACACACACACACACACACACACACACACACACACACACACACACACACACACACACACACACACACACATACTCTTTCCTGTAGGAAGGGTAAGTGGTTATGGTTGGCCAAATTAAGAGGGGGCAAAAATTCAGTGTTTCAAAATAGTAATTTTGCCCTTATTAATGCCATTAGTGTAACAGTCATCATGGATCAAATCAACGGATGACCGAAGCAACTCGTCTGTCTCTGTGCTGTGATTTGATCACGTCGGGAACAATTTGACCATTTTGTGTTGACGAGCAAAGTTTTGAGAGCTGCAGTATCCTGCAACCCACCCCTAAATGATGCCCATAGTCTCTCTCTCTCTCTCTCTCTCTCTCTCTCTCTCTCTCTGTATCATAATTTCTCTGTGGCTCTCTTCCTCGCTTCATACTTTTATTTCAATTCCATATCTTTTTATTTGAATGGACTCCTATGAACATTGGGTTCCTGAAGCCACCACTGTCCAAGTCCTTCATTTGGGCCAGCCATCAGTAGAAGTGACCCTTTCATTTTCTAGTGCTATAGTTTTAACCCAGATTTAGATAATGACAGCATTACTGCCATTCCTTTTCTCTCAGGGCATTCACTGCTTTAAGGCCAATCTTGTCACTCATATTCTGAATTCATTATTTGCCAATTATATCAACACTGACCATTTCAGACTTGCATTAAAGAAGAAAATTGGGCATTAACCACATGAACCCTAGCGTCCCTATTCTGGGTATGTGATAATAGGCGAACATTCGATGAAAATAGGCAAACATTCAGCAAAAAATAGCAGATCTACAAGCTGACAGTGAATCGCAATGCGACGTGTTGTGAGCTTGTAGAGCTATTCTCAGCTAAAAGATTTCATGTAGAGGGAAAAAAGGAGGGGACCAAGTAAAGACCCCTGGGGAAGTGGTTAATAAATATACCCTTTTTTTCTCTTCTTCTTCCTTAAACCAGACCGCTCTCTCCATTGTGTGACTAATGGAGTTTGTGTGATATTAGTTAGAAGCTAGCAGTTGCTTGGCTTAAACAGGTGGGCATCTTTTATGGTCCATTCCCCTGGTAACATTTGAAAGGGTCATTCAGTCTCCCTAGCTTAAATACCTCAGATTTGGGGAGAGGAGAGGGCCTTCGAACCAGTTGTCGCCTGTCAGAAGGAGCAGAGAGTTAGGAGGACCAGAGGAGGGCCAGTTGCTCGTCCCCCCTCTCCATGGTGAGACATGTTCTGGCAGCTGGGCAGCCCAGGCCTCCCTCCGTCCCTCCCTCCTTCGTGTTTTTGTAGTGGAGGGATATTTTTTCCTCATTTCCAATAAAGCATGGAAATGAATGTTTGTGGCAACTGCGGGGGGCCGGGGGGGTGGGGGGGGGGGTTGGGGCAAATTCCAGCACTGTTCCCTGCCCTGTCACTCACGCTCCTGCTCGTGTGTGTCCTCCTCCTGAAGGGAGACATGTCTCGTCACCCACCAATCAGGAGGCACACGTGAGACGAGACTGAAGACGGAGCCTGTTTTTCCTCTGTGATTCTGCTGCTTAAAAGATGTCAGTTTGCAGTTTTTTTTACTTCTATACATTTTCTTTCAACCCATCTGATTTATATTTTGTTTCTTGTGTACAGCTTTAGAGCCACATGCAGAATGCTGCCATGTCTCCCATTTCCTGCCGCCTCTCTCACGTTCCACTTCCCTCCCATTCTCCTTCTCAGTCCATCTCTCTCCCCCTCACTCCCCCTTTTCTCTCTCCTCCCCTCTCTCACTGTCTCTGCCTCTCCCTCTCTCTCAATCCATCTGCATCATGTCGATCTGTCAGACTGCCAGTGTCTGTTCCAATTAGATTCCACTTAATACACGTAACCTCGATTAACACGCAATCAAGCCCAGATAAATCACGTCCTTTAAGTCCCCCACCACCCCCCAACGCCTCCCCCCACCCCGACTCCCCCTGCCTCTCCTGTGTTGCCTTGCATCACTCTGTTTTTCCCAACAAGCTTTATTCACCACAATGTTAAGTCACAACGTATAAAATCACACGCTGACAGCGCGAGTAGGTAAAGCTTACCGAACACCCCTAAGAGGTGATGCTTTGCTTTAGTGGGGACAAGTGCCTTGTTTTTCACCTCCACTCAAGTTGTTCTGGCCTGGTGTGCTCGGAATAATGGCCACTTCCTCTTTTTTTCCCAGCAGACTCTTGTTAGTGCCCTTCTCACCTTTTGAAGAAGATGTCTTAATTACACCTTTGGTTAAAAAGCTGCAAAAGATGGTAGAGTTTTTCCACATCGCATGGTGGATGTGTAGTCTTTTGTCTCAGTGACCTTTGTAGGTTGCGGACAATTGGTTTGACTTGATTACAAATTAAGACCCAGCACAAGGCACTTGGAAAGCAAGTCTAATAGGAGACCCAGTCCTATTATCGCCAGAGTGTGAAAGCCACACGTTTTCAGTACTGTATAAATGGCCACAAAATCAGGCACCTCACGTTGTCCTGTATCTATGAAATGTTAAGTTACATTTAATGGTAACTAACCACAATACCACACAGCGTCTTTGCCCACGGCAGAAAGGAAAAGACACAATGGCTAGTATTCAACTGAGAATTCAAGGAATGATTATAATTTAAAGTTAATAATTCACACTGTTTATGCTAATAGGGGAAATGGGGGACTGTTGAATTAACAAAGAGAGAAAAACCCGAAAAAATACAAACCAAAACAACCCGAGGCAGTGAAAAAGCACACACAGCACTCTTGGGGTATTCTTTTATTAATCGCGGCTAAAAGTGCTAACATTGACATGTTGAACAGATTAGCCTCTTTAATAACGGGGCAGGTCAACATGGCTACCGTTGCTGATCCGCGAGGATATCCTGTCGGGAGGCAGCTAGTCTGTGTGTTTCATATCCTGACCCCTGCCTCTATGGACTAGCCCCTGTACTAACGATATACCCAGGCCTTAGCCTGGGTTTATGTTATCACACACAGTGTACATGTGTGAATTTATTAATTATTTCATATTTTTTTAATTACTTTTGTTTCATCACAATTTAGGACGTTGTAATGTACCTCTCCATTGTATGCTGTATTATATTTGTGATGTGTCTCCTTTGAATTGGTGCAGTACTTTGTAGACACGCTGTGTTCAAAGCGGAAGTCGTAGCCGTTTAGGAATCTGGCTTTGTTTCACTCAGCAGCAGCTTGTGTCGTACACGCTTACACTGCTGCTTCTGCTGCACACCATTAATGGTTTTAAATATCTTGCTGCTAGTTGGAGTCGACTCGGGCTGCCAGTGCAGTGTGTAAATAGGGCTTGGATTTAAAATAAATGAAGCTATGAGGAAGGCTCACCTTGATCCATTTCTTATCTCTGCTACTGCCTTGTCAGCCCCTTTTACGGAACTTGAGGAAAGCTTACGTGTATGTGTGGACAACTAAAGGGGACAAGTAGTACTGATTCACATTTTGTTAGTATGTAAACATATATTTGCTAATATGCATGTATGATGCTAGATGCTGTGCTCAACTCAACAGATACTGTTGATCTTTGCAAAACCAATTAAAAAGTTCTGCCTGTTTTTATTTAATTAGTATCGGGTGCTAACAAAATGAGTATTGAATAGACACCCAATAGCCCTGTATCTCTCTCCTTTTCCATTTATAAACTCTTCCAATATCCACAACAATGTTGCACTGTCTCTTTAAGGGGAGGGTGACAGTTTTGACTATAAGTTTTTTTCCCTTTCCCACAGAAAAAAAGGGAATAACGCTGATGAGTTTTAGCAGCTTCAGTCAGGCGATGGGCAAATATAATAAGTGTTTTTGTAGACGTCACCCGTGATTATATCTTCTGGGCGTTTTGGGTGAATGTAGTGGATTTAGAGGCTTGTCCTCCATTGTACTGACATCACTCTTTAACAAACCAAATTAAATCATGGCGAAAATCATTTGAAACTCTCCCAGAGTCTGTCTGAAATGGCCAAACAATGGACGTCTGGGAAAATTTAAAGGGAACGCTGTGTGTGTGTGTGTGTGTGTGTGTGTGTGTGTGTGTGTGTGTGTGTGTGTGTGTGTGTGTGTGTGTGTGTGTGTGTGTGTGTGTGTGTTTAGTGGCGGGGGATGGGGTAATATGTGTGCTGTGGAAATGGGGACAAATTTGCCCTCACTGAATAATTGGATCAGGGAGCCGATATTTAACTACTTCTAGGTTTTAACATTTAGAGGACAGTCATTGGCTTCCATTATTTGGTGTTGTTTTTCTCCATGAAAAGTGAGGAAACATTAGGCTTCGGTTAACCTATTTCACTCAGCCATTATGTTTTTTATAATATATATATATATATATATAAAAAAAAAAAATATATATATATATATATATATATATATATATATATATATATATATATATATATATATATAGCCTCTAATCATGTATTCACTCAAATATGTAATGTATAAGTGACTTATAGATAAAAATGACTGGACCACCTCATGGAAAGTAAGGAATCTGTTGGGGGGTAAATGAGAGAACATAAGCCAGTCTTGATATAGCTGCACTTTTATAGATAGAAAGTCAAAGTAAAGGGCAGAGGCTTCTAATACCGGGATCCGGGCCATAATGCCTGACCCTGCTAAAGTGGTAAATGTTTGTCGTTACAGGAGACATTTTTAGCCTAGATGAAACAACGGTGATCAGTGCCTTTACAAGGCTGCTACTCTACTACTATGACCTACTACCAAACTGAATTCATCACCTTCACTATTTCTAAGACACACATGACTGAAGTCATACCCATGGCATCACAAAGTCCAATTCCTGGCAATTCGAAAAATCTACTTCCTGGGTTTCCTTTTGTTGTTGTTGCAAAAATATGTTTATATGTTTTTTGAGTTGATAAAATGTCAAGGATGACTTTTTGTTTATTTTAAATTTTATTAGCCCAATGACAAGTTCTACGAGCCTGACTGGAACACGCAGTGGTCGGTCAACAATCCACTTTCGCCACTCGCGTGCCATAGCGGGCCACCCGTGACCCTGTGAAATGAACGAGAGGGTAAGAGACAGACCAAGAGAGTGAAGAGAGAGAGAGTGAGTGAGAAGAGCCGGTGAAGGACTGGTGGTGGAGGGTGGAGGTGCAGGGGGGGTGTCGTGCGGGGTGCTGTTAAAGACCTCAACTCAGCCAATGTGGGCCGATGTGACAGGATTAGCCAAGCCCCGATGAGCATGGCTGGTACTGTGAACTTGTATATTTGTGTGTGTGTGTGTGTGGGGGTGTGTGTGTGTGTGTGTGTGTGTGTGTGTGTGTGTGTGTGTGTGTGTGTGTGTGTAATTTGTGTGCGTGAGTGGGTGTGTGCGCGTGCATATAGATAGAGCCAGATAGAGCAACCAGATAGACAGGCAGCGTGCACAGCGGACTGAGAACCCGAAACTGCTGCTCGCCACCAGTAGAGCCAAGACAAGACATGGGGGATCACCAGTGTTGTCCAGCTATCACTGCCAACAAGCCTAGCACTCATCCTCACCCTCCCTTTCCCACAGAGAGAGAGAGGGATAGAGGCCAAAGGAAGATATAGCCCAGGGAATGGAGATACACGAGGGAAGATGGGAGCAGAGGGGGGTGCACAGTAGGGGTCGGGTGGGCGGGCAGCCGGGGCTGAAGTGAAGGCGAGTAGGAAAATGATCCTATTAAATTGAATTAAAGAGGCAGTCTTCATTTATCCCAAGAATGATGGATTTGGATAATTAACAATGTTAATGGGGACTGGTTAAAGAGAGCGGGGGAAACTGGTGAGTGCAGACACGGGGGAAACAGGACAGGTCAGACCTGCATTGTACTCCGCTTTCCGATAGCCCAGTAGGGGCTGAGGTGTTTTTTTACGAGGGGAAGGCCCACGGTCACTCGCGGGGGGATTGTTTTACAACGATTAAGCGTTCTCGGAGTGTGGCGCGCCATTAGGGAGGTGAAACGCTCCCCACAAATCTAACCCTGCATCTCCTTTCTCTTTTCTCCCAAGGTGTTCTTTTATTTGTTTTCCAACCCCTCCACCTTTAAAAAAAGAAAAGAAAAGAGGAAAAAAAAGAATGGGAGCTGTAAGATGAGCTGGTCTGTAAGCAGACTACAGCAGACAACAGATCAAAGGGTTGTTGGTGTTGTGCGGTTTGTGCACGGGGGCCTACTGAAGAACACGCGCGTGAGTGAAATAAAAGCGAGAGGAGAGTGTCGCTGATGAGCGTGTAGGTTTTTACTGTCGATGGACTCTGTGGTAGCGTAGTGCATAGTAGTGTAGTGCGGCAGCGAATGCATTACACCAGTCTAATGCCCCTCGTCTTGGAACCTACTTATAGACGAGTGGTGTGTGTCTTTGTTTGCACGCCTGCCCGGCCGCGCGTGTTTGTTTTTTCACTTTGGTTGCCGCGCACAAACCATATCTGCATGTCCTTAATTCCTGATGATGTGCAGGCCTTGGGCAGTGTGTGATGGAGAGGACGCCTGCATGTCGTGTTGAAGTGATGGTGCAGCCGGACATCGGGCCCTAGCTAACCCTCCTAAAAAAAAGGGGGGGGGGATCGTGACTGATGGTGGCACGGCCCTGCCTCCCCACCGCCATGCTGGGTATGGTGACATTCACTCACAAAGGAGGCAGATTTATAGGGTACTACGTGTCACTGGGTAATCTGTGTGGCCTGTCTGTGGGCTGGGGAAATAATAGCTAATCCTGAAGAAGAACTAGTTAGCATTCATTTAGTACATGGGATCGGCTATAGGACCTCGTTTGAGCTATCTAGTTGTACCTAGGTAATCTCTGCCCATTACCTAGGTACGACCCAAAGATGTTGAGGAAGATTTGGATAAAATGAGTGTCAACAGTTTTATTCACACGCTCAATTCTCTATTACCTTGCGTTAAGCTCACCTGAAACTCCATTAGGTGTGAGATGTCTTAAGCAAGGGGATCAAATAATTTTACGCTACTTTTCTTAAAAAAAAGAAAAGAAAAAGAAAATTAACACCACCGGCGCACGCGTGCGTTAAGTGAGAGTGAGTGATAGAGTGTTGGGGAAGAAGACGAGAGGAAAAAAAACACAATCTCATCAAACAGGAGGCCGTTTGCTTAGCAAGAGCTGACAGTCTTTGTGTATGTAAATGAAGAATTTAGACTAATGGAGTTGAACCATTTCTAATTTTGTGATGGCAAGAGGATTTTGATTGAAAGTAATTAAGCAAGCTAGCTGTAAAATTAATTAAAGCAAAAGGAGGGGGGGACTTTTATTGGATTGGATAGCGATATAGCTGCTGTCAGGCAGGGGGACAAATGGGGGTGACCTGGATTCTCTGCCCTCCCTCCTCCCACTCGGGACTTTTATGTCACTTTAATCTCCTTAGAGCGGCTGGTGTGCATTTGTTCGAAATAATCAAGGAAATATGGTCAGAAATTGTCAGCTTTCAGATCTAATTTACCTGACAGCCTCGCGAGCGCGTGTGAGTGTGTGTGCATGCTGCCTGAGCAAGCCTGTGCATGTGACAGTGGCAGTTCGTTTTTTTTTTCTCTCTCCTCAGCTTTGTGGAAAATGCTTTTGACAGTCTTGAAGCGTCTTGGTTGGCCATCAGACGCAGAGGAGTAGAAAGGAGAGCGCGACGAGGAACTTGGGTGGGTCTTAAGATGGACTTAGCACCTCTGACATTACAGCGCATGCAAATGCATTTGCACACGCGCACACACACACACACACACACACACACACACACACACACACTAACATGCTTAATTGCCTCAGTGCCATCTACTGAGCCCCCGTTTGGGCGCTGTACCAGGACTTTCCAGCCTCTGTTGTCTTCAGGTAGCCTAAACGAGGAGAAGGGGATTAACAGCCATGACAAAGCCTGTTACAGCTACTTAACCACTGACAAATAAGATTGACCAATCCTGTACAAATGGTAATGGACCTTATTGCCATTATTTACAAAGGCAATCTTCACTTTTCTTAATTTAGCTAACTACTGATTTTAACATGTATTGCTCCCTCATTATTGTCCCTGGAGCCCTGAATTTGTTAATTTTAAGGCTAATAATAAAACCGCTTTGATGTTGGTTAAAGTATCACCCACCTGGGCAATTTGTCCTAAGCTAATAACCACTCATAAAGTAGCCCTACTAATGTCCCGCGGTATCTATATGCCTGTGCGCTGTATGAGGTCCATATTAAAACTCCACAGGGTTTCCCAGGATGCCGCAGTGGGTGAGATGCCACCTCCCCTTAAAGCTGTTCGGTGCTCGCTGGCATTTGGTGACATAGGGTCTCAGTGTGGTCCTCAGCACCCCCTGAGGAGTCACTTAATTAAGGCCCAGGCCCAGGACTTGCACCCCACCACACCAGCCTCTGTCCCTGCCATCTCAACCTCCGCTGTTCCCTTCCACCAGCATCCACACTCGCCAGACGCCGGGGCCCCTGGGAAAGCAGAATGCCGGGGCTGCGGCACCACCGGGGCCCCTAACGGGATTAGAAGCCCGCTGAAAATAGGGCCTGAGCTCCAAAAGCCTCTCGGCCCTGCCTCATCTGCCCAGAGGGAACCCCCCCCCCCACACACACACACACACACACACACACACACACTCACACATCCACACCCCTAAACCTCCACCCTCTTCCACTAGCCCTACCCGGACCCCCGTTTTATCAATTAATGTAATAACAGGTGGAACAAAGAGCCTTCTATCTTCCACTATGTAATTAGAGGGAAGATCTCCTGAGGCCTAGCATTCCTTGAGCCCGAAAAAAATCACGACTCTTACTCCCATCCAACAACCCCCCCATACACACACACACACACACACACACACACACACACACACACACACACACACACACACACACACACACACACGTCCCACACACACCCCACGTGTGCCACCGCCACTCAAGCGGAACGTGGAGCTCCTCGATGTATAAGGGTGATAATGTAAATGCACTGTACTCCGCCAGGCATGCCTGACACTGGCCTATTTCGTGGTAGCTTTATCTTTATCTTAAGTGCGAACAAATGAATGTTACATTTAGAAAAAAAAAAGGTGATACATTATTAACCCTAATTGATTCCTTTATAACACTGTACGTTCACTGTCACCTCCACTTTGGTTCCCACCGGTGTACGAGCGCTCTGACTTGCTCCTGTCACTATCCCTGTTGTAACACGTTACGTGTCACCACACACTGTTAACAAAATGTGACGAAACCACCCCGAATCAAGAATATAAGGTATGGCGTCTGCCTGCGCGTGTCCTCCCCCCCGTCTGTTAAAAAGTGAGATTGAGACTCGACTACATGCGCTCCCCTGTGTCTAGCTCTCCGTCGCTGTTAAACCGACTGCATCCATGCGCTTGTGAAAGAAAGAGACAGAGACGGAGCGTCCACCCGCGCTTTCATAGCCAGTGGAGCTTTTGATAGGAATTGGTTTTACACAATATGCAAATGTCCTGCTGTTGGGGGGGGGGGGGGGGAATAGGGGGGGGGTCTTTAAGTGACAGGTTGATATGTGATTAAACGACAATTAGAGGGCTGGAAATCAACGTCGGCAGTGGGTCAAGTGCCGAACCGCTGAGCTAAAAGGTAGCAGACTGTTGAAGAGAAAACATTCACGGGGTAGAGGCCAGGAGCAGGACCCAAAACAAATTAGAGAGGCAGAATAGAGAGACAGAAGAGGGGGTGAACAGGGTTTGTATTGCTTGCCAATAAACCCAATGACAGGCGGAGAGAATGTTTTGTTTTTCCAGAATGACACGGTACAGAATATCCACAGATAAGTCCTATTTTCCGTATGCCAGTATTGAGCTTAGATGTGATTACGGTGCACTGTATTGTATCGAAACTGTATCGATAATATGATGTCAGTGTTGTCAGTATTGATGTTGATATCAGATAGATATACTAGGTAGAGACGAGACTACGCCGATCGCTGATAGACCCGATAGCACTGTCTGGGCTGCTGTGGTGTCATACTTGAACAGCACACTTGGCCTTTGGATGACTCTGCCTTGTGACAGTGAAGGCCCCCTCATGCCCTGGTGTTAACCTTTAGTCCCCTCAGTCCAGGCTAAATCAGCTCCATGCCCTGGGCCGCATCGGTCACCTCCACTCTCCCAAGGCTTTGAAAAGTATAGAGACTTGAGGGATTCTCTCTCTCTCTCTATCTCTCTCTCTCTCTCTCTCTTTCTCTTACACACACACACACACACACACACACACACACACACACACACACACACACACACACACACACACACACACACACACACACACACACATACACACACACACACACACACACACACACACACACACACACACAGGCAGAGACATAAAAGGGCTCACGCTTATGCTGGCAACAGATGGCCCTGTCCCCATAATCCCCTTTGATGCTGCGGTGGGCAGTTGCTCCTGAACATCTCTGGAGCCAAAGCCTCGGCAAAACTTGAGCTACTTTTCCTTTAACTGACCCCAATTGTCAAGGAGCTGTCAGCTGTCAGAGCTGGTTAAGAGCGTCTTTACTGGGGGAGAATGAAGGGCACAGGTTTCTCTCTCTTGCTCTCTCAACTCCCTCTCACTCACTCTCTCTCTCTCCCTCCCTCTCTCTCTTTCTCTGTTTCTGTTCCTCTCTCTCTCTCTCTCTCTCTCTCTCTCTCTCTCTCTCTCTCTCTCTCTCTCTCTCTCTCTCTCTCTCTCTCTCTCTCTCTCTCGCGCTCTCAACTCCCTCTCTCTTCAAAACTCATTCTGTGTCTCTCAACTCTCTCTTTCTCTTTCTCTCTCCTTTCTGAGCGGCTCTGTTTTCCAGTTTCCTGTTTGGGTTCTGTCATGGGGGGTTCATCCCACCTGTACATGCTCCAGGTTGAAAGCAGGTTGACTGTGGTCCCCTGACTTATTGCACAGGGGCCATTCATGTCCGCCCTGTCCCTTTCAAGAGTCGCAAGAACTGAAGACCTTCCCAGCATGCAATATTGGTACCACAGATGGCTGTTGTCGGGCTAAGAGGCTTAGATTTCATCTGAGCTCACCTTAATTATTGTCACTTGCAAGAAAGGAGGATCTCTTCAGGGTTTGGGTAATTTGCTCTGGCCAGACTGTAAAAGTAATATCTGTGATTAATCTGCTTTGATAGTGGATTGAAGAAGGTATAATGCATTAAAAAAAGGGAAAAAGGAAGGACAAGGAATTTCTTTTGAGTAAGTGGTAATACATTGTTCCATTTATTTTCTCATTTACCCCTTTCTACTGTTTTTTTCCCCGTTTCCCTTTTTGCTTGTCCTCACAGCCATCTAAGTGGGTGCTTGAATTTAGAGAGCTGTCCATTTGGAGCTGATGCTGATGAAATAAGTCCGCTATCTCCCCAAGAAAGTGGTTCAGCGGCCTTCGATAAGATAAAATCCCCATGATAGCAATGAGCTCACTAATGGAATTTTTAAAAGAATTTAACGAGTACCCTTAACCTCACTCTCAACAACTTCACTTAAGAATGGATTGGTGCTTTCTCTGCAACGTACTCTGTTCTATACAATAATATTAGCATGGGCCATTAGGGCCTTTATGTGGATAGTAAGACAGAACAATCTTTCCTTGATAGGGTTAATGCCCTTTTATCCTGTTTTATAGAATCCAAAGCAATGAGAAAATGAGACAGAAGAAATACAGTCACTCAGTTGAGTTGTGCTAAAGACCCCTTATTAAATTAGAAATCACTCATCTAAATGTTTGATTGTGCCACCATGAAGCACCTTTGGTTCTTATTAGTTCTACTCTGTAAATAGAATCAGACATGAACTTTGTCTTATCCCGAGTCTTTCATAATTTCCTTCTGAAAGAAGTGTAAAGAAGAGCTCCATTCTTGGGGACCTTTTAATTGGAGAACAGACGGTAAAAATGTCTAGTTGGAGAGGCAAGGCGACTGATTGCTGTGGTGTCTTCCGTCTCACTGGGAGAACGCCAGATTCTAGGAACAACAGGGAAAACCCAAATTAGCGTCTCTGCCAGCTGTGCGATTTCAGGCAAATCTACTGTACTTGTCGATTACGCGTTGTCGTTAGATGAGCATGGGGGGGTAATCATCGCTGAGATTTGCTCACGTTTCCAGCAGGTCTGCTGAGATGCATGTATGTAGCTAATGGGATTTTTTTTTTCTCTCTCTGTCTCCCTCCCTGTGGCGTTATGGAGCTGGAAGCTGAACTTCAACGGATATGCTTGGTGCTGAGTCGTGTACAGGACTATTTCAAGACTGAAATGCGATTGTTTTAATACTTTAATCCACCTGTCCTTGGCATTCAGGATGTTGCAGAAGTCGCCTAATTATTTCAGTGCCCTCTATCCTTCCTGGTCGCAATATCATGGAGACAGCAGGTCATTTCAGCTGGTGGATTAGCCTCATTCCAGCTGAATTTGCGCACGTCTTTTCTCTCTGAAAAGCCCTTACAAAGACAAAATGGTCATGAAAAAATATTTGCAATTTTCCCTCAGCTTGGTAAATGTTCTGGGAACTACATAACAGATATATCCCTCTAAATCTCACTTAACTGAATTTATACCCTAATGGAAATTTTAAAAATGCATGTATGCAACGAGGATCTGAATGATCCCCCAAACTGCTTTAAAGAGCAAGCTATTAAACATCCAGAATTCTCGGAATCATCCTAGGTTCTGACCACTGTGTATGCAAGCACAAATATTTTCTTTTAATTAAAAGGGCCTCAT
Source organism: Gymnoscopelus microlampas (assembly GCF_963454915.1). NCBI lineage: Eukaryota > Metazoa > Chordata > Actinopteri > Myctophiformes > Myctophidae > Gymnoscopelus > Gymnoscopelus microlampas. Next base: position 32,274,686 of record NC_139947.1, on the reverse strand, counting down.
CTCATTGTATCCTCCCCCAAGCCTGCTGCCAGCTCCCACCAACCAACCCCCCCCCCCCCCCCCCCCCTACCACCCCCCGCCCCGGCCAACCAACACACACCCACGCGCGCATATGCATGTACACATGCATGCACGAACACACACTTATTTATTCCTATACGAATGCACATACACTGGTGCGTACACGTACTACAGATGAAATTGAGAAAAGTGATTATTTTAATTATTTCCCTTGCTGTGGATTCCCCTCTCGACTGGCTGCTAATCTGTCAGGACCTGGTTGTCAATTGCGAATGGGGGGGACACCAGCAGTGACGGCTGCCCAGTTCACTGATAGCCCCCTAAGGGACAGTTAACCCTCAAATCCCCCACCCTCCACACAGACACATACACCTCCCTCTCCACCTCTCCTACATGCTGCGCCCACCCACCCACCCCCACTTGTCCAGTTTCCAGAACCCATAGTGGCACTGAAAGGTGGGTAGAGCCAGGGGGATTGCACGCGTGTGCGCGCGCGAGTGTGTGTGTGTGTGTGTGTCTGGTCAGAGGGGCACTTGGGGGGGGGGTCGGTGGTTCGGGAGAGAGGACAGTAGTTTGATAATAATGCTTGTTGATGGCTTTAGAGATTCTTCATTTCAGAAACAGGGGCCTCATTAACTGTAGTCTTCATCAGGGCCGGCGAGCGGCGGGCACATTAGGGGTCCACAGGAAGTTAGAGTACAGCAGGAGAGTGCATTAGGGAGGCAACCCCCCCACACCACCACCACCCCCATCCACCCCTCTCTTCCCTTCAGTTCCACTTCCAGTGCTTTTTCTATATCTTAATGTACCTTTCAGAGGAATTCGGATAGAGGTCAATAATTATGCTTTCTAAATTATTCAGCCGAGGTCCTCCGTAATTGTGCTTTTTAGAAGCTCGGACATCGACAGCATGCTTTACTGCCCTGAAGCTGGGGCACGGCATGGCCGGATATATCAGGATAAAGTAACTGTGTGTGTGTGTGTGTGTGTGTGTGTTTGTACTTCAGAGAGAGAACTTACCTCTTTCATCGTCCTAATGCCCGAGTTATACTTAGTTGTGCGCTGGTGTCGCACACTGAAAATGGCAGATTAGATTTTTTATTATTCATTTTTGAACTGTTGTTTTTGTCATGATTACATCGACACAGAACACAAATATTATGCTGCAATAAAGCGTTTTTTATTCAGAACAACGTTGATTTTTCTGCACAAATAAAGACATCAACCTGTATGGCATCAACTACATGAATAGTTTGATGCAAAATATTAGCCATCGCATTTTTGTGTAGTTTATTCTTGACGCCCCCAGTGTGTAAAGACCTTTTAGTATAAAACAGACATTAATAACAAATTAAACGTGGCCAAAATGGGCGCAGCTTAACAATAAGTCTAATTTGATTGTTATTGCTGAAATCATCCTCCAACACCCAATCAATCCTCTTCATTTTTATAGAAATGATAATTGTTCAAAATATATGTCACATAAATTTGATCAATTCAATGGATTTATAATGACTTTATTTAACGGCAAATTAAGTACAAAACAAGCCAGATGGCATTGTGGGACTATTTAAACAGGAAGTTTCATTGTGCCTAACTTGTCTGTGGTGGGCATACTGCTTGCCGGAGACCCAGCCGAACATCAGCCACCGTGTGGGAATGTTTGGTTTGGGATGCAACCATGTTATTTTTGTCACATCGAGGAGGGGAATGCACAAACTGCAAGGGTAGCAAAAAAACATCCCCGAAAACTTTCTCTACAAAGCCAGCTCTGGCAACGTTTGACTGCACACAATAACATCATCAATCCACACAACAAGTCCTCTTTTTAGCCTCAGATTATTAACACATCACTGAAAGCGACCGAGAGCGTTACGCTGTCATCGCACAGTCTAATATTGTAATTGTAATATTTGTCTGCTTTACAGGGGCATCAACAAACATGTTACACACCTGCAGTTCCTTGTTTTGTTTTTTAACAGTACACAAGCACCATGTCAAGGAAGGCAGTTGGGTACAGTAGGGTTTTGCAGGAGACGGAGAGGAAGACTGTAATTACTGTCTGGCGATTCATCTAGTCACTGCATAAAATAGTGTTTATCCAGTCGCCCGTGTTTTCTGTCGGGGCTGAAGGAGGGGAGGGTCGTGTTTTGCCACAATGGAGACAGCGAGGGCAATCAGGAGAAGAATCGTGACTCAAAAAATATTCAACCTTCATCTCTCTCTCTCTCTCTTTCTCTGCCTATGTCTCTCTCCCTCTCTCTCTATCTATTCCTCACACATGGGTTAAAAACGGGTGCCTTGGAAAATGAGCTCTTTCCTTCTCCCCCTTCTGACACACCCACACACAAATAAACATAAAAAGCTAATTTGTTAGCGCCCTCATTTCAGAGGCCCGAGCAGGAGGAGAATATTAGAGGGGGGGTGGGTGGGGGGGGGGGGGCTAATGCTTTGTCAAATGTTGACATGTGTTGCAAACATGGGGCCTCTCAGCGCTTGCAGCAGCGTTTTGGAGAGCAGCACCGGCACATTGTCGGCACACGAAGTGAAGACGCTTTGAAATAAGATTAACCTCCGAACAGCTCTGCCTCCCCCCAATGCTATTGTGCATAATTTGCTCTGTGTGTGTGTGTGTGTGTGTGTGTGTGTGTGTGTGTGTGTGTGTGTGTGTACACGTACATAGATACTAAATTATTAGTTGCACTGAAACCTTTGTGGTGTTTTTTGTGCTTGTCTCATAGAATGTGTCATGTACTGTAAGCCACGGTGATACTGAAGACAGGTTCGCTCCCCAGACTAAAGGATTTGTCCCGCTGTATAAAAGGCCTCCTAATAGGTCATTGTCTGGCCCGTGGTTGTGTGAGGGCCATGTGACTCCTTCAGAAACCACACTTCCCCTGTCACCAAGGCTGCCTCCCCTCGGCTTTGGGTCAGGGTGACACTGGACACGGGGGAGGGCGAATGCACCCCCCCCCCCCCCCATGAAAAAATGAATAAGAATTGGAAAACAACGCGCGATGGTCCGCCTTAATACAGGAACACTTGCAATATGCTGATGTTTTCTTTTGCACACTGTGTTTGCTAAATTGCCTTTGACTGCGTGCATTGGTAATGAAACTTTATGTCCTTGTGGAGAGGGCAGCAAGTCCGTTCCAGTTAGGACCGGGACCATCTCTCCTGTCTAGGCTTTTGTAATGTGGTGTGTGTGTGTGTGTGTGTGTGTGTGTGTGTGTGCATTTTTCTAATACCCGTCCTTATGAATAAATGAAGCCCATGAAGCCATTTTTTCCATATTTGTGTAAATTGCTTTAAAAGCATTTTATCATGTCATAAAAAAGCGCAATTGATCTGCTGGGCTTAGCCCATTGGACAGCTGTGTGTTTTGTTAATGGCCACTTTGCTCCGAGCAGCTTATTAAAAAATTTATATATAAATGCAAAAATTGCATAAATTATTTACATACAGTAAGCATTTTTTTTGTTTTGGCCAGGCCAGGGAGGAGGAGGGGGGGGGGGGAGTTGTTATATCAGTATGGAAATTCACCATAGTATATTATCAGCTGAAATATAGTAATATATCTGCCCCAGACACATATGTGTCCTCCTCAGCGCACCCCCGACAGCCCCCCCCCCTCCCAACACACACACACATACAGGCACAGAGAAAAAGCGGGGTGAAAAAAAAGTATATATTTTTTGATGACTTCGTTTCAGCAACCACGGAATGTCACCCATATCCTGGTTGATTGTACTTTGGAGTTTTATGATGTTTTTCCATTGATTTGTTTCCCCGGCGCAGCTGCCGACCTCTATTGAGGGACGAACGTAATCAGCGCTGACGCAAATTAGATGGTTATTCGTTTCGAAAATTGACAGAAAAACAATAAAAAAGATGAAATGCTCCCAAATCAATAGATATAATGAAATTCAAATAATCCGAGAGATGAGGTCTCCATGGCAACTGATAATGTGGAAAAGAAAACAATTTAATAAAGGACAGACACGCTTTGAAAACAGATTGGGGAGGGGGGGGTTGGGGGGCTGTAAAGCGGGGAGAAGAGGAGAGAGAAAGAGAGGGAGGGAGGGAGGGGGAGATAGAGGGATAAAGAGGGAGTTAGAAAGGAGGTGCATGTGTTTCTGTGTGTGCGTGTGTGTGTGTGTGTGCGTGCGTGCGTGCGTGTGTGTGTTTGTGTGGATGTAGTGGTCGTTCTTGTTTCCCCCCAGCGTGTGAAGGATCCATGTCTGTCCCAAGGACACCAGAATAATTAGAAAAGCTTTCAGGCCAGAAAGTGCAGATTCAGGTTTTAATACACAAAATTATTTCAGGGGCAGTGAATTGGAAAACCATTTGTTGGTGACCTTCCTGAGAGCACCCCCCCCCCGCCCCCCCGCACCAAGCCCCCCCTTCCCAGCCCCTCTCACTCCCATCTACCCCCACCCCACCCCAGCCCAACCCCCAGCACAGGGCAAGATGGAGGCAGCGTGGCAGCACTGCCTGAGTTATGGCATATTTGTGTTTTTATAGTGGCAGGGGGAATGGAGTTGGGGATGGAGGGGGTGCGTGCGTGCGTGCGTGCGTGCGTGCGTGCGTGCGTGCGTGCGTGCGTGCGTGCGTGCGTGCGTGCGTGCGTGCGTGCGTGCGTGCGTGCGTGCGTGCGTGCGTGCGTGCGTGTGTGTGTGTGTGTGTGCACTTCTGTTATTTGGGGTGAGAGGCTCCGAGTCAGATGGGGGTGGGGGGTTCATAGGGAGAGCTCTGTGTGTGTGTGTGTGTGTGTGTGTGTGTGTGTGTGTGTGTGTGTGTGTGTGTGTGTGTGTGTGTGTGTGTGTGTGTGCGTGCGTGCGCGTCAACGGAAGGGCTGTGTAGTTCTCTGTGTGCTTGACACTGGCAGGAGGGAGCTGAGAGAGAGAAGGAGACTAGCTGGGCGGGTGAGACAGAAGGAGAATACGGCGAAGTTGCGGATCTGGCTTTATTTACAGATCAGTTGTCAAAAGGATCCATTTAAGCGGGGAATGCACCTGTTCCTGCACCGTGACAGGCGAGGTGCCTGTTTTAAGAGCAAAAACACAACAACGAGAGTCAGGCTGGGGCTGTTTTCACTGTTGAAGACAGACAGAACAGGAGGGGTTGGGGTGAGGAAAGCGGGTAGGTGTTAAGTGACTTCATTTGTAGTCTATTTAAGGTATGTTTCACTTGTCCCCATGCTGTTCCTCCAACATCAAATCCAAGAGGGGGGGGGGTATACCAGTCTATACACAAGGATACAAATTGAGTGCATCTTCCTTATTCCCTGCAAATACAACTTTTTCTTTTCTTTTCCCAAAAGCCATGAATATGACTCAATGTCACTGTCAGGCCATGATGCAAATATTGATGCAAATCCAGTGATAAGAATAAACCGAAAGTACAGTTCTGTTTCTCTCATTAGCTTATCATGACTGTAAGTTAGTATGTACACTTTCTGTTGCCTTTATTCAACATCCGTGTCCTGTTCTTTTAACATCCTATTTTCTTTATTGCTCTTTGTCAATGTTTTCAGGGCGTTCTGTTTGGGCGTTGGGCCCTTGTCTGTCAAATAGTGCCTTGGCTGCCTTTTTTGTGTCATTACCAGGGTTTGTTTGAGTCAAATAAGGCGAACCGCCCTCTGTTCAAATGATGCCAACAGCAAGTCCAGGATATCAAGTCTTAACTGCAGATACTCTTATCCTGTTCATGGGAGCAATAAACAAGAAAAAGAAAAAAACATGTCCCCGTGCACAGCTCTGTCTGATAATTATTCTGATATTTTAATAGTACAGGATCTCAATCAAGATCAGTGCAACGCTGCAATAGAATACCTCATAAAAGTTGGGTAATATTTGATAATAATAATAAAAAAAACATAAATAATAATTAAACAAAACAAAAACACAGGTTCAATATCCATATAGTGTTAACCTCTTTTTCTCAGTTATGGGAATGGATCAGATTCTAATAAAAGATTTATAGACTTATATTGATCCTGTAAGGAAAATTGAGTTGTCATGGCAGTACCGCAGTGATGAAAAAAGGACAGTTACAGAAAAAAGATACAGGTAGGAGTAAAGAGCAATAATAATAATGATAGTAATCATAAGAGTAAGCAGGTACAATAGAAACGCACAGGGATTAGGAATAAATTACCCAAAACCAGGGGATTTAGGTATACTACATATCTCTTGCACTTAGGCTGTCTGGCATTTGCGTGGTGTATGAGCTATTAACAGCTATAGATGTAGAAGTAGTCAAAGTGCATTAACAGTATATTAACAGTATATTTAACAGTAAATTAACAGTAGACTAGTATTAGTTTCTCCTACATAGTCAAGGTGCACTAACAGTATTAACACAGGTCTGTTAATTAAGTCTGTATTAACATGTTTTATATTTTATTGAGCTGACAACCAAAGATAATCATAGGCTTATAGGACTCTTGATTGTCATATCTGTTCTCCTTCTACGAAAAGGAATCTGCTCTTATTCAACAGAAGATTTGACATTATTCACAGTAAAAGTCCTTAGTGTTCATTTATCATTTTGTAACCCTGAAAGTGTACAAATGTAACCAACGTGTACATTCGTACACTATCAGCGTTAAAGGTGATGTTTTTTGTTAAAATAAGTGTTGAATATCTTTGTATTCCCATTGTAAGCAGTGTTTGTTCAGCACAGGGATCTCCCCGTCTCTCTATCTCTTTAGTAAATGTAAGGAGAGAGAACACATACAAGATAAACTAGTGAAATTGGAAGTAATTAAATAATAATAAATAAATAAAATGAGTTGACAAAATTGGAACTGGATCAAGTAAAATGTAAGCTGATAAATGGGTTCTCTTCTGAGTGGGTGAAGTTGGTAACTGGAGATGTATTTTATGTTTACTAAAGAGCTGGAGAGACGGAGAGACCTCTGTTACTGAACCAAACACTCTATAGTAGTGATTATTATTGGAATGTAGAGCTCTAAGTTTAACAAAAACAAACACTTTGGTTTTAAACAAAAGATATCACTTACTGCTACTTTAAATGAATGTCAAGGACTTTACAGTGTAATATTCCCCAGTGCTGATACTGTGATGTGAAAAGCGTCCCACAAGTAGGAGAGAAACTAGAAATTCCCCACTGCAGACTAGCTAAGAGCCTTCAAATCTAGCATGCCAGTGTCAATGAAGGCTGTTTTCTTTACTGTTTTTTTTTCTTTCTTTTTTAATCAGTCTTCTAGAGCAACTGTTTCCCCAACAGTGGGTCGGCACCCAAAGCTGGGTCGTGGACCTATTTAAAAAAAAAACAGTTTTTTTTTTGTTTCCTACATCAAAAAGCAGAAAAAAACATTCAAAAGATTTAAAAAAAGTTTCATCAATTAAAACCAGTTCAAACATTTTTCAAAAGTAGTTCATTAATAAATGTTTTAAATAATTTTCAATGAATACATAAAATAAAAATAAAAATGTTCAAGAAGTAGTGAAAATAGCAGATCCACACTTGTAGATCTGCTATTCTCGCTAGTTCGGGTCCCGGGCAAACGTCTAATCTTTCTTTTGGGTCTTGAGCTAAAAAGTTTGGGAACCACTGTTCTAGAGTACAGGAAAAAAAAATATTGAAACCTGAAGACCTGATATGCGTCCAGTTTTTGTTTGTACATATGTGTGTGCTCTTGTTTATTGCGCGAGGTACACAGTACAGTAGCCCCCCCCCCCCCCCCACACACACACACACACACACACACACACACACACACACACACACACACACACACACACACACACACACACACACACACACACACACACACACACACACACAGTAAGGCACGTTATGAGTGGCAACAGTAACAGGCAGCAGCCATTGACATGTGTGTTTATTGTATGACAGGAATTGAGTAAATGCATGTTCACACCTTTTCCCTCTATCTCTCTATCTCTCTTTCTGTCTCTCTATCTCTCTTTCTGTCTCTCTACAGTATCTCTCTTTCTGTCTCTATCTCTCTTTCTGTGGCTTTCTCCTCCTCCTTACATCTCTCTTGCTCTAGCTGCTGGCTCCTACTGATCCAGTGTAACTCTATCTGTGTGTGTGTGTGTGTGTGTGTGTGTGTGTGTGTGTGTGTGTGTGTGTGTGTGTGTGTGTGTGTGTGTGTGTGTGTGTGTGTGTGTGTGTGTGTGTGTGTGTGTGTGTGTGTGTGTGTGGCTACTGTACTGTACCCCACAGCCCCGAGCAGGGCTGGACAGGGCTAAGGGCCTGCTCCCTGTGTGCACCACCCACTTCACACCTGTCACACACAACACAGTGCAACACACACACACACACACACACACACACACACAGCCGTGCTGCACGGCACAGGGCTCTCATTGTAGCAGTGACAGGAGGGCGCCTGTTAAGTGGCTCCTCTTCCAGGGGCCTGTGTGTGTGTGTGTGCGTGTGCGTGTTTTTTCCTTCCCCCTAGCGTGGCTGTGGGTGGAGAAGGGCGATGAAGGACCCCTACTGGTAAAGTGGGTAAACTTGCACAGCCTCGACATCTGTGCACAGGGAGGGAGGGGAGAGAGTGGAGAGGAGAGGAGAGGAGTAGAGGGAGCAAGGGGGAGGGGAAGGTGGAGAGAGGAGAGACTGCCAGGGAAAGAGTGAGGAAAGGACAGACAGGGAAAAGGAAAGAGGGAGTGAAGAAGAGAGGGAAGGAGAGCGAAAGCGAGAAAGAGTGTGTGTGTGTGTGTGTGTGTGAGAGAGAGTGTGTGTGTGTGTGTGGGAGAGAGAGAGAGAGCAGAGCCCAGACACAGAACAGTTGAGAAGGAAAATGCCTTGCTTTGTGGGGAGAATTATACCAGAGCAGGAGAGAGAGGTGAGACAGAACGCAGAGGGCGGTCTCCTCCCAGGTAAGAATCTTTTTTTTCCTCTCACTCTCACTCTCTCTCTTGCTCTCTCTCTCCCACACACGCACTTACACACACTCTCTCTTGCTGAGAGATGTTGAGTGGTACCTTGAGGTGTATGGGTCTGATACTAATGGCAGTTGGGATGAGACAGGCACGCATGTGTAGAGATGGGTGGGCGGTGTCAAAGTGTGTGTGTGTGAGAGAGAGAGAGTGTGTGTGTGTGTGTGTGTGTGTGTGTGTGTGTGTGTGTGTGTGTGTGTGTGTGTGTGTGTGTGTGTGTGTGTGTGTGTGTGTGTGTGTGTGTGTGTGTGTGTGTGTGTGTGTGTGTGTGTGTGTGTGTGTGTGTGTGTGTGTTTCATATGTGTGTGTGTGTGTGTGCGTGCATGCATGGGTCATTGAGTGAGTTCAAACATGAGTTTACACAGTGAGATACAGGTGTAATATCTTATGTTTGGAAAAAAAAAACTTTTTAAACTTTATTTTGTGTAGCACCTTTCATGATACGCAATGCAGCTCAAAGTGTTTTACAGAGCAAGAATAAAGCACAAATGCTTTACAGAATAATTACTTTATAGTGTAACGCTTGATTCATTACAGGTTAACCCTTTTTTAATATCTATTGTCATTGTGTATTGAACTTCCCCAAAAGTTCACAGCAAACTTTGGCGTTATTTTGAGGTTTAACATTATGCATGCATGTCTTTCCACTGTCTTACATTGATATCAGTTTATTTTATACTCTTCTGCTGGAACATACTGAATTGGAATTGGCGCTTTAAAATCGGAAAATCAAACCGCAACGATCTGATCTGCTAGCTGTGAAGTGGAGGTGCTTGTGGAGCTAAAGTAGCTAAAGCTGGTGTAAACTGACTGGCTGTTTAGATACAGATGTTGAAAGGCTGCCGGTGTAGACTGATCTGATCTGACTGTTTAGATACAGATGTTGTGAGGGAGAGGTTTGTCAACGGAGGGATTTTCCGGCGTGCCGACGTAAACCATGTCTATTGAAGAAACGGCCACGGGAGCTTTCTCTTGCCTCTCCTTGCTCTGAGAGGAATAATCCTCCTCGTGTACAATTAGATTTCTCTCTTTTGGTTAAATAAATACTGTGTCTGTGAACATAAACACGGATTTGCATGTGGCCTTCTGTGTCTGTGTCTCTGTCTCTCTCTCGCTTTGTGTCTCAGGCAGGCCTTAATACCCCAGCTCAGGCCAGATATCACTTGTCGAGGCCCAGAGGAAGACAAAAAAAGAAAGGCAGAAGTTGGCAGCCTGTTATTTCACGCTCGCTGTTTATTTGTTTTTATAACAAATGGAACCAGCTTCCCGAGTGAAAGGTGAAGTCACAATTGAATTTGGTTTGCGTTACCGTGGCGATCTGGCACCAGCGCCAGCCCCCCTAGTACTTGTCTGGTTGCCGTGCGTACGCCGGGCGCGTGTGAATCTGTGTGTGATTTGACTGGTGTGTGTACATACAGTGTGCCACTGTTATGAATGTGAGTGTGGGATTGTTCGTGTGTGTGTGTGTGTGTGTGTGTGTGTGTGTGTGTGTGTGTGTGTGTGTGTGTGTGTGTGTGTGTGTGTGTGTGTGTGTGTGTTGGGCTGCATTCGCAAGAGGGAGATTTTACTAAGCAGACATTTCCCCTCTGTTTTCACTCTGACCCGGTAGGAGATTGATGACTGAATTGTGGAGTACATGTTAACAGTAACTGATGATTTATGGAGATACTTAGGGTAAGTGAGGCCGCACAGGCTGGAGGGGAAGAAAAAGATATAGCCTTTTAAGTTAATGCAAAAATATAGCCTTTTTAAGTAATAATTGTTATTACTACTGCAGGGGTTTGTAGAGCGCTCTGAGTTGGAGGTTGGATGTTGCAGCATCCACACTTTGAAGTTTTTTCCTTCTCCATTTGGCCTTGTGCCTTTCTTTGTTTCTGGCTGTTTGTAGGTACAGGTCATCACGTTCACCCAATTATCAAAGCATCACAAGAAGCGTGTGTGCTTTTTGTGTGACTGTTTGGTGGAGGTTTGGTGTGTGTTCCACACACACATACCCACCCCCAACACTAACTATCTATCTATCTATCTATCTATCTATCTATCTATCTATCTATCTATCTATCTATCTATCTATCTATCTATCTATCTATCTATCTATCTATCTATCTATCTATCTATCTATCTATCTATCTATCTATCTATCTATCTATCTATCTATCGGTCTGTCTATCGGTCTGTCTATACTGTGTGTGTGTGTTTATTTATTAAAAAAATGTATTAATATGAAATAGAAATATGTGACTATATATATTTTAATGTGTTTGTATATCAGAATCCAGTGGTTCCTTTCAAACGTTTGAATGGAAAAGCAAAGGAGCAGCAAGCGTGTTTCCAGGGGTGAACCACAGTAGAAGGCTTTTGGATGAACCCTTGCACTGCAACAAGTGCACTGTGTGTTTTGGCAGACCCCTCTGGCCAAAAGATCCCTCAGAAAATCTGCATGCAATTTTAGAGGAATCAGCTTCTTGGCTCATGAACCTCCTTGATATTATCTCACCGTAGAATCCTCTTCCCTATTCAAAATATGGTTTTAGAGATTCAGTCCACTTGAATGTGATCTATGACATGTTTTCCTTTTTTTCTCTCCCCTTCCTCTATGCGGGATAAGGAATAGCGCTTCCCTTGGAAGAAGGATGGCTTTCATTTTTTTGAGGCACCTTTTAGACTGAGTGAAATGTTTCCCCAGTTCGCTCAGGGACGACTTTATTTCTTACCAGGGATTTAACACTCACTCAGTCCCCCCATAAATACAGCGTCCCTCAGCCCTTCGCTAGCCATAACTCATACGCTAACTCTCTGGCTAACTAAACTCATATAGCAGAGCCAATGCTTGTTTGTCTTTTACCCCTCTCTCTCGCTCTCTCTCCCATACTCTCCCTCTTTCTCTCCTTCTCGCTCACTTCCCCTGATTTGTACGTGACAGACCGACTGCCGTCACCAGGCTCCTGCGTTGATCTCCTTGGCCCACATCGTGGATGCTTAAAAAAAAAGAAAAGAGAAATGTGCATTTGAATATGAGCCAGTCTAATCTCCTTGAGGCTATTTACAGTGAGTCTAATACTCCAAGAATGAGCGAGAACAACGTCCCTCTCTGCGTGTCACAACACAACTCTCGGGACTCAAAAGAACGAAGCGAGTCTTTGATTTCCTGATGAAAATCTAGCTGTGAGATGTGGAAGATAGAAGGGTTGGGGGCGGGGGGCAAAAAAAAACCTCTTTTAATGCACCTGTTGAAGCCCTCGTTTCCCCTTTAGCAGGGGAAATTTCAAGTCTTGTACAGTTCTCTTTTTTTCTCCTTTTCAATCTTATCCGAGTGTCGTTTTGATACACTGAAAGATAGTGTCAAGTGTCACTTGATAGAACTGTCACTTTCTAGAACTGCATGATCAACCCCCGTACACAGCTTCCAAATAGCAGACATCCAATAGTGGAGATAGTATCAATCCATTCAGCAGATAAAAGATCTGAAGTCACCACAGCGTTTGTTGGGGTGGAAGGGGGTTGGCAGGGTATTACAGTACAGTAGAAGCCTTTACTGATCTGATTCCCGATCAGCAGTCGGGGAGGAGACAGTGTTTCTTCTGGTGTTGCCATATTGGTTGTGATCTGCCTGCCGGTACCTTCTGTTCTCTGCCTTCAGTCCCACCGGCTCGGGGTAGGTGCCCACGCTGACAACTCCTCAAGCATCTGAAGGCCCTCTGAAGTCAAAATCGCCCATTTTGATGTCTCACAGCGGCACCCGGCATTTTGTTGTATTTGCATCTGAAAACAAGGGGCTTCTGCCCTGAGGAATTATTCTCAGCTCTCCGTTCGGTGTTGGAGGGGGAGGAGTAGGTATCGCCAACCTGCACCCCCCCTTTTTTTTCCTTCTCCCTGGTCTCCATGCTATCCTTGCTGTCCTTCCTACCTCTCGTTCTTTTTGATCTCACCGTCAAACCTCCCCTGTTCTCTCATGAGCGGTGCTTTGCCCGAGAGCGGCATGGGAAATGGACGCACAAAGAAGACGTTTGAGAAAATGTGACTGAGCAAGCCTTCACCTTTGATAAAGCTGCGGCTCCAATGTGAGAAGAAGAAGAAAGACAAAGAAAACTGAAAGGAAGGACACTGTTGGTAATGAAAAGTGCCAGGCAATGAGGGAGCATCTCTTATCCGCGGCCTGTTACTGTATAGTATGCCAACAGTAAGTCAGTGGTACTTCAAGCACAACTGCATGTTACCAGTCTTTGGCCCTGAGGGTTGAGGCATGTGGCCCTCACGGGGAGGGAGGGATCCCACTGTACCTTTATTACACATCAGCTGGGTACCAACTAATTTGATAAAAACACCACTTAATATAACACACTCACACACACACACACACACACACACACACACACACACACACACACACACACACACACACACACACACACACACACACACACACACACACACACACACACACACACACAAACACAACATGCTGTCACCACACCATCAGCTGTGTGACCGGCTGGCGAAAGACTTGCAAGGCAGGCGAGAGCATTGCAATATAAAGGAGGAATAGGAGTGGTAATGGGGGGGGGGCTTTGGGGATGGTGGTTAGGAGGACAGGGAGCAAGAGATGTTAGGTTCAGTAATTACTACCTCCGTAGAGAAGCAGTGGAAAGGACAGTGAAGCAAGCGTGCGCATGGAGGAGGCCCCGTGCACAGATAATGAAGGGGTATCATTGCCGTTCTGACAGTGTTAATCTTAGAGCGCTCCGTGGTACATTTGCACGTGTATACATTCCGTATATGCATAAGTGTGTGCCGTGTATTATTATATATATATATATTTTATATACTGTATATAGGGTGTATGGAGGTGGAGGTACAGAGCCTCTGATATTTGCCCTGCTGTTGAGGCCGTCAAGCCCACCTGACAACACGGTTTACCAGCCAAGTTGACGGGCCTTCGCCTCCCATTGCCCCCTGGAACGGCAACTACAGAACCGCCACTGTATCATCCTCAACCTCGCAAAGCGCCGGTACCATCTATAAGCATCCAAACTCGTCTTCCTCACAGAAGAGGAAGAAAAGAGGGAAGGAAGGCATAAAAAAAGAATGGAGTGAGAGACAACTTTGTTCTTCTTCTTGCTCGCTTTTCTCCCCCTCTTCCCATTAGAAGTTGTGAGACAACTGATTTAAGCCTTGCTGCGCACCGACACTCGAGTCAGAGAAAGTGTGATGAATATGCATCATCACAGCATATGGTGGTTGCAGCACTGGGACTAGGTGTGTCCAGAAGGTAGAGTAGTGCCGATGCATTATTCTCCATTCAAATTAACCGCGGTGAGAATGCACAGCGGGGTGCTTTGAGGTGTTCGCCACCTCTTTTAGATGGGGCAGAAGAAGAAGAACTTGGATCATGCAAAACATTAGGATCGGGAAGAAAAATCTGTGGCTGAGCACAGGAGTAGGCCGTGAATTTTTGTATTCTTTCTGGCAGGTTCAGATCCGGCACTCACTGACACGAGTGTGATTAAAAGTGATATTTTTGACACGTTAGGATGCGCACGGGAAGTAACCTTCTCTAAAGCGTTCATTATTAGATGCATGACAGACCTGAATATTTATAAAATTGGTTTTAATAATTAATAGCAGCAATCTGCTCCTGTAATTCATCAGATTTGCACATCAACAGAGTATCCGTTTTCACTTTAAAATAATAATAAGAGGAATATTAATGTTGCAGAAATGTAAAACGGACAGCTGGATGCAGCCCAAATAGGCACACTCTCATGTTCACTTCTGAGTTCTCAACATAAATCGCATTTTGAACTATCAACGCTGCACCCAAAAACATGCAGTAAAATTCTCTGTTAATTTATGTTTGAGAGTGTAAAAATGTGCCCTTACTAGAACATTTGGGTTTTTCAATGAACACTGAGGATTTTACTGTGCACCTTTGCACTTTTGTGCCTGACACTTAGTCAGACGCCTTTCACAATGTGGTAAGTCACATTATCCTGTAGATAAAGATGCAGGAAACAACGTTGGTTTTGGTGTAGAATGCACAAGTGTGCTGTTGCGGTTTTATCAAAAGCATATTTATTTGTTTGAGTCATCTTAGCAACACTTCCTTTTGTATACCCATGCCCAAAATAGAATAGAGTCTCCTTTCTTTTCTGGTAAAACAGAGTTTTGCCTGTTTTTTGTCGGTTCTCTTTGCACGCGTCATTTTATCACACCTTAAAATCCGGTCACGACACATTCCTCCTTCAACGGAGCTCTCTGGGACAAGAATGTTCCCGTTTTAGGTGAAAACTGCCACGTTTAGTTCCGCCTCCAGTTC
This sequence comes from Gymnoscopelus microlampas, assembly GCF_963454915.1. Classification (NCBI taxonomy): domain Eukaryota; kingdom Metazoa; phylum Chordata; class Actinopteri; order Myctophiformes; family Myctophidae; genus Gymnoscopelus; species Gymnoscopelus microlampas. Next base: position 32,259,410 of record NC_139947.1, on the reverse strand, counting down.
GCATTGAACTTTTTGGTAAGGCACGCACAGTTTAAGTGCTGTCACTGGCGCAGTAGGGTGTTTATATCCGCGCTGTGGATCGGTTTTCCCTGAGTGTGTAGAAGTGTCAGTGTGCATATTTGACAGTGTGCGTCTCAGAGCAAATGACATGACCTACAGCCACTAGTGAGAGAAGAGCAGAGGGAGTACACAATAGTGTGCACTCTTGAAGCCCCACAGGCATGCGCACGCACGCACGCACGCATGCTTGCATGCACATGCACACACGCACACACACTTGCATACCATACTTGGCTGGGAAACTTATAGTATGTGTTTACAATGCATGGTGCACGTCCCCACCTGCAGATATGCGGAGACATCACAAACATGCACATATCATTTCAAACAGAATCGTCTCTGGCATGCTGTATATTAGAAAGGAAAAAAAAGGTGTTAACACACTGCAATTCTGGCAAGCAACCCACCTTTCTGCCCGTCCTTCTATGGCCAAATTTGTGTAAATATGCTCACTGTAACAATCTAAAATCTCTGGAACGCAACAGTAAGGAAGTACAGGCTCTCTCTCTCTCTAAATATATATATATATATATATATGCAGTATATATATAAAATATATAAGATATAAAATATATTATATAAAACATGTATAAAAAACTGTTCTCCTGGTCCTCCAGTGGGGAAGCTGTTTGGACAGGTAGGGTACCTGCGGTGGATGACATTTAGGGGGCACCTGTGATTCATTCCACTGCATATAAAGTCCAAAAGAGGAAAAGTCTGTCAAGCAGAGCAAATGTTTTAATGGTGGCCAGGGATCGATGTTGTCAGCGCAGGCATCCTGTCTGGAAATGTATGCTTTTTTTGGGTTTAATGTCACCTCCGCCTCCTCCCATTCCAAGGAAGAGAATAAGAGCGAGAGTAGAGAACGTTCAGGGTGGTGGTTGAAGGGTGGTGGTGTTGGTGGTGTTTGGGGGGGGGGGGGGGGGGGGGGGGTTGCTGGGGGTCTAGGAGATCTTACGCAAACTCAACCAGGCTGAATTTGAGGAAATTGCTTGAAAAACATTGACTTGCTCTTTCTCATATGCCGGGGCCCCATATCTGAAAAACAAATTTGAAAAGTAACCTTGGAAATCAATTAAGAAGTCCCCGGGAGCTGCACAAGAAAAAAAAAGAAGGGAGAGGGCTAGACCACCCCCCACCCCCCCCCCCCTCCTCTCCTCCTGGTAAGCACGACTTATGTCTGCCCATCATGCCTTTGTCGACCGGTCGGCTTTATTTATTTTTTTTTAACTGCAAAGTGCCTTATATGCTGTCAAAATGTCTTAAGAGTCTTATTAAAGAAATGCCACAACTCATTTCCTTGTAATGCAATTCATATGCTGGTGAAAGGGGGCATGTCTAAAGATCTAAACAGCCTTGCTTTTTAGGCTTCACATTAGGGGTTATCTGTGAGGGCTTGTCATTGATTGACATTATCTGGTCTGACAGGGCCTCATATCAAGGTTAACCTCATGGACGAAAGTGCCACCCGCACGGACACACACACACACACACACACACACACACACACACACACACACACACACACACACACACACACACACACACACACACACACACACACACAGTTAGAGGAGGCGTTCTTCCTTTGACTTCCTGTCGAGTATAATGCCGTGCGTCTAGCTGCCCTGGCCTCACACTTGTGTGTGTGTGTGTGTGTGTGTGTGTGTGTGTGTGTGTGTGTGTGTGTGTGTGTGTGTGTGTGTGTGTGTGTGTGTGTGTGTGTGTGTGTGTGTGTGTGTGTGTGTGTGTGTGTGTGTGTGTGTGTGTGCGCGTGCATGATCATGTGCAAGCTTAGTGGAGATTTCTGCACACTTAATTGATAACTAATGGTGCAGGGTGGGATGGGTTTACCCTGGAGAATCTGTGTATGTCTGTGCAATATAGTGTGTGTGTGTGTGTGTGTGTGTGTGTGTGTGTGTGTGTGTGATAAAAGAGGTAGGTTATATTGAGAGGAAAGGGCCTGACTTGCTCACTAGCGTGGTTCCGGAATGTGTTCAATTAAAAATATCCCCAAAGATAATAACTTGGAGTGACAGACACCAGCCTACTATAGGCCTCCCGACCTTCTTGGCTTGAGAGCACTCTCACACGCACCACACACACACACACACACACACACACACACACACACACACACACACACACACACACACACACACACACACACACACACACACACACACACACACACACACACACACACACCCCTTCCCCTCCCTCCCAACAAGCCACAAAGGCAAAGAGAGATCCCCGTGACCAAAATACAACTGAAGCAGTTAATCTGTACAGATATTAGCTCAAGGGCCCTTGAGTGGCATGCCACTGAGCCCCTTCTCCACTGTATTACCCTCACTGCCTTGCTGCAGCGCTGAGCACCGCAGCCATAAGGGAGGGACCCCGGGGTCGTCTGCTCATTTAGCATGGTGGCTGGGCTTATCAAACCTGCACTCCTGCTGTTGCTCTCTAAACCTGTGCACAGGGGCCCCAACCTCAATGCAGGGCCACCACGAGGTTCAAATATTTCCCTCGTTTCAATCTTGAAAAAACGTTGGAGTTTGTATGCGTCCCGAGAGCGCTATGCATTTTTAAACAAAGTCTTGATTTCCGCCGGCCTCCATCTGACACTTTAAAAATTAACTCTTCATGTGAAACTCTGCTGCCAGCTGTGAGTCCAGATTTTATGTACAATTTTAACAAGTGGTGAATAAAACTTGTCTGTCAGAATGGCTTTTTGTCACTCATGTCATTTTTTCTTAAATTCTTAATCTCCCTCCCCTCTGTCTTCTGGAAACGACCATAATTACCCTGTTTATGATGGAGCCGGAGGGCGTATTTGTCCTCAGATTTGCTAACTTTCCTGCCTGATTGCCCCCGAAGTTCAGCGTCTTTCCCCTTCCGCTTGCACTTGAAATATACATTGTTTTCCCAAGCCATTGTCCTGCACAGCAAGTGTGTGATACTGCGAGTGTGTGTGTGTTTGTGTGTGTGTGTGCGCGAATGTCTGCCTTTGTCCTGCGGGCGTCTTGTTTGTATTTGTGGCGGTATGACGGGCGTGTGGCGCTTGGCTGAGGGCTTGTGTGTGATAACAGCCCGGGGACGGAGCTGCTGTGAAAAAGTCCAAACGGGTCTCTCCAAGGTCGGTGCCCCCCCCGGAAAGACGGCACGCAATGTGCAAGGTCACATTCTAGACTAAAAGCAATAAGTGCTTTATTGATAGAAAAAACACAGCAAGCAGGCAGATGTGCAACCAACTGATTAATAATAAAATAGATTTGTGAGGGAGAGGGACAGAGGGGGAGGGAGGGGGCAGGGAGAGAGAACGCTTTGTCCTGTGTGTGTGTGTGTGTGTGTGTGTGTGTGTGTGTGTGTGTGTGTGTGTGTGTGTGTGTGTGTGTGTGTGTGTGTGTGTGTGTGTGCGTGTGCGCGTGTGTGTGGATGTTTGTTTGTCTATGCGTGCGCGTGTGTGCACAAGCATGTATACCTTCTGTTTTATATATTTATTTTTTTGTCTGTAGAAAAAACATTGTAAAGCGTTGCTTGTTACCATATTGAGCGGCTGTGTACTGTGTCTTCACAGTAAAACATTGATCCTGAAGTGGAATAAAAAAAAAATCCATTAGAAATCCAGTCGTTAAAAAAAGAACAGAATGTGACAGATTGGTGCTGGTGGCAGTTTCTCTACTGCATGACCTCTCTGCATGCTTTAATAATTTCCTGTTTTAAGGTCATCACCATGTTTTTGTATAATCTGCTAAATATAATGCAAACGTACAGAGTGTGTGTGTGTGTGTGTGTGTGTGTGTGTGTGTGTGTGTGTATATATATATATATATATATATATATATATAATCTGTTGATTGTCTGATGTTTTATGACAGAGACACTAGTTACTGCAGGTTCCCTTTTTTCCTCTCTGTCTCTCCGGGAACAAAGTGTCTTTTGTTCTGCACCTACTATTATCTTTTTTTTATGAAAATAAGCAGAGGGTGTTGGAGTGCACTCTTCTTTTATGCACCTTTATCGTTTTCTGCCTCACACCCATCATGCCGAGTGAGTAGACATCCTAAGTGACTTGGTTGGTGGCACATTTAAATTTTGAGGTGGGGAAGAGCTCACCCCCAGCCCCAGCCAAGAGCCTGAAGGAGAGGAGAGGGTTGGGAGTGTTCCATATGCTCTGCCACTTCCCTTTACCCACTGCTCCTCTTCCTTTAGTAATCACCTACTGATCTCCCCCTCCACCCCTACCTGCATTGCTTGCATGTACAGGTACTGTACATCCTCCTCAGCCCCCCGCCCCCTCGACATAAAGTTCTCCCGTGGCTTGTCTCTCTCTCTCTCTTTTTTCTCTATCCGTCTCCCCTTTTCCATCTCTCAACTAGTTGGCAATGGCATTGTTTTTAATCATCAGAACCCCCGAAATTATTATTATCGCTTCTGATGCGGCAATTAAAACTTCAGGTCAGAGGCACAACGAGCGGTGATCAGCAGCCGAGCTGAGAAGTTTTAATTAGACGATCAGAACCATTAATGCACAAAAAAAAGGTGTGCGCTGGGAAATTAACGGGAACGTCTTAATCAGGGTTAGCGACTCCGAAGAGGAGTCAAGTGAACAGAGAGCAAAAAACAAATCATTTCCGCACCACTGGGACAAAACTCAATTAAATATGCAAGCGGAAAAATGGAAATTTTCTTAGCATCAGTGGCACCGACTGTTGGAAAACTGTGGCAAAATCTCACAGCGGGGTCTGCGACCTGCTTATTGTTATTCTTGTGTAATAAAAAATGAGAGAGGGGCCAGATGCTGGGGTCTGGGTGCCGTGGCATAGTTGTCCATCAGTGGCTTTCCGCTTGGCTTCCCTGCGGCTGCCGCAGCCTCTCAGCCATGCAGAGAGAGAGAAATAGAGAGAAAGGGCGGAGGGAAACACTCTCTTCCTGCAAGCCGTAAATTTGCAAAAATAAAAACAAGAGATGTTTTCATGTCATTGTGTGTGTGTGTGTGTGTGTGCGCGCATGAGAGTGTGTGTTTGTGCGTGCATGTGCCACAGTGATTTCCTACACACACACACACACACACACACACACACACACACACACACACACACACACACACACACACACACACACACACACACACACGTGCACACATCAACCCTTGGGGGAAGAGACACAAAAGGTTCTCTCAGCCACACACCGGTAGCTGGAGCCGTGTCAATTAATCTGCCAAAGGTTTATAAAGTTATAACCAGGTTTTAAAAAAAGAGCCAGAACAAACTCTTGGTTACATATTGAAAAATAATCCTGTGCTGTTCAGTCATCTCCCAGGCCCAGTTTGTGTTAATTAAGTAGAGATATTGCTGGGGGTTTTGTCCCTGTGTCAGTCAAGATGTTGGAACTCGGCAGGAATCTACAACAAGCCCTGTACCCGTGTTTGATTAGGTAAAGAGATAAGCTTCAGTTTAACAGGTAATATCTACCTCTCCGAACACGGGACCTCCAGTGGATTCTCCATAGAAACTGACAGCACTGCGGGGAGTCATTGCATTTGCAGTGAGGCACAGCACTTTGACTCACAGTGAACATATGCCTTGAGTTATTCTGTTACTTTATGGATTGTAAGTGGGGTTTAGTAACCCTCATGGGCCACAATGATTACACAAGTCCTTGCGGTCCCTGTAAGGACTCACAGGAGCCCCTCTTGTCTGTGTGACAGAGACCCGGACCCTGCCACTCTCCACCCTTGTTAACTCCCCCACCCTTTTTTCCCCCCCTTGGCTGCCTTGATTAGAGTCTGCGCACGTTCACACAAATAATGCACTTCCAACGGCGTTATTAGGATTTGAAACACCACTTGATTGGGCATGATATCATTCTGGCACATAAACAGAGACGCTGCATCAAAAACCAACAAGATGCTGTGGGGCTTGGAGCCCGGGAGCAGCTTGGGGAGCAGTCAGTTCACTTCTAGATTTGAATACAGGCTGTGTCGCCAAATAGACGGCCGCCCAGTTCTGAGAAGAACCAGGGGCCTGGAATTAACTCCGATGCACATCTTTTGACCATAGATGAAAAAGAAACCATCTCTAGTACAAATATATTCAAAATAGTTTCTTGACTTTTTTTTTTTTCCTTCAGGTTTTTGGCCTTATACAGTCAGTGTATTTGCGTTCCTTCGTGGCTCTGCACTGTTTCCAGTAAAACTAGTGTCACTGTTAACATAAGCATTTGGAAAAATTAGTTTCAGGTTGTTGTGTTCATATTCAAGCCTGCCTATTCTTTCCAACTCCCAGTGCTTACTGAGGTGTCTCCGCCTTGACAATTAGCACACCATGCTAAAGCAGACTGTAAATAATGTCCGATGCGTGTGACAGAGTTGTTTTTCTCTCTGATATTCATTAATAAGGGAGATTGCTTACTGGACTCTCGGGGAGGTGGGGGAGTAGGTCCCAGAGGGGAAAGTTGTTCTTTCATGTAGGTCCCTACAGATTTTATCTCATTGTACGCTATCATGCACACAAACGACTTGAGGTAAACAGCCCAGTGTTTCCATAGCAATCGCTATTGCAAGCAATAGCAAAAAGCTCCTGTTGACAGAAATCCACAACAGAAACTTCTTCCCCTAACCACTTTAACATGGCAGCCCAATTTTGGGTAAAAAAAATATATATCTTTTTTTGAAAATTAAACCTTGCTTGTGGATCGGCTATTTTCAGAATAATCTATACATGTTTTGTGATTAAGTGGTAAAGTCATTAAATAGTAGCTCAGACGGCTTCCATACACCTTCATGTACACTCACTGCTGGTTGTTCATCTACAGGCTATTTTCTATAGTGTTATACATCAGAAAAAAATGTATTCAACGCAAAAGATGTCTGACATTTTTGTTAGGCACCTGGAAAGATACTTAGGCAGTGGCTGGCGACCTGCACTCACGCTCCTTATTGTTAACACAGAAATGTACATAAATAGTCACTAATGGAAAGAAACAACTGTGTAGGGGTCATTTCCTACAAGGAGCTAGAGATTGCAATGCAAAGGAAATCGGTAGTTAAAGCATGAAATACTGAGCACAGTAAACAGAAAAAATGACCTCCACTGCAACACCCAAATGACCTCAATCTTCCTTGGGAGTGTATTTCTGAAAAGAAAAAAAAGCTAAAATTTATGTCTTCCACTTCTTAATAGTTTTTCCAGCCGATTTTTTTTCTTTTTTCTTTTTCTTTTTTTTCTTTGCTGCCCTCTAAAAGGTGACCTTTTCACCCCTGCCTCTAATTGTCTAACACCAAATTGTACAGTAATGTGCCGCTGATGTACCCCCCCCCCCCCCCCCCAGAACGACATAATTCTTCAAGTCATTGTTTCAGAGAGGAAGTCCGCAATGTAAATACAGTAACTGAGAAAGCATGTGTGTGGGGAGCACAGGGCACATTGTTTAGCGGCAAGGGTGATCTGTAAACTCACTCAAATTGTATATCCTCTAATGATTCCACAGCTTTGCAAAAGAAAATGAAAACAGGATTTTATGTTGTGCTGACGTGATTTACATAATGCCAGCAATGGCTCACGCATGATTGTTCTTGGCTTTATGGGCTGAGAGAAAATGAAGAGGACTATACCCATTGTTATAGAGAGCGAATTGAGTCTTTAAGATAGAACTTTGTCACTCATATTATCACACGTTTTTTTCCCCACACACAAATAGTATGCCCAAAGCACAACGTGGTTTATTATCTTACCACAGTGTGGTTGAGTAAAGGGGAGGGAGCCGTAGATTCAATACAACTTTACAAGATAGGAATATAGTCCGTATGTGGCACAAAGGTTGGTATTACTGTATTTCACTGAGCCCCACTTGACAAAGGCATTCCTTCTGACAGTTGGGGGGAGGGAAAGAATATAAAGAACACAAGTTGACAAGTTTGTTTCCAATCCCCGGTGGTCCTGCTGCAGCAGCAAGTAAAGAAAAAAAGGTTATTGATATCATAAACAACCTGTTATAAGCTATTTACAATGTGATAAAGATCTGGACTAGATTTTGAGCCTGGAAAAACTGTTGGAAGGTGAACTTTGGTGGCTCTGGTAATCAAGTGAAAGGTAACAGAGAGCAGTTTCTGCCCTAAAAAGGCAGCCCTGGATATGGAATGCCAGAGGCAGCTGTTCTGGTCTCATCAGAGGACATGTTTTAAAGATAGCCCCGCATGGGTTGAAATAATGCCACCCATTCCTGCCCCAAAGCACACTCTATCATGGCCATTGTTCAGCGAGACTGCACTGGGGGGAAATTTAGACACCATCCAGTATAGTATATTGTTCAGTAAAAGACATGTAAAAAGATGGCAGATAAACCATTTCCCCTATTATCTACTCACGTTACTGCCAACCATATCAAAGATTTTTCTTTTTTATCTTTTCTTTTCTTTTTTCTTTTTTTTGGGAGGGGGGGGCGGGTAGAGTGAAGATAATAGAGAGTAGGGTAAAAGCGTCAATGTTTTGCGCTTGAATTAGTTCAAAACAGCAGCCCTTACGCCTGATTTATACTTACGCTTGGTGTCTTGCAAAATAGCTAATCTGCAACACGTTGTGAGCTTGTAGATCTCCTATTTTTGGTGTGAGACACAATGCACAACCAAGTATCAATCAGGCTTTATAGAAAAAGTCTTTGTGATACGGCCCCCCCCCCACAAAACACACACACACACACACACACACACACACACACACACACACACACACACACACACACACACACGCACATACACATACACATACACATACACATACACAATATCCAGCATGTGAGAACCTACAGTATCTCCTGAAATGCCCGAAAGTGCCCAGCATTTCCACTCAACATCCTGACAGCTGTAAAGCTGTACACCCCCTAAAACCCCCCACTCAGTGGCAGGACCACAGCCTCTTGAGGTGAGAGAGAAGATAACATTTCAGGGGTGTCTCTGTGGCGCTGTCATGTGAAGGATTATGTTAGCTGTGTATTCGCTGCTTGTTGTACCAGAGGGGGGCCTGATACCAATCTGCCTGTGGTTTTAGCTGCCTGGGATATTTTCTCTTTTTCTCTGTCAGTGCTTTAAACTCTGAACTGACGATGGAAGGTGTGACTTACAAAGATATGTACAGTATCTCTCTCTCTCTCTCTCTCTCTCCTCCCAGTCTTGTGCTGTTATTGTTAAGTGGCTGTGCTTTTGGTTGTTATTAATAGCAGCAGCAGTAACTGTTGTCCTATGTCACTTTGTTTGTCCAGGGTCAACCTTCAAATTAGCATAAGAGAATGACACTTGCACAACATTTGTTCAAATGTTGGTTTGCGATGAAGGCGTGCCCTGCCCTCATTTGAAAAACCTGTCCATTGAGGGAAAACTTGAGGTTTCTCGAAACTGTAACATAGATCACTTGTGACAGAACTTTGGCTAATATCTCCTTTTTTGTTTTTCTTGTCTTTTTCCATCAGCTGAAAGGAGTTTATGCACTGAAAAGACCTCAGGAAAATCCAAGATGGCCGCCAAAAGGAAAGGTGGCCTAAAACTCAACGCTATCTGTGCCAAGCTGAGCCGCCAGGTGGTGTTCGACACTAGCTCCCAGAATGCTGAGGGAGAACAGAGCGTGGCTGAGAACAGTGAGCGTGGTAGTTCCCACTACGACGACGAGACCAACTTCCCAGAGACCCTGACCCTGGGCCTTGAGGAGGACCAGAAGAGACGCGAGGCCATCGAGAAGTGGGTCAACGGCGAGTACGGCGATGAGCCACCGCCGGTGCCCGGCTGCGGTGACGACCAGGAGCACGAACATAAAGTCGGTCACGATGAAGATGGGCCCCCCGAGGGTGTGTACATGGTACAGCCCAAAGGCTGCAGCGACGAAGAAGACAATGTGGACGAGCCCGAGCCCATGCTGGGCTCTCAGGATGGCAGTTACCACGACGATAAAGACTCCGAAGACGGGCCACCCAAAGAAGAAGTCTACATGCCGCCCAGCGAGCCCCCGACTCGCCAAGCACCTTTCTCCTCCCCAGGTACATTTTCTCTTACCATCTCCCCTGTGTACTTTGTAAGGCCTCGTTATGCACTGATTTAGTACTTATATTGGCTTAAACCAACACCTTTGCCCTTCAAAACATTCCGCTCCCTATTGTTGAGTGGGCAAAGCTTAGAAAGAAGATGGGTGGCATGGCTGCATCCACATCAGCTTAAATGGGGCTGTTATTGGAAAGAGAAGCTCTAGAGTTACAATATGAATAACCACTGACAGTATCACCCTTAAGACAGAATCAACTGGCACTCCAGAGAGGAAAACAGGAACTACTGTCAGAGTGTGTGGTTAACTGTATCAAGAAATTCATATTTGGAGTAGGCTTACACTGCAAGGCCGCTTATACATTCTCCCAGCAGCTGTAGGGCCAAGAGCGCTTGGCAGGGCTGGGCTAAGCTTCATATTACACCCGGGATTACATATTGAGTCTTTGATTTTTCCCTAAGCTCACTAAACTTAGCCACCGCTCAAAGCCACGCTATTACATGCGGTAGTAGTCTGTTGTGAAGGAGTTCAGGTTCAGTTCTGGCAAAGATTAGCTCACTATGCTCAAATCCAAGAGATCGGTTGTCAAATAAAGTCAGAAATAGAATCACAGTCCATTTATTGCAGTTCTGTTCTTACTATGAAATCAGAGTAAAGGCCAATGCTTTTATCTGTTGCACTGGCTTATAACATTTATTGTTCACAAACATAGGCATATTTTAATGAATTTATCCATATCTCATAGTTTGTTGTAAATGTCTCACCATAAGACTCCCATTTAATAATTACACAATGTTCCTTTGGTATCATTTGTGGATTAGCAAAGAGATAAAGGTGGCACACACCTAAAGTGGCAACGGTATGTGTTAACAGCACAAACAATCTTCTGAGAAATTACTATTTACAGGCTTGAACTTGTTGAACCTGGAAACCGGAAGCATGTCCACCGTATCTCAGAGACTGTCCTGTATATGGTAGAACAAAACACAGAGCAGTAAAACAGAGAGAGGGAAAAAACACAAGTTGATAATAGGAAGAGATAAGGTCTGTTTCACAGACATCTAGTGCAAAAAAAAACGAAAAACAAAACAACGTGCAGTTAGGCTCCAGTTGTTGTGGTAGAAAAACAGGTTTTGTTTTCTGCTTGCTCACCTCAGTTTTGCTGTTTTTCTTTCATCTGGGTGTCTGCCTCAGAGTCAAATATGTATGCTTAATTTTTTTTTCTTCTTTTCTCTACATTCCCTTTTCTGTTTACTCCAAGTGTGTAACAGTAGCTTTTACCGCTCAGACAGAATTGGGGGCAAGAGCTTCTCAGAAAAATCTAGTAAATTTCTTGTCAGAGCAAGGCGAATGAAAGAGGCTTTGTGGTTTTAATTAGTCATTTTGTGTGTTATTTCTTGGCCATAAAAATGTCTGTCTGTAAATATGTGTTAGTGTTGCAGAAGAGGCTTACACCTGCTCTTCTACAACTTAACATCTCTCAACAAAGCTAGCGTGTTTGAAGACTGTGGAGAGAGCATACTGCATCAGTCGCAACTCATGTCTTTGGATTCTTTTTTTTTCAGAGTTGCTCTTTGTTGATTGTAACTAGGGCATCTATATTGCCATGTTTCTGCACGGCTCACAATTAAAACATTTTTTTCCCTCCCTCGCTCCCTCTCTCCGCTGTCTTTCAAAGGCTGATGCGGAGTGCGCATAATTATGCATATAAACATAGTGGCTTAATTATCTCTCACAACATCAGTGACAATGTAATTAACAAACATTGCAAGATCAATGAGAGAAACTGCGACCTTCAAAACATTTAACTCCTCACATTGAGGCATCGTGCGGATTTCCTATCTGCACAAAACCCCAGAATACTCTTCCCAGATAATTTAAGATGTCGCATTATTGGAGCCCTTATAAGCAGGTCAATGCAAGAAAAGCTATTGAACAAGAACGATGAAATCAATGATACAAATGCCCATAGGGATCAAACGGGCCTGACCATGACTTCAAATTGCAATTCAGAGTTCACTGTAAAAGGGTATTGTTCATTTCGAGCCATTTTCAAAGCATTCTCTATTTACTGTCTGTTAATTAACTTAACAAACAGTGAGGAAGTTTGGCGCTCCGTGCTGTTTTGTCTGCGTGTCATTTCAAATTAGTTCGAACCAATGAACAAAGTGTCCTGCTCAGCCAAACCAGCCATCTGTTATGATACCTCTGTCCATCAACACAACAAAAGCTCTTTTTAAAACCCTCACATTTTATGATTTTAGTGAACTTCTCTAATTCATTCATTGAAGACTGAAGTTCAGTCATTCATACAGTAAAAGGAAGTGTTTTTCAAAAAAGTTTTTTTTTTTCAGAAACCTGCCAATGCCTATAAACAAACACATCCCATTTTTCAACGTCTTTTTCTGACTGATCACATGACCCAATGTGAATGCACTGCTTTACGGCCCTTTACGGTGCATTCAGACTGGGCATTAGTCCATATATAGCCACCAGCAAAGCACCTTTATCATCAGCGACACCTCAGTGCTGGGAGCACAGAAGCCATGCCACACTGATGGCCATGTTTGGTCAGTCGAAAGGAGATATAATGCCCGTTTGTTATCACATCTGAGAGGGAAAATGTGGCCTAATTGCCTCAAACATAGACAAGGCCTCGTTCTGTGTTGCGTGTTGGAATCTGCCGGCATGAAGTGGCAAGATTAGGGCCCACTTCTTTTTTAAATTTTCCAGTGACACCAGACTGAGTGATCTGAGAGTGAGTGAATGAAGAGGGGAAAGTCATATGTATGTGAGAGAGAGACAGAGCGAGAGAGAAGTTAGAAATTGTCGCTGTCGGGTAGAAACCTAGTATAGTAAACCTAGTCCAAAACTGATACTTTTCAGAAAATGTAGTTATTATTCCGTCACAACAAGCTCTTGTTAATACATTTAATTTATTAAATATTTATAAATCCCACAGACAGACTTAACCTTTCAGCCTAGCATCCTTATTTTGGACATTATTTCAGAAATTCACAAGCACTCTCAGTGAGAAAATAGCAGATCTACCACCTCACAGTGTGTCACGATGCGACATGGTGTGAGCTTTTAGATTGGCTATTTTCAAAAAATGTTGAGAACACTGTCATACAATGAAGTATACAGTAGGCCATTCATTTACGAACAATGTAAAAAGATGAAATATGGAGATACAAGGTTTCTGGCCGACAGCAACGAAATAGAGAAACAGCAGTGGGGCCAATCTCACCTTAACCCATAAGCCACGGTTCCTCTCCCAGCGTTCACATGACATCATTAAGAGGGAGGCAGATAAGGCTGGAGGAGAAAACTCATTTACATGGTGTTTTAGAAAGGTTATCTCCTGTCGGGCCCAGCCATAATCCTTTCAGTTCAAGTCCAATCATTTGCCTGCCATTGATAGCATGTCACAGGGCCCCACTGCTGAATAATGTGACTTGGCAATTTTTTTTTATAGAACATTCACAATGGTAAATACACTACGAAAATTAAATAAGTTAAAATGCAAAATAATTGTGGTCTTGATTGTACCACAAAGATGAGCACAAATGTTATCATTATCACTATACCGCCTACTACTAAGCAACAAAAACTAATCAGAATAAACAGGGAGCCGTAACCTGGACAATAATCATGATATTGGTATCATACAGATGGTGTTCTTATCAACTTGATTTCTTATCAATTTCTGAGAGGATGAACTTAGTTGAGTTGTATACCTGAAGGCCTGAACATTTTCCCAGAATTCCTAGCTCACCCTATTGAAGTGTTGGTGTAGTTCTGCTCTATCTTGGAGTAATGTGAGTGCAAACATTAACACTACGTATATGCTGTGCCATGACCTGATATGCCCCAGCCATTGCCGTAGCAGTTAACACACCTAGTAATAAGGTCAGGAAAATAAAACTCAACCTGGGGGTGGGGAGTAGTAAACAAGTACTGGGTATTAACTGCACTGGTACTAACTATGTAAGTAGTGTGAGTAAACATCAAATGTGGTAAATTAAATTGCACCACAATAAACATTGAAATGAAGACTATCTCTGTCACTCTGCGGTCTCCTGCACATGTGAAAACATGGTGGATTTGAAGAAATGATCCGTGGCAAACATGCAGGTATTTCCTCTCAAATACCTGATCCATTTCTCTTAAATTTTTCATGCCCTTTCGATCTGCCGGATCCTCTTTCATACTGATGTGCCATGAGAAGGCGCAACCCCAACGTGGTGGATGGAAATTTAGGGATTATTTTACATCCCGTGCAGGAGATGTGAAAAGCAGGGGCAGAGTGACCGATTTAGAAATAACACCGAAATCTGAGACAAGACCTGAAATATTTTTGTATTAATTACCAGGGCGGTGGTTGGTATTACCTCTGGCCAGCTTCTGTTTGTGGGTGGGTGGTTGTGTGTGTGGTTGTGTGTGTGGTTGCGTGTGTGTGTGTGTGTGTGTGTGTGTGTGTGTGTGTGTGTGTGTGCGTGTGTGCGTGTGTGCGTGTGTGTGTGTGTGTGTGCGTGTGTGTGGCGTGCGCACACTGAAAATGTAAAAAGCAATCAAGCAAATGAAAAAATAAAATAATAAAATAAAATAAAAACCTTGGTCCAGAGAGAGTGCCAAGGGTGATCCAATTAAGGCCAAAAGTCTTTCATGACGCCAATGCAGAGTTATCATCTGGTCGGTGTGTACCATGTCTGGGTTCTGGGTTCTTGCCAGACTTGCAAACTGGCACAAGTCTAGATTTTTGAAATAGATTTGGGATCGGCAAAAACAAGCTGCCTCACAGGTTTTATCTCTTGCGCTCCTCTCTTCTCCGTCTCTCTCTCTCTCTCTCTCTCTCTCTCTCTCTCTCTCTCCACCCCCCTGTTTTCATTTTCGTCTATTTTTTTCTTTTTTTTTTATCATAACTGGTTATGCTCCTCTCCTATGCTTTCAGGCGAGATAATTTTTTTCACTCTCTGACCCCTTGTGCTAACCTGGATGAAAGTTAATGGGCCAGAATTAATCTCCACATAATGCAATTAAACTATACATTTACTGCTTTTTTACCCATGTCCTTGGGGAGGTTGTCTAATTTAATGGACTCTTAAAATAAAAAAAGTGATGTTTCAATTCACAAATATGTAAAAGCACAAATATATAAAAGCCTCACTGAAATGTTCTGTGTGTGCGTTTTAAAGGTCATATGATTATTAGGTCATGCATCATAACAAATCCTTTTAAATGTGAAGTTTGTGACTTGCACAGTATCTGTCATCATTTCCTTGAAATAAACAAGTGACAAACAAAAAGCAGATAGCGGTGATGACGTCATTGTCGTAGTCATTCACTGTTATTTGACCAGACGGGGAATTCCAGTAATGCTTGGTTCGCTCCCAAAAAGTGAAGTATAATGTTTATAGTAAGAGCATAAAATGACCAAAAACATATAGGTTGAGTGTTTATGCTTCCACCTTTCTCAATTCAAATGGAGAATACCTTTTAACCAATGCTTCCTTTTTTCTATTTTATGTTCCATTTGCTATGACCAGGGAGGATTAACATAAAACCTTTTTCAATGTGACTACAAGAACAAATGGTGTATCTGATATGGGATCTCTCTTCTGTTTTCCTCTCTTGTTTGTACAGGAGAGGCATCAGCCCTGCGAGACTATGCAGCCAACACCATGAATGAGTTCCTGGGTATGTTTGGGTATGATGACCAGCAGGTAAGGGATGAGCTGGCCAAGAAGATCAGCTTTGAGAAGCTCAAAGCCGCTACCTCAGACCTCTCCTCCATGAGCAGCGAGGAGGCCTCGCGGCGTGCGCGCTTCTCCAAGTACGAGGAGTACATACGCAAACTCAAGGCCGGTGAGACCCTGCCGTGGCCCATGCATGCTTCCCCACCGAAACCAGATGACCTCAATCCCAAACTGGCCATAGACAAGAGTGCTGCTATGATCCAGGCCACCGGGAGCCTCCCTGGGGCTGAGGCTCAGATCTACCCCTCCACCCTGGAGCCCAAACAGCCTGGAGGAGCCCAGCTAAGTGCCCCGCAGCCCCCCAACCCTTCTCACATTCAGAACATGGCCACCCGCGCCTCCAAATATGACTTTTTCATCCAGAAGCTGAAGATGGGCGAGAGTCTGCGGCAGCAGAACGGCAACACCTACAAACGTCCCTCCAAGTATGACCTGGAGAACGTCAAGTTCCTGCACCTCTTCAAGCCCGGTGAGGGCAGCCCCGACATGGGCGGCGCCATTGCCTTCAAAACTGGCAAAGTCGGCCGTCCTTCCAAATATGACATCAGGAACATCCAGAAGCTGATGCCAGGGAAGCCTGAGGCGTCGGCGATGCCCGGCGTCCTCTCCGCAACGCCAGGAACACCGAGCCCGCTGCCTGGTGTCCCTACTGTGGCCACACCTGGGCCTGGCATTGCCCCGGGACTCACCATGGACCAGACAGGACACTTTGGCTTCAACGCCGCCGATTACTTAAAGTCGGCAGTGTCAAGCTTCTCCAAGACTGACTCCATCACCACAGGCACCGTGTCCTCTGTCAAGTAAGTGTGTCTGAACGTGCTGCATATACAATCTGTGTGTGTACAGTTTACATGGAGGTGTGTATACATATGACATATGGAATATAGTATATGGCATACTGGGGAGCCAGATGAAAGAGTGCAATATATTTCTTCTTTAAGGTTGTGTAATCAGTGCTTTCATTGACAGTTATTAAAAGTATGTGCTTATTTAGAGAAATGTTGTGAATTATTGCACCAGTGTGTGATGTATTGGGTCTGCACCAAGTGCTTAGAACAACTCATACCTCCAATCAATAAATTATTAAATCACATAAACCGTCGTTAAAACCTCCAGTTTACAGCTAGACAGTGCATATACCAAGCTCAGATGTCTGTGTACTCCTCATTGATTGTCTCTCAGCGGAACACCTTGCAGCTAATGTGTGCCTCACATACACTTAACTGCCACCATGAGTCAGTTAGCCCAACGCAAAGGTAATTGCTACCTCTACAGCAGCCAACGCGAATGTAGTGTGAAATAGCGCGTGGCGCCCAATAGATCCGCAACATGATGAGTAGCGAAGGCACATGAAGTGTTTACTTGCCGTGGCCCTCCGCCGAGACTGATTTAGCACAGTCATCGCAAAGTGACTGACTTCCCTCCGTTCGGCTGGGGTGTAACAACTCTCCCTTTAATTACTTTGGAGCCGTGTCTAACCTCCCGGCGAGTCACACGGGCTGACTCAATGCCGCCTGCCGAGTGCACTTTAAAGCAAGCAAACAAGGAGTTTGGGGAGCTAGCCCGAGCATCTTGGCACACTACCACCAGGAAAACAGCTCCTGGAGCCTGTTTGATTGGTTTTTGACCTTGTCTCTCGTTAGTCAAGGCCTATCAAAGTCTCTCAGTTCAGAGCCCTCAGGCAGCTCTCCCTCAGGCTTTGGCCTTTGACAGGCTGGGTCTCAGCGTCGCCGCGTGCGCCAGGCTAACTAGCCTAGCTCTGGTGCTCATCGCTGGGGAGGACATGGGAGGGATTGCTACTGTAGAGTGTATGCCAGCGCAGCCTTCCCCTCTGGGCCAGATTAACCCCAGGTCACCCCCCTGTGTGGAGCCGCTCATGAGGAGCTAAATGCCAGCGTTGCTTCTGTCACTCTAAAGGTAGGACCACTGTCAGTGCCATGCAGAGAATGGCATCCGCAGGTGACACAAGATAAACTGCTCTTCAGCATGTTACCGTGGATAGAACTACTTATCTACAAGCTCTGTGAGCCTGTAGATCTGCTATTTTTGCCAAATGTTCTGCTGTTACGCAGAATGTTCCTCTATTCTTGCTGAACGTTTGCCTATTATAACATTCCCAGAATAGGAACGGTAAGGTTTGTGTGGTTAAGAGCAAAGGGTCCTCAGAGATGACCAGAAAATACCTTTTCAGAGCTTTTCTCCCCACATCCCCATTATCCAGTTTTGCATATAAGCACTCACCAAAATACCCCTTAAAAGATTAATGCTCCCTTCGTTGGTCGGGAGACCATGCATCAAAGTGCGCTCCATCGCCATCCTCTGATTCATACGGCATGTGAAAACGCTGTTACGCTGCAAAGAAAATGTATATTGATAGCCCAAAGTTTGGAAGCGCCTTGTAAGTAAATACTGTGTCAGTGTGTTTTTATTAACAACAGGCAGCCCAGCCTCACCATTAATCCTGTCCTCTTTTGTGTTTTTCTGTCGTGTTAGGAACGGCCTGCCACCAGAGAAGCCCGCTGGCGATGACATCAACCTCTACCAGAAATATATCGCCAGGTATGCAAATCTCTCCCTGCGCTGGAAAAATACATCCAACATGGAGACAAACCGGTTTATTAAATTAATGGTGTTTTATTCACGTGATGTAACCAGATAGCAGAATGGTATGAGGATGTTTTGTGTGCTATGAGTGAATTAAAGAAGAGGGGTTGAGTTTAGAGAGGATGTATGTAAAAGAATAAGAGAGGCGAGCAGAGTAATGGTTTGATATGGTGGCGTAGGGTTGAAATAAAAACTCAGGACAGTTGTCAGTGATTGAGACAGAGGGGATATGAGCTCAGAGTCCATGTTCTTCTTGTGTTTCTCAATCAAGGTGAGCAGGCTGATTGATTTGAGAGGCAGCCACTCACACCAACTAGGATAAAACAACAGGGGAGGGTGGGAGCTGAATGGGGGGGGGGTCTTGCATTTCAATGGACAGTGACACACAACAATCAACGATACCCCCCCCTCCTACACACACACATACACACACCCTATATTCCAGCTTCATTTGATCTGCCACTAGAAAGGTGATTATCACTTGTTTGTTTATTCGGTTTAAAAAGAAAGAAAAACCGACATTTGAAAAAAGCCAAAGTGGCTTTGGCGTTAATGATTATTTCTCGCAAGCCGTAACATGAAGGGCACAAATCAAAGCCCTGGCACTGACAGACACAGGCACACACCACATATCCTCCTCTGCACGTGCATGCATGCGTGCGCGTGCGCACACACACACACACACACACACACACACACACACACACACACACACACAAAAACCTCTTCCTTGGACTGATTACATTTTGCAAGAAGATTTAATTAAGGAATTTTTAATGAGGCTTCTGCTGGCACTGCCAAGAACTGTTTTGATATTTGCGCTGCATAATGCATAAAATTTGTCTAAACATCTCGGCAGTTGATGCACGGGGAGGCTGCAGATAAGCCCAGATACAGTTTCAATTTCCGTGTTGGGGTAGGGAGGGTGAAAAAAAAATAGAGAACGGGAAGAAGAAGAGGAGGGAGGGGAGAAAAAAATAGAAAAGGATGGGCTCATAAAAAGGGCAAATATGGATGGGTACATTTGGTGGTGCGGCTTGGGGGGAAGGTGAGGGGTTTAGACGGGAGAAGGGAAGGGAGGAGATTCATCTATGGAGCTATGGCTAATGAGTGCATGCTTACGCTAAAAAACAGCTTTGTAGATCTGTTCGGCTCACCGCCACCACCGCCCTGTGAGAAGTCTTTATCTTCACATCGCACCACAATCTAACGTTTTAAAGAGCTTTCCTTGGTACTGTTTAGTCGCAGTTTTTCCTCTTTAAATGCTTTCATGCACCCACTATTGCCTCGGCACTTTGATCTGCGTGTCTCTATTGTAACGGGAGATGCGCTGCAATCTCCGTATCGTGGCGATATTAATATTTAATCTGCTGCTGAATAGCAGCGGCCCATTAGGCCCCCTGACGCGGCAAGTGGGAATTGTCCAGAGGCAAATTGATACAGCTGGGCAATGAGCAAAGGGGTGGGCCGCAGTCCCAGGGGGGCTCTGTGTGTGTATAGGTGTGTGTGTGTGTGTGTGTGTGTGTGTGTGTGTGTGTGTGTGTGTGTGTGTGTGTGTGTGTGTGTCTCCGTGTGTGTCTGCAACTCTGCATAGGCGCATAAAGAGAGGAATAGGGCTGAAGAGAGAGAATATTGATGCTGGGCGACATATGTTAGCTTGCTTGTATGGGTGCATAGACATGTAATGCTACTTATTTTTTGACATTTTCTCCGCAGGAATCGTGCAACCTTCCAAAAATCCCTTCTGCATCTACCAACTTGTTCTGAACCCCCCACTCCCCGGCTACACCCCCACCCACCACCCCACCCTAACACACAACCAACTTATAAAAGGTAGTGGATTTGCCATTCAATTAGCTTAATGAACTGGGCAAAGTGATCTGTAAATGTAGCACTGGGATAATCCTAACAGCCAAAAAAAAAAAAGAAATGGAAAAAATCTATTACTTAGCCCCTTTCCCCCTCTCCTCTGCTCTTCAAGCAGATGGAACTCTTGGCAGCAGCAGCGCAAATGTTTATTTGTGTGTTTTGAGTGGTAATTGGAGAGTTTTTAACAGTCATCATCGTCAGGCTTATAATCAGGCCCGTAAAACGCAGCCGCGCTGTACTCTCTTTTTTATTTAACTACTGTGGAGCCAAGCTGGAATCTGTCTTTTGGACTCCAGACTCATAGAGTGGTGGGGTTCAGTGGGTGAGTGTAGACAGAGCTACTCCAATATCTCCATAGGGCTAACCTTTTTTCTGTGATTAATGCACTGTGGTTAACCTGGGAGAACTGTGCATTGATTTGGCATGGTTTTAAAAGTGAAGGTAAATGAAGGAATCATATGCATGTGTGTGAATGTTTCTGTGTGTGTTTCTGTGTGTGTTTCTGTGTGTGTGTGTGTGTGTGTGTGTGTGTGTGTGTGTGTGTGTGTGTGTGTGTGTGTGTGTGTGTGTGTGTGTGTGTGTGTGTGTGTGTGTGTGTGTGTGTGTGTGTGTGTGAGAGAGAGAGAGACTGTGAGTGCATGCATGCGTGTCAGTTGTGGAATAGGGTTACAGTTTAAGTGTCTCTACCCGTTGCTTTGGAAGTAAATTGAGCTAATTTGGTTGAAATTGATGTGACGGACAGGTAAATTGTTGTGGCAGTGTGGAAAGTAGAAGTTGGCTTGAAGGAGAGCAGTGGTAATAGCAACAGATTATGCACAATAGTCCAAGGTCAGGAAGTGTTTCCTTTGTTAAATGTGGATGTGTATTAATGCCATTTGAGACTTACTGTGATTAAGGACTATGTTATGGTGTGAGATTTGTGGCTTTGAAGGTGAGATGATGAAAATGGATTTTGCACTGTATTTGCTCACTTTTGGTAACTGGAGGACCCTTGACTTCCAACATTATGTTTTATTATATGCTGTTGAAATTGATTAATTAATGAATGTATTAATTGTATTTATGAATTAATACAAAACTGTAACAGTATGCATACACATGATAACTCAATATGATATTAGCTTGTCGAGCACCATTACTACTTCTATTATTACTCTCACTTTTTCAGTGAGACTTATGCATATTTATGTTTGCCCTGTGACTGTTCCCAGTGCAAGAACTGTTGCAGTTTGATAGGAGCTGGAACAGTTCTGAGGGGCAAACAGGCTTTTGAAGAAAGCAAGTGTAGTGGAAATACCCTTGCTCTAGAGAATTAAATCCTGATTGCTCCAGTGGAGTTGCTCTGACATTACCAGGTTAAATAATGTTTAAAAAATAAGTAAATAAATCAATTAAAGTAACACCATTTAATGTTTTGTCAACCTCAGTCTTTAGCTGGCGCAACTGTGGAACGTCTCCTGTCACTCTGTTTTCAGGTTCTCTGGAAGTCAGCATTGCGGACACATGTCCTGTGCCTACCAGTACAGAGAGCACTACCACTGCATGGACCCTGAGTGCAACTATCAGGTGAGCAATGTACATTTATATCGTTCTGGAGTGGTCTGCATGTTTTATATTCTCTAGGCTCAGAGGCTGGCAGTTCAGATTCTTTAGGCCTTGTTACTTGTCAGAATGAAAAATGGGATTACGTATGATACGGTAAAGTTGCAGCCTCAAGGTTCATCGCCCTGCAAGTGGATGTCCTAAAACCACCTAGCAAGTACTTAAGAAGAGCTGTTCCGTAATATCAAGGTTAGGTTTAAGATGTCTTCATAAGTCAAGAGTCGCATTCATGGCTATCACAACTGTTAGAAGAGGACTCGTTAAGCCAAGTAACTCATGGCAAAGGGAAAATGGCTAGACCCTAGGATACATGAATGCTGTATAAATAATGTGTTATCTTTTCATCTCTGGTCACACCCAACAAAGGTTTGTTTAGATGAAAACCTTTATTTGATGTTGGGTTTGCTGAACAGGTTATGACTGTTGGCACTCATTCGGTTTCAGAGCAAAGGCTTGACCCACCCCCCCTCCCCTCCCCTTTGTGTAAGCTGATTCCGGGTACAGTCAGCCTCTGACAATCAGTCTTTTATTTCAGGGGTTAATGGTAAATATGCTTGAAAGATAGCTCAATTTTTTATGTGCTGTTTTTTTTCTGAAGACATCTGCCACTGCTAGGGGGCCTGGTTTTAATCCCCTTTCACGTTATTAATCTTGTCCTGGTCCCGAGAGTTGTCATGGATGGCACAGGAAGGAGAAAGAACACAAAGCATGTCATTATACAAGGCTCATGTTTGCTACAGCATATGGCGTAAAAGAGTTATACAAACACGGGTAGATTTGTCGAAGACGTCAAAAGTCCTTGCACAACCAGTCCAGAACTGTGCAGGCGTTGTGTTCTGTCTTATGTTTATTTTCCCTCGGTTCATCTCGATTTTGTGAATTAAGGTATCTCCAACCGTAATCTTTGTCTGCTTCTTATCAAGAGAGATTACCGCTCGATAAATTATGTTTATGTGTCGAGGAGCGTTGCAGATCTGGGGCTTCATTTTCCGCACTTCACAGCTTGATGAGACACAATCTGGGAGGAATGCAAAGGAAAAATCATTTCATGTCATTAGATGAGAGTGTTAGTTCAGGTTATCATGGCAATTTCCACGCTCAAGTCCACATTTCTCACTAGCTTTGTGTCACATGGAAAGCGCAGATATGCTCACGCAACCCCAAGCACTCTGGATGTCAATATAAAAAAAAAATAAGTCAAGCTGAGATGAGCGATTCTCCTTTCAAAGCGATAACTCATGAAATGTTACATGACACACACTCCTGGAATATTACCCCACTGGCAGCCTCGGGCCGATTGGCTGAGTGCGGACATTCTCCTTTCATGGGCCTGTGTGTGTGAGAGTGTTGTGTGCATCTTGCCACACTAGTGGGAATCCTAAAATAAATGTAGCAAGTGGCTCCCAACCTTCATCACCACTCAACTGAAAATGAGCTCTTTTTCCCAGTCAGCTCTCCATGGCCTATTTTGGATGCCACGATGGATCGAATGTACTCTGACCGCGGTTCAACTTATCCACCTTCCTACCTACTGCCTTATCATTGACCATCAGCATCCAGAAACCCAAACCTGGATCCAAGCTCAGTTTTGTTTTTTCAATGGGGGAAAAAACTACTCAAAACGTCATGGTCCTTCATTGATGATTAGTAAAACGCACAATGAAGTGTTTAGCCTAGTGAGAAATGAGATTTCTCTGGAAAAATAAATAAATAAACGCCATTGGGACATAGGCCAAGGGCAGAGGAATGAACAGCTGTGCGGGATTGTTACTTTTTAAGTTGTGCGCTGGTGGAACACACGACACAAGGCAATTACCCTACTTTGTACAGCAATTAGCCGTGTTTTAGAAAGGGTTCTTTCTGATATTTTTTCACTTAACTGAAGATAAATATGGATTGTAGACGGCACTGTCTCATTGATTCGCACTTCTCCAGTTACAGTCTCAGTAACATCAGCTTAAGGCCAATTACAGACGATTTGGTTGCTGTCGGTCTCCGCAGAGTGACTTTTCTGTTTTCCCCTTCCTGACTCCTGGGTGCAGGAGGGATTTTTTAATTTTAGAAAGATATTCTTTCATCATTACAGCAGAAGCTGGCACCGAAAGCAAGCGTTAATGCTTTAATTAAAAATGGAATCATATCTCAGCGAGGGAATTAAAAGGGAAAAGGTTTTTTTTTGGTTGGCTTGTTTGTTTATTTGTTTGTTTCCGTTGTGTTCCCTTTTCTCCATGCGCACGTCTGAAAAACCATCTGCACGGAACGCTATTTTTTCCAAAGCCAGAAACATCAGAACTGTGATCTTGCATGTCAAGTAATCCATCTTAATTAAAACAAAATATTAAGTATGGAGGAGGGAATGTCAAATAATAAAAGGACAGGTATTAAGGGAAGGTAGCGTATGTACTAGCTCATGTAGAGACCCTAGAGGCTCCCCTAAAAAAGCACCAGTTCTCAGATAGATCTCGGACACTGCATTTGGATCGGTCACTGCTTATTTGAGAAATGCGGAATAAATCAGTCACAACCGAACCTGTCACCTTTAAAGACATCCTGGCCCTCTCTCCGTTGCAATGTGTACAGCCCGATACAACTGCCAACTGGCTCCCGCGCCTTGCAGCTGCTGCTTCTGCGGCGATAAAGTGACTTGTTGCTGATTCTGTGACTGGTTCAAATAAACAACAACCTGTTGCTGTACATTTTTGTCCCCCCTCCCTGACAGAGGTTTACCAGCAAGCAGGACGTAATCAGGCACTACAACATGCACAAGAAGAGGGACAACTCCCTCCAGCATGGCTTCATGCGCTTCAGCCCCCTGGATGACTGCAGCGTGTACTACCACGGTTGCCACCTCAATGGGAAGAGCACCCACTACCACTGCATGCAGGTAGATTACACAGCCTCATTCATCCCCTACCTCTCCTCATACATTCATACATACACGCAAACACACACACACATACACACTCATACACATAAGCCCATGAAGCCCCATGTACACACACACACCACATGCACATTTCACTTGTACATGTGCAAATGCACATACAGTACGTAGACATAAACATATGGCCACTTATCCACAAGTATTACATACCCATGACCCATTGTCACTTATGCAGATCCAAGGCTTCTTGTGAAATGGGATTTTGCAGGGTCATGCATAATTCATCAATGTGCATTCCAGAGCCACAACACAACACCGGATATACAACATAGACTGTGGTCAGTTCCCAGTGGATTTACTAATATGAAACCGAGTGTATTGTCAGTTCAAGCAATATGCCAGTATATGGCTCAGGTTGTATGTCCATAAAGAGACTAAAGCCTGGTTGTGTGCCCATAAAGAGCCTAAATACAAGTCAGTTGAGTTATTGTTTGCGCCAATGACACCATTTAGGGGCAATTCAAGATGGCACAGAGTAAAGCGGAAAAAAAAGTTGGAGCGTTGGAGAGCATCACATAGTTGATGCCAGGGACTGGGACAACCAGGACACTCAGGCATAACACATGAGCTCTTGGATGGTAGAGAGTCACACGGTTTTAAAATACATCTATAAAAGGGAATTGCAGCCCCTCCACTTTTTCCATTAATTCCAAAATGCGTTTTAAGAGCAGTTTCACCCGTTTGGCGAAAGGTGTTCTAATATAAATAAAAGGGGAAAATTAAAAGGCCGAACACACGTGAGGCCACTCGTGTGTCCCCCCACCACCTCTCCGCTCTCTCTCACTCCTTAATTGGCATGGATAAAATTCAGTTAGGTGTTTATATAAACTTCACATTTTTCATCTTTTAGTACCAAGCGGCCAGTTGAAGATTATTCCCCTCCTCCGGATTTGTTTAATTTTTTTTACATCTGCTTATTTTCAAGGTGTCATCATGCCGAGAGCTTTCTCACTGGCAGGGCAGCAGCCCAGCGCAGGATGACCAGAGATATATTCTTCTTTAAACCCCCCTAACTGCGTAATTGTTATTAAGACGTTTCAGCCCTTGTTTTAACAGTGCCTGAGAACCTGCAGATGTTGGCATCGGCACTCTTGATTTACGGGTGGGGGGAAAAAAACAGAGTGGCATTTTTTTCATTGTTTGACTCAATATGGAGAAGTTGCCCCGTTTGTGCGGGTGAAAAGTGCCAGGGATGATATACAATTGCTGCTTTTAATTCAAACATTTGCAGTTTTTTCTCCCTGTGTGCTGGCTCTGAGGTCTCCCAAGTACAGAACGTTTTAAACTAAAGAACATGACATGTCACATCCAACTCCCCTGCTCTCTTTGTCTGTCTCTCTCTCTCTCTCTCTCTCTCTCTCTCTCTCTCTCTCTCTCTCTCTCTCTCTCTCTCTCTCTCTCTCTCTCTCTCTCTCTTTCTTCTCTGTCTGTCTGTCTGTCTGTCTGTCTGTCTGTCTGTCTTGCTTTTACTGCCCCCCCCCCCCTTTTGTCCTCTTAAATGTGTTCTCTCAGTTACAGTAAAGGTTGCGGTGACTTCACTATAACTCAAATATTTTCTTTTTTTAAATTTGCAAATGTACATAGGTAGTTTCAGCCACATGCTACCTGCTGTGACCACTGCCTCTTTCAGTCATGTTCTTCCTTCTTCAGTATTTTTCCGTGTCACAGACTCACAGTCACAACATTGTTTCCAACTCGCAACTTTGACTCATATGACTTGAAACTCTGTGTTTATGAGGTATACAGCCCTGGTGCACTTATAACCACGAGATTAAGGGCGAACATGAGAAAGCGTCTTAACTGCCAGCCACTTCTAGGTCACTAGCATCATTTTAACCACACTGTACTCATTTCTCAACAGCTCATATACTGTACATCTACTAACCTAAACATGTTGCTTTTCTGTAAGACAGCTATTCTTAAAGCATTCTTAACATAATGAAGCATTGTGAAATTTATGCCCTGGGACGTATTTTTTTCTCCATCTTTCTCTTCTTTCTTTTTTTAAAAATCTCTGTTCTGCAGGTGGCCTGCAACAAAGTATACACCAGCACATCTGATGTTATGACCCATGAGAACTTCCACAAGAAGAACGCCCAGCTCATAAATGATGGCTTTCAGAGGTTCCGTGCCACCGAGGATTGTGGCACCGTGGAGTGTCAGTTCTACGGACAAAAGACAACCCACTTCCACTGCAGGTGAGGGGGCTGAATGTACCTTGATGCTTTTCAGCGCCTGTCAGTGACGCTTGGTTTATGTATTGCTGTCCCCCAGTTTGCCTCCAGCTCGATCTACTATCAAGGTTTTTCTCATGGCTAGAACACCAGTATGTAAATCTGAGCCGGTCTTTGCAGCTGTGTCTCATTATGGGATGGATGAATGTAGAAATTATTATTAGCACTTATTGAGGATAGCTTTGGTTAGGTCATCAAACTAAAGTGGTGGAATGTCAAATCCATCAGGCAATGGCTGAAAGGCATGACATTTCAGTGATTTACTGGTGTGTCACCTAAACCCCTTAGCTATCATTCCTCCATTGAGAAGTATTTGAATCATGTGTCACCGCTTCATGACTAGCCAAACTACTACTTACAGTACATGCTTCTTGTCCAACAATGTTTTTCCCTACTTTTTCTATGCATGCTTTCCTCAGGCGCCCTGGCTGTACTTTCACCTTCAAGAATAAGTGTGACATTGAGAAGCACAAGAGCTACCACATTAAGGACGATGCCTACGCCAAGGACGGCTTTAAGAAGTTCTACAAGTACGAGGAGTGCAAGTACGAGGGCTGCGTGTACAGCAAGGCCACCAACCACTTCCACTGCATCCGCTCCGGCTGCGGCTTCACCTTCACCTCCACCAGCCAGATGACCTCCCACAAGCGCAAGCACGAGCGCCGCCACATCCGCTCATCCGGTGTGATAGGCCTGTCCACCGCCTACATGACGCACAACAAGGATGACCCCGACGAGTCGAGCAACGATGACCTGATGGACTTTTCGACGATCAGCAGCAAGAACTCCAGCCTGAGCGCCTCTCCGACCACCCAGCAGTCTGCCACCGTGCCCCACCTGCTGGCCACGCACACCACCACAGTCTCCTCGCCCTCTCCGTCTGGCCACGGCCTGAAGTCCGCGACCTCGCTGCAAAATGCCAGCCAGCGCATGTCCAGCCTCCTGGCACAAGCCCTGCCCAGTAACATGCCCGTGGCCCTCGCTCTGTCCAACAGTGCCCTGGCAGCTTCCAACCCATTCTTCCCTCTCATGCCCAGGCTGCCCCTCCAGCTGCCTCACTCGGCCGCCAGTCTGATATCGGCGGTGTCTGCCGCCACCCACTCCATGCCCACTGACTCGCTGACCATGGGCTGCTCCGCGGGAGGAGTGGGGGCCGAGGGAGCCATGGCCTGTACGCCGACCACCTTCTCCGCCTCCTCAATCATGGAGAAGATCTCAGCTAGCAAGGGCCTCATATCGCCCATGATGGCCCGCCTGGCAGCTGCTGCCCTCAAGCCCTCCCACAACCCAGACACAGGTTAGTCAGTTCATTTGGGTTTAAGCTCCATCAATGTGCAGCCACATGGTGATTGGTTTGGCTTTTTCCTACACACATGAGAATCATAATCTGTATTCATTCAACCTTTATTTATTTTCTCGGAAATACATTGAGGGCAGAGCCCTCATTTTCAATGATGCCGAGATTACAAAAGGCATAATACAGCATTGTAATAATATTGAAAATAAGAACAGCAGCATAAAACAAGTTATATATTGTGAAAACAAGCAAAGAACAGAGTATGACAAAAATAATAGACATGTTAATTAAAAAAATAAATTTAGAACATCTCCTTGATTTAGTAAATTATACCTTTATTGATCATTTACTATATTACTCTATACAAAAGTCGATTCTAACGTAACTCATGCCAAACACATACATTTATCCATCACTGAATTATGTCAGCACTCAAAGAGAAAGGAAGCCAATTCCCTGTAAAATTCGCATCTTCCTTCATGTTCATGTACCTACTGCACTCCAGCCAGATCCAAGAGTGCATTCAGAGGTCACCGCTATCACTGTCCCACAGTGGAGAGAATGAGAGAGAGAGGGAGACAGACAGAGAGAGAGAGAGAGACCGGGGCTTGAAAACTGCCGCTTTCTGGCTTTGAGGGACATACTGGAGGCATGGTCCTCTGCTCTGGGCTTGTTATTGTGGTGATCGTTTGTTAGATATCCCACAATCCATTTGCAGATAAATGCGCTGACAGGGGAGAGTAGAGCCTGTAAAAGTCTCTTACGGTGCTCACAGTGCGGGGGGGGCTCCCGGGGCTCGTGTGTCGAACATGTTTCCTCATCACTGGTCTCTTATCTGTGCCTGTGCTCGTTCCGAGCAAATGGAGGTGGAATGAAATTAAGTTCAGAAATTGCTTGAACAAAAAATGTTGCTTTTTTTCTCCCCTCCTCCTTCCCCTCTATGCAAACTGATATAAAAACAGAAATCACTCAGGCAGAAATGAGTCAATGCAACCAGATCTGAGAAAGTGGCTGTTTTTTTTTTGTTTTTTTGGTTGCTTCTTCTGTGAAACAGGAACACACTCGCACACACCTATAAAGAATCATTTAGAATTTTTAGAAACCCTTTGTTTCTCACAAAACACATATTTAATTTAGCGTGAACACACTTCACATAAGGGAGGGGGCCTCACTGGAGTTAATTGCCATGTCTATTATGTTTGTCGTATCGCTCTGAGACAAAAAGCACCTGAAAATCTAAATTAAGTTATGGCATTAAATTGATAAAGTCCTACAGAGCGCTCTCTTCTGCTCGGTAAGCTTTGGGGCCCTCCTGTGCTGAGCCTGAGCAGGTGGGGTGCGGATTGTAAATTGGGATGAACAGGGGAGCGTCTCCGGAAGCTGGGGCGGTGGGAAGGATTACAGTGCCTGGTGGCATTCCCGGAGAAGGACAGGCCCTGGGAGAGAGTCGGGGCAGCTGCTCCGGGGAACAGGGCTGAGCCCAGGCTGTCAGGCAGAGCTCCACCTCTGGGCCTCCACCAGGTACCCTGAACGGGGGGAGATAGAGCCCCGCTGAGGGTGGGGGCTCCACAGATGGTACCACCACCTCTCTCCTCCTTGTCTGCCTCACCGGTAAGAGAGCGGGGAGCTGGGGCTCCCAGCTCCCACGGCTGCATACCTAGAGCCACGTGTCCTCCCCACTGCTGTTGAAATGGCATGTGAAGAGCTCCCCTGTTTCATTCACACACTGCCATTTGTGTCTCAGTGTCTAAAAGAGTGCAATACAGATAGAGGGCAGAGGAGTTTGAGGTTTTTGTTTCTCTGAAGTTTCTCATGTTTGCTTCAAACAACATGTGTGAACAGGACATTTGGGGCTAAATCGAAGAGGAAGTGGTTTTCAGCTCTCAGTTAAAATGATGTGAGAAAATTGTCAGTTTGTTTGTGGCTAATTTCAGATCAGGTTGTTTGTTTTATTGAGGAGGGTTGTGAAACTTTGCCTGTAATAGGTGAACTGTGTTCTTGTTTGTATCTTCCATCTCCGCTTTCAATGTCTTCTCTGTAGAATTTTATATGTTTACTGTATATATATATATATATATATATATATATATATATATATATATATATACACACACACACACACACACACACACACACACACACACACACACACACACACTCACTGTATATTATTTTTTTACCCAGAGATCCATGCATCTGAAGGTTTTACTAATTAGACGCATGGTACAGATGATCTTTCACAAGCTCTGTATCTTTTCCGGAGTAATTACACAGTGGTACAAACATTATTCCTGGATAATTTCCAGAAAGATGCCGCGTTGAGTTAAACTCATTTGTTCTCCCTCATTGGGAAACGGGTGAAAACGAAACATAGTACCGTACAACTGTAAAACTGATTTTATTCTACACTATAGTACCGTACACCTTAGCTTGCCAATTTTCTGTCTTATAGCCGGTTACACTAAGAATACCATTCCATGCCTTGACTTTGCCTGGTGGTTGTGTGTGGAATCATCATATAGTGAGTAGTTGCTCTTGAAATAATGGGCTCTCATTTGGTTTTGCAGTTGATGTAATTGCCAGTGACAAGGCAGGGTTTTGTCTGGCTAGTTAATTTTGGGTGGCCCTTTTATCGGGCCGGGCGGGGTGGGGGGTGGTAGGGGGCTGTCGGCGTATGACTTGGATGGAGACTTAGTAAGCATCCAATGACCTCAAACCAGACACAAGACTGTGTGACTATTCCTTTCCCTTGACCCCACCCTCCATTAGCCCCCCCCCCCCATCTTCACCATTATGAGACTAAACCGACAATGACACTGACACATCCCCATCTCCTAGCGTTCAGCTGACATGGCCCAAGACTGGCTTTTCCACTCCTATTCTGCCTGATATGTCTCTGGGTCATCTTATAGCATGGGGGGGGGGGGTTTTACATTTCCCCCTACGTAGGCTAGTCTTGTTCTCCTTTAGCAAGAAAAGAACAGGGGCCTCACCAGGCTGAGGGCCAAGGGCACACACTTGGTTGCCCATGACCTTGCCTGTCACAATCCCTCATCACCAGCCCCCCATTTCCTAAACAATATACCCCCAACACCACCACCACCACCACCACCAAACCAATCACGGCTGATGCACTCCAGTCTCCAATGGCTGAGAGGCTACAGCAGGTTCCTCTGTCCCTCCTCCCTGACTATTATTTTTTTCTATTTTAATAAAACTCCACTTACTGTCTTCCAAAAGCCGAGCTTTCTCTGTATAGCCCCAGGACAAATTAATATTTCAATCACTTGGGGATTGGGGATGGTGAGGGTGGGGGCAGGACTCACCTTCCTGTCAGCATTTTCTACCCCACCTCGTTTTCCCTGCCTCTTTATTTATTTAATTTCAGCACTCCTCTCTCCTCACTTGCGGCGTCCGCTGAATACCTATTCAGAGGAGAATGTGATCGAGAGGTCATGCTATTTGAACCAATCTGATTGGCTGTCAGCTCCAATCTGACCAACATAGCCCCCCCTGTTCCTCGTGGGCATGCTCAGTGGCACTGCCTGCCGTCCGTTGTCACGCCAACGAGGAGCCGGGGAAGGTGGGAAGGGGTGGGGGTGGGGGGGGGTTGACCAATCTTAGACTGCCACTTTCCTTCAGCATTAGCATCTCACTTAATGACCAGTTAAGAGGCAGCCCAGCAAATGAGTTGTGACAAGTGCTGCAGAAAAAGGAGTCTTTTTCCCTCATATATCCCGCCTCTCAATCACCATTTAAAAGGCTTCACGGCCTGACATAATTTGGCAATAATTATCACTCTGAGTATTCTTTTCGGGCCAGGACAGAAGTCAGATTGGATCTCATCACAGGCTAATAATGCTGACCAACAATAACTTTGTTTTGCTCTCGTCTCTCCCCGGTGCGGTCTTCAGGGAACGGGCAGCATATCTCGGCAAGCCGGTTCAATCTGGTTCAAGTGAAGCAGGAGCCAGTGGAGGCCCCCTCCCACGACTCCATGCAAGAGCACAGCCTGGACCTGAGCAAGAAAGACAACAGGTATGAGGACCTGGGGAGTTAAAATGCTCTGTTGGGATTTTGAAGACACCGAAAATCCCTTCATTTGCCCAGGACAGTAGCCATGGAAGTAATGTTCCTCATAGGTTTATCACCATAAAATGAATGACCTACTCACAATGGAATGATCAGTACAGTGTGACAATAGAGAACAATACTGCACATGCACATGTTCTATATTTCTTACTTTGTGTCTCATTGTTTTACTCTCAGTTGTTTTAAATGTACATAGGACTTAAGTAAAAATACATAAAGGAATACAGTAATTAAGAAACCTTAATGGATTATTTGTATATTAAAGGACCATTTTGGCAGCTTATCTGCATTGCTTTGTCAAACCCATTACAGTTAGATAAATGTACATATCAATTTATGATCCCCATCAACATATTTCTCAATTTCTGTATGAGAGGGATGTTTACCTAAATCTCAACTCCAATCTTCCCTCTAACTTACAGCAGATCTCATTTCTTGAGAAGCCAGCATTTTTCTTCTTCATTATATATGCACACCTTCCGTGATAAATAGTAATATTTACTGTTCTCATGCAAATCTTGACTAAACATTGTTCATTTTCCTTGTTCCAGTAATGAATCAAACGGACACCCTGTACCGGGGAATACATCTCTTTTATCCTCGCTTATGAATAAGGTAAGATCCATCCATCAAACGCTTTTCATCCCAAGACAAATTAGCGGGACGCGGAGGGGCCTGTTTGTTTTTTAATGTTTCACCGCTAATAAGATGAGTTTGTATCATTTAAATTTTCCAGCCATTTTTCATACAGTGTAATTTTCACAGCACCTCTCACAAATTAATATAATGAAGCAGGAGCCGGGTGCCATGCCAGATATATAGAGATGTTTGTTTTTTGATGAGCTGTTTTGAACTTGCCGTCCATTTTTTTTATCCTCCTTTCTCCTTTTTCTTCCCTGGGCTCGCTCTGTATTTATTTATGGAGTTTGTAAATTATTTGATTAAAAAGTCAGCAGAGAAAAAAAAGAGGAAGCCATCACCCTCATTTTTTATCACGGGTAAATGTTAGCGTAGGGATCTTTGAGCGTGTGTGTTTTTGTGAAGATTAAAGTGGACATTGTTTTAATCATACATCTTCTTTGACTGATACAAATGTGCCGGGTGGTTTCCATTACCTTGATGATTTAAAGACAGATCAGCCTCTATTTTTTCCCCCTCTGGATGGCTAACTGGCTAAGCCTCCTCCTACACCAATCTCTCATTGCCTTTGACAAGCGTAGTTGCTTTCCACAAGGCAGTTGTTGAACCTCCGTCCTACAGCTTTCGTTGTAATGTCAGCTGTCTGTTGGGGGTCCCGTTCTGAGATGGCGCAGCACTCAATTGCCCTCTGAGGATGCTTGGCACAATGGCACGTGCTCTTGGCCTGTGCTCAAGGCAAAAGCCCGGATGTTTGTCAAATGCGGCTGAGCTTTTTTACTTTGCCAAGTCATTGTGTGTGTGTGTGTGTGTGTGTGTGTGTGTGTGTGTGGTAACGCAGGCACTGACATGTGCCTTTGGGTGTGTGTGTCTAGCCTAACCTGTGCTCAGCTGTTGGTTTTCTATGCTTTGTGTTTCTCCAGATGTCACAGGTGAACCCTGCCCTGTTCAACGCCATGAACCTGAAGTCAGAGCTGGAGGCCGGCCAGGGATCTGCTGCCTCGGAGGCACAGCAGTATATGTGCCGTGTCATGAAGAGGCCAGACAAGCCCTCTGAGATATGGCGGACATACTTGCGCAGGTACTGAAAAACAACTGGAAGGATCTTTTTACTCACTGCTAGGCTTTCATTCACTTATCACACTGACAGTAGTGTAGTTATTTCAGTGAAAAAAAAAGACAAAAAAAAGACACAATTACTTGCACTGCTGAAATTGGAAGCGGTATGCCTAAAAGATCTGGTTGAGTAAATGCTATTCTTTGTCATTGAAAAGCCCCACAAAATGAAGAGAATCTTGTATTGCGTTAGGGGAATTTAAGTAGAATGACTTGCTCCTGCAAGGGTTTGCTGACACATAAGTGGATTTTCACCCAAGCGCCCTCTTGGTATTCATTATTTATCTGAGTATGAGATGTATTTTATTTACAGCATTTCCATGTTTCTACCTCTCTGTTAAGGTTTGACACAGAGGACTACTGCGAGTCTCAGTGTGATTTTCTGCACAAAGTGCATTTCCATTGTTTGGTGGAGGACTGTGGGGCGCTCTTCAGCACTGTGGATGGAGCCATCAAACATGCTAAGTGAGAAGCAACAGTTTGTCTCATAGCTCGATTACCAGCAATGGCTAATTATAGCACTCTAGAGCACAGTCCAGCTTTTGGCTTTATTGATGAAACGGAAATTGAATTCCTGCACTGTCCTGATTGCACAAAATGTGAAATACATTAAGAGTGTTATTACCAAATGAGTTTTCATACAATACATTCACACCAACGTTACTAAGACAAAATCCTGTACAGCTACAGCTACTATTCCTGTACAGCTAGCATTGCAGCGTTTTACTGTCATAAGAAGTCATTTCTGATTCCGTGCAGGAATAAAAGACTCTAGCCTAAAGTATCATTGCGTTTTCCTAGCTTTCACATCCGATCCAAAGTGAAGACGGAGGAGCATCCCTTTGGCGAAGCCAAGGAGTCTAGAAGCGACGGAGCTCTCCTCCAGCCTGCTGCCCCAGTCTCCATGGCCAGCAACCCCTCCATGGACATGGCCAACCTCACCTCCACTGGTGGTTACGGTTCCCCTCCTCCCTCCTTGCTGGCCTGGAAACAGCTGACGGGCAGCATCCCTCACATGCCCGCCTCCATGCCCAACCTGCCGGCCAACTCCCCCCTGGCCACCACCTCTCTGGAGAATGCCAAGCCACAGGTCAAACCTGGCTTCCTGCAGTTCCAGGAAAAGTAAGAGAGACATCCATGTCTATTGCATGGTGGTGTGCCATTGTCGTTATTGTTCTTTTTCTAATTTTACCAAATCTAAATTTTTCATTGTGTGCTTCCAGTGATCCCTGTTTGGCCACTGACTGCAAGTACTGCAACAAGTTCCACTTCCACTGCTTGTTTGGGAACTGCAAGTATGTGTGTAAGACAGCTGGCAAGGCCGAATCCCACTGCCTGGACCACATCAACCCCAACAACAACCTGGTCAATGTCCGTGACCAGTTTGCCTACTACTCTCTCCAGTGTCTCTGTCCTAACCAGGTGGGCTATGGCTGATAACTTGAGCCTCAGGCTCTGTGGGCTTGGAGCTGAATCACCAAACTGTCATATCGCAGAGTTTTTCTAAGCATGAAGTATGCTATCTATTAGACCTGTATTTGAGGTTATTTGACTCAAGGCTTTCACAATCGCTTCCTGCCGTCTTCCATCTCCGCTGAAGAAGACAGTCGACTCACCCCCGTAATGCCTGTTTATATGTCAATGATGTCATTTTGACTGCCGCATTCTCCTCTCAGAAAAGGCCAATTTAGCTGATATTACCCAATAAATCATTGTCACCCGCACAGTAAACAAGGCTGTCTGGAATAGGGCAAAAATCAGGGGAATGCTTCGCAAATGAAACCTAAATGGCAGCCCCCCGCCTGCTCTCGTGAGCCCGTATTTGGAAAACCATTTAAATGAATTCATTAATGTGTCGAAAATCACCCCTCTCACAAAAAGAGCCCCTCTATCCTCCTCCTCCTCCTCCTCCTCTAGCCTACCCACCTCCTGAACTGAGCGGATCTTATTTGGCCCACTCCTCTGGGAGTCAGGGCCCGCAAACAGATGGCAGTGTACAGACATGTTAAAAAAGGAGGGGTTCATGGGAAAAGAGCTGAGTCTAGACTAAATAATAAAGAATTGGCCTGCTTAGATATACG
Organism: Gymnoscopelus microlampas; assembly: GCF_963454915.1. Lineage (NCBI taxonomy): Eukaryota > Metazoa > Chordata > Actinopteri > Myctophiformes > Myctophidae > Gymnoscopelus > Gymnoscopelus microlampas. The sequence goes on along the minus strand of NC_139947.1, from coordinate 32,223,085 downwards.
GGACCCTCCCCAAATGTGCATAAAGGAAGGATTTGGAAGGCATTCAAATGTTTATTTTGTAATTTTTTTATGTTCACGATGCAGTAGTAATGTAAACTTTTAACATAATGATCAGATATCAATCACATCCCGACTTGCCACATCTATCAACCTTCAATCATTTAACTATGGGTTTCTATTGTATATTGTTTGTATATTTATGTATGGGAAAAATTCTAAAATGGGAAGAAAACAAATCCAAAATGTAAAAATCTAGTATTTTGGAGTGCAGATCTCTATTTCTTTGTGATCTCTGCAACCAGATTACACACCCAATATTCAACCGTTTAACTACTTAAGCCATATTTTATACTTAGTCATACAACGGCGTTACATGAAAATAGCTGATCTCATCTCAACATGTTGTGAGCTTGTAGATACGCTACCTTTTTGAAAATGTTTTTCTGAAAATGTTTGCCTATAATGACGTCCCCAAAACACGGACGCCAGGTTTGAAAGTGGTTAAATGCATTTGAATGATTTGTTTGTTTGAAACTCTTTGTCTTGTCTTGTCCCGCTCCAGCACTGCGAGTTCAGAATGAGGGGCCACTACCACTGTCTGAGGCCAGGCTGCTACTTTGTCACCAACATCACCACCAAACTGCCCTGGCACGTCAAGAAGCACGAAAAGGCAGAGCGCCGTGCCGCCAACGGCTTTAGATATTTCACCAAGAGGGAGGAGTGTGGCAGGCCTGGTAAGCACCGCAGACAAAGTGGTTTTCATACTATGAGTTGTCTTGGTCACCCTGTTTTTCCCCACTTATCTCTGTCACTTTTTTCCTTTATTGGTACCCTGCCTCACCTGCCTTCCTATACACACACGCGCACACACACACACGCGCACACACACACACACACACACACACACACACACACACACACACACACACACACACACACACACACACACACACACACACACACACACACACACACACATTTCTCCAGCTTTTGATAATGTTTTGCCAATTGGGAGATATATGGGCTAAGGGTGTGAAATCAAGAGAGATGTAGATTGATTTTGTGGTGGATCTTCTCTCTATGTTTACAGAGGGAGAGAGGGAGATGCTCCCGGTGTTGGCAAATGCAATGTCACGCTATCAGAGCAATTCACATGGCATGAAACAAGCCTGGCTCATGCACCTTTTGTTGTGAGCAGTACAGTATGTATGCACCTTGCAGTCTGTGCCATGAAGTCCCACCGGTTTTCTTGCCTATGTGCTATAATGAACAATAATGTAAAAAAAGAAGGGCCATCATATCTAGGCTGTTTTCGTCTTCCTTTTGCCCCTTCCTGAAATGAGCAATTAGGTTTGTGTTTGTTAATTACCTGGCTTGTCTGGCTTAGCCTGTTGTGAAGCTGCACCTCACAGCCTCCATTGCCATCACACACAAATTAAAAGTGATCTCCTTTTTTTCCTTTCAGCTAGTTACACAAGCTTTTCAGGGCACGCACACAGTCACACACGCACATGGACACACACGCATACGCACACTCGCACACACGCACATGCACACGCACACACACACACACACACACACACACACACACACACACACACACACACACACACACACACACACACACACACACACACACACACACACACACACACACACACACACACACACACACAGCAAACAAAAACGCGGGGCCTAAACAGCTGTTTTTTGTCTCCAGCCTGATCTGCCTGGCTGTATTGTTTGGGTTGGGGTGGGGGGGGGGGGGTGGCTGAAGGGATTACCACTGCTAGCACTCGAGTCATAAAGAATTGATGGGTTATACCAGTATCCATGGCAGCAACATTAAACTGAACACAGGCGATGATGTTACCTGGTTCCTGTCTCACAAAGGGCCCTCCATGTTGCGGGGGTTACTGTTATTTGCTCAACTTTGCGTGTTTAAAACATTGTGTGTACAAAAGCTATTTGATGACACAGACGTGTTGTGCCCTTCACTGGGTGTCATGGTTACTGACATGCTAGCACCTGCCCAGCATACTACTCTTTCAATTATTTCTGCCTGCTTTTATATAATGGTATTTGATTAACAGGCACAAAAAGGAACATTCATTTAATTTAAAATCATAAAGCAATTAGAGCCAGAGCGGTTTAAAAACAGGAGGAAAAGAACAGAAGAATATGAAACAGACAATGCCACTGTAGAAGAACAAAAGGAAGGGGCGACAATGGAGAGATTCTGAAAAATGAATTTAATATGGGAATAATTGTATATTTACTTTGGTTTGCAGGGGTGTGTGCATTATTGGCCCACGGAATATGAGAATTTATTTATGTAAATTCCTAATTGAATAAAGCATGTCAGAGTAATAAAAGAGCTCCACAGGTTTAGTCCACTGAAGCCCAGACTTGCTCAGTGTGACACTGGAGTGATCTAATATTCCTCCTACGTGTAACACTCCGAAACACTTTGAAATGCGATCCCTCTTTTGTCCCTGGCCTTGTCAACATGTCAGAGTGGCATCACGACGTAAAACATCTAAAAGCATTTCCTTTTGATTTTGATCTCATCACACTTTGTCACACTGTCACTAACTGAGTTCGGCTGCTTTCACATACAGTACGTCACAGTTCAGATCAGAAAGAAGGCTGTGCAGCCAAGTTTGCAGGTTAAGTGTGAGTTGTTTACCGGTGTACCCTCTGCTTCTTTCTGTAGGCTGCAAGTATAACCAAGTGAACAGCCATTTCCACTGCATCCGTGACGGTTGTCAGTTCTCCTTCCTGCTCAAGCACCAGATGACATCACATGCTCGCAAACACATGAGGCGGATGCTGGGGAAAAACTTTGACAGAGTTCCATCCCAGGTAGAGTACCGTGATGCATTCAATCAGTGTCATGCCCATTTAAAAAGGGAGCACTTAGATTGGGTCTTAACTGTATGAACCCTAGTATCCCTATTCTGGGAATGTCATAATAGGCAAGCATTCAGCAAAAATGTAAGAACATTCTGTAAAAAATAGAAGAACATTCAACTGCGTTGTGAGCTTGTAGATTGTCTGTTTTCGCTATTTGACACACATCGCGGTATCGTGGTTAATTTGTTCATTGTACATCAGCAAGAAAAGGCCGAGTTCCTTGCACACCCATGACAAATGTGACAGACATTAAAGTTAGTAGATTCTTCATTTTTCACCATGCTTCCTGTTCTGCGAGTCACGTGTTATAAATAAGAATAACGAGCACCATGGTTGGCAGTTTGTAAAGTAAAAGAAAATACCTGTCATAGCCTGTCACAGCAGTCAACGACAAATGAAACCTGAAATGGCTTTGATGAAGGTTTCTTTTTTATTGTTAAGCTCTGTGGTATGTACAGTATGCAGAAGAGAGGTGTGCACATGTGGTATTTCTTGTTCTATTTGTTCCATTTTGAACATTTCACATACTGTAAGACAAGCTCTTAGGAAAGGTTGGTGTTGTGTGAAGAAATGTTGTTTGCGTGCCTGCTAGGAAACACTTCATTAGTCATTTTGATGGTGACTTAAATCATACGACGGTTATTCGTTCCAAAATACTGTATATCCATTTACTATTTACTCTGGGAAAAAGAACACGATATTCATTGATCAATATTCAAAAAGACACATTGCATGCTTACTATTTTGCAAGTGCGGGACTCAAAACAACAAATTTCATTTCGATCAAGTTCAGCACTCATGTTTAACTTTCCTTCCAACAATCCTTGTCATATTCACAGTCTTATATGTGTTTTAAATGTGTTTTAAAGGTAGGGTAAGTGATTTTGTTGTTGTTGTTGTTGTTGTTAAAATAAGTGTTAAATGGCACTATATTTTAATCATTGCTAGTATGTGTTTGTTCAGTACAGGGGTCTCTCCAGCTCTTTAGTCAACAGAAAATGCATTTTCGGGTTGGGATACAAATCCCAGGAGGATACAGGATACAGGATAAACAAGTGAAATTGGAAGTGATGACACAAAGAAATGAGCAGACAAAATTGAAACCAGAACACTATAAAATTGAAGCTGATAAATGGGTACTCTCCCCTGATTAAATGAAATTGGCAACCCACCTGAAAATGTATTTTCTGTTTATTAAAGAGCTGAAGAGACATGGAGACCCCTGTTACTGAACAAACACTCTATAGCAATGATTACTATCAGAATATAGTGCTTTAACTTAACCCTACCTTTAATTGTTGCACTTTTTGTAATCTCGACAGCATTGCAAATGAGGGTAAAACCTCAATCTTATTTTTGATAAATAAATAAAGTCATCAATCAATCAATCAATCAGTCTGTATGTGTTACAGTTTTCAAATATCTAAAGCTCCTTACGTGACGAATAAACGATCAGAAAATGCGTTGTGAATATTTCACATCAAACTATTAATTTGATAATGGATACAGGTTGATGCTTTTATTGAAAATCTAGGTAAGAAATGGACTTAATGTCTGACAATAATTCTGTCTCTTTATCGCTAGGTAATATCTGCGTTCTGTGTGGATGTAATGTAAACACAAAAAGCAGTTCAATTAATTTAAATCAAGCTACTAGTTTTACCAGCTACCTTTAGTTTGCAATCAAATGATATACTATACATGAAATTGAAATGACAATTCATATCTATTCCTTATTATTATGAAATGATGATGATGATTACATTAATATTACTATTAGATATACTATATATTAGTACAATCTACAGTATAGTGTATCTGGCTTTGCCCATACTAAACACACTGTGCCCCCTTATGCCTCCCAGGTGATGCCCCATGGCCAGAGGGGAGATGAGATGCACATGTCCGGCATGGCATCAGGAGGACCCCTGGGCGGCCCCCACAGCATGACCTCAGGCTACTCCAACCTCATGGATGAAACGGATGACTACATGGACTACATGGGGGGAGGCAGCCCCCTGGGCCTGTCCTCTGAGTCCTCCAACCAGGACCGCAGCTGCACCAGCACCCCTGTGAACGAAGGATCCCCTGCAGGTTAGTTCACAAATATAAGCGATATATGGTCTATTTTTTTTGTGTGTTTGTGGAATGCTATTAAATTGTCGCTGTCGGGTGGAAACCTGTATGTCACTATGTCCAAAACATTACTTTTCAGAAAGAAAAAAAAATGTAGTTATTATTTAGTCACAACTCTTGTTAATCATTTTGTTAATCAACTCTTGTTAACTACTTTCACTTTCTAAGTACAAAAAACAAAAAGTGAAAATAGGCGATCTAGTTCAGCTCACAACCTGTCGCATGGTGACGCATTGCAAGCTTGTAGATCAGCTATTTTAGCTACTTTTGTGTGACACTATTGATTACTATTACAAAAAAACAAAGTTGAATAGATGCATTTTTCATACGTCATAATCCATGGTGAAATATTTCCAGTGATTGTTACGTCCGTCCAGACGTGTTATCTCATAGGCTATATTCTGCAGTCATGGAATTTAGTTTAAAATGGTTGGATGTCACAACAATGCCATATTCCTTTATTCTTATGTACACGTATGTGGAAAATACATCTCAATCTGCTTGGTGATTTGAGTTATTGCACTGCAAAATTCAAAAATTCTTTCACCCCATAATCCTGTACTGTGTGAAACTGTGATGAAACGATGACATTCAGCTTTACGACTTCTTTAAACACTTTAGAGTGTTAAACAAAGGTCCTATTTCTTAAACCTATTGAACAGACACACTTCTTTTTTTCTCAAAATTCATCATTTATTTGATTTTTCACATTTCTCCATTTGTTGCTAATAAAATCCACTACTCTCATCATTGTTGCTTTGGCTGGTTGTTTGGGTTACTTGTCTTGATTGGGCTTCATTTTGTATCATTCTCTTATCTTTCCCCCTCTTTTTACTTCCCATCCCTGTGTGTATGATTGGATCCTTTGTGTTTTGTGTCTCCCCTCCCATGTCTGTCCTCCTCCACCTTTCCCTGGTCAACCTGTCTCTCCAGGACAAGGCTACCCCGTCACCACTTCTTCTGCTTCTTCCACCCCTGCTGACACTAGCGCTCCCCAAAACGCACCTCCTCCTCTACCTCCTCCACCTCCACCACCACCACCACCACTTCCTACTTCTATTCTTGCCTCTCATCCTGGCCTCCATCAGTCCCAGGCCCCATCTCTCTCTCCCGCTCTTCTCCGACCTCCTCTTCCCTCACTCCCGTACCTCCTTTCTCCATCCTGTCTGTCATACTCTCTGCTCAGCGCCTCTCTGGGAGCCACTCGGAGTGTTGTCATGCCAACCAACACACCAGCTTTCAGCCCCATCATTGCCACTCCGTCTCCGGTTAAAAATGACGTCCCTATAGTACAGGATGCTGCAGGTACTTATCCCCGGTGCAAATCCAACACTGCACCCTGTCATTCTCAATCTGAGTCCAGTACTTTATTCTACTGTCTTATCCAATATTCTATGACAAATATTATATGGAAAGCCAAAGACTTCCAAGCATGCAAAAACTGAAAACACCTCTTGGGAAACAAATCTAGGAAAAGTGCATGCTTACCTGTGGTGGGTACAGTAACACAGGACAACATGTCACAGAGCAAATTTTATGTAATTACATCATGTATGCGTTCGTCTCACTATAAGGTAGCATTCCACTTTATTGGAATTTACTAGGCTTTGGAGTCAGTGCCGTAAATTCCAGCACCTGTAGTCCCAAAGCCTTGGCCTTGTTTAGCCTCCATTAACAAAGACTGCATCACCGGCCTCTTATTTTAATCACGCCTCAAGTTTTATCGAGGCCTACTGCTTCCTGTCATGCAGAACAGGGATCACATCATTAGCAGTGACCCCAGGGGTGCTGGAGAAGGTGGGCACCCCTCGTAAAAAACAACATGGAGATAAGAGTGGGCAGTTAAGACCAACAGCCCCGCCTCCGTTTGGAGGCGGTAGACACCCTGTAAAAGTGTCATGTTCCTTTTAGCAGCGAAGCAAATCTGTCATTTTCCCACTCCTTTAATCTTTGTGGGAATTAAGAATCTCACTGCTTACTCAGCCATTAGCCACTTCTGGCTGAGTAAGGAGGCAACTGCTTGTTGTAGTTAGAGTTTGCACTGTGCTCTGATCAGTCATGTTTGTCTGACGTGCTTCCTTTTTATTTGTTCCCTATTTTAGGCAATACCATCTCCATCCCCACGGCAGCTGGCGCCAAGAAACGCTTCTGGATCATAGAGGACATGTCGCCCTTCGGCAAACGCCGCAAGACGGCCTCGTCTCGCAAGATGCTGGACGAGGGCATGATGCTGGAGGGTTTCCGCCGATACGACCTGTACGAGGACTGCAAGGACCCTAGCTGCCAGTTCTCCCTGAAGGTCACCCACTACCACTGCACGCGTGAGAACTGTGGCTACAAGTTCTGCGGCCGCACCCACATGTACAAGCACGCGCAGCACCACGACCGTGTGGACAACCTCGTGCTGGACGACTTCAAGCGCTTCAAGTCCTCGCTGAGCTGCAACTTCCCTGACTGCCAGTTCTCTGGCAACAGCACCCACTTCCACTGCCTCCGCTGCGGCTTCCGCTGCACCGACAGTACCAAGGTGACGGCCCACCGCAAGCACCATGGCAAACAGGACGTGATCAGCGCCGCCGGCTTCTGTCAGTTCAGCTCCAGCCTGGACTGCGAGGTTGCCGACTGCAAGTACAAGCTCAAGTGCTCGCACTTCCACTGCACCTTCCCAGAGTGCAAGCACACTGTGGTGGGCATGTCCCAGATGGACTCCCACAAGCGCAAGCACGAGAAACAGGAGCGAGGAGAGCTGCCATCCGTGTCCCCCCACCAAGAAGTGGCGCACCATCTCGGTGGCGCCATGTCAGCGATTCCCCCGGCTTCTCTGGGTCTTCCCTCTCCCGTTGGCCTGCATGGAATCAGCCACAACCACAACCACCACACCAATGCTCCTTCCATGCTCTACCCGCCGGTCAGCATGCACTCTGAGTATACCCACCCATACCCATCGTCTTCACTCAGCCTAGACAGCTCTCTCAACCTGGGCACAGAAAACAGCAGCTCCCTGTTCTTCCTGAAGAATGCAATCGGCCTGGGCCTCAGTGACTCACTGGACCTCAGCAAGAAGATGCACCACAACTCAACTATGGCTATGGCCCCTGGTCCAAACCCCACATCCCCACCGGGGCTGTCGGCACCGCAGGATGACACCACAGGCACGTCTGGCGACGCCGAAGATGACATGTCGCCAGAAGAGGAGGCGAACCCGGAGGAGGAGGAGGAGGAGGAGGAGGAGGAAGAGGCAGAGGAGGACCTCAACACTGACTCATATGAAGATTCGATGCCTGAGCCTGATGGCGAAAAGGACAATGGCGAGAGTTTCGATGCTTCCGTTAACCACACTGACGCTTCCCAACTGGAAAAGGCAGAGGCTGATGACCCATGAAAAAATAATAATAATACAGACTTGTAGGAACTGAAGATGAACCCTGTGTACTAGGAACAAACAGAAAATAAAGCGGCCTCATTTATCATGTTCATAGACACTTCATATGACAAAAAAAAACCCGGAGAAATGACGGCCCAAAATGATTTATTATGATGTTTACAAGATGACCAACATTATTAATTCAATTATGCATTAAAAAAAATTAACGGAGACACAAAGAATTAGGCCCTCTTTTACACACGGGGCAGCAATGTAAACATTTTACTACACATCAGTCTTTTTGTGTGCGTGCATGTTTGACTTAATTTATTTTATTTTTGTTTTCACTTTTTTTGTGTGGAAAAAAGAAAACAAAAAGAAAAACAAAATATCTCTATATAATTATATATGTAAGTGTGTGTGTGTGTGTGCGTGTGTGCGTGCGTGCGTGCGTGTGTGTGTGTGTGAGGATGTTGATATACAAAAGGAAATAGCTGGTCCAGTCAATATGAACTGTGGGGCCCTGGTATAAAAAGGGACATGGATCACTAAGGAGAAATTATGAAAGAGAATGTGTTCAAACATTTGATCATTTTTCTGTAATATTATTATTATTATTATTATTATTACTACACATTTGAGAGCAAAGGGTTAGCATTTTGCTTTAGCCTGTGCCCATCTCTCTCCAACGTTTTGCAAGGTATTTATTGTTATGTTCTCAATGAAATGTAGAATTGACCAGTGACTGCGCGGTCAGTCTCAGCTGCAGATGGGGCATCTACTCGCACCTCATGAGCAAGCTATCAGTGTAAGCAGTCCTCTCTGACATTCTGCTAGAACCTGTTCAACTAGCACCAAAAACCAAGCTCTCCCCCAATGTAATTTCAACCCCCCCCCCCTCTCTTTCCCCCGCCCACCCCTGTTGAGGAATCAAGTTTTGTGTATGGATAGTGCACTTTTCTATTAGCTGACGGTGACGATGACTATAGATACACGGATCATATATTAAAAAAATATATTTTTGTTACCGTTTTGCATCATTGCATTGACCGTTTTCGTTCCATGTTGTGTTGTTAAGTGAGATGCATATCGATTTGTAAGAGGGCGAGGTCATGACTGATGACCAAGTGGGGGGGGTCAAATGGACCGGCAGACAGGACGACTCATTCAGATGCGACGTGGGATGATAGCGTCAGGGAGCTTGTGATGTGTTTGAAAATGTACAGACCCAAAAACATTGTTTTTGTTTTCCATTCACTCTGGCTGTGGTTGAGCTCCTCCTATTGTAAAGATGAATTTATGCTCCGTCGCATGACACCATCACTTGATGACAAGAACCGATTTGAAGAGCTGAACTGAAAATCAATTCTTGTCGGCAAGAGACGCCATCATACTATGGAATATAAATTAGGCTTAACGGTTTTTATTTAATATTTATGTGACCTTCCAATGAGACATTTTTAGGGTGTTATTGCACTTTTTAGGTTCATTTTTACCTTCGGAAGAAATATGACATATATCTTTTAACAGGGAATTTTGCTTTAAGATGTTTTATTTCACTTTTTTTGTTTTGCTTTGATGCACAAATAGATGTTAGTGTGACAAAGAACTGTTGTTCTGTGGTTTATTTAAAGACTGGTTTTTATTTGCTTCTGTCATTGGACGGTATAAAAAAATGCAAAAAAAGGGGGGGAGGCGTGCTGAAAATATGGCGACCTGTCAAGAAACACTAATATGAACTGTGATTATAAATCAATTCTCAACAAGATCATGGCAATGCTCAGATAATGTAGAAACTAAATTACCAACCTGTCAAAGCCACCTTTCTGATTTCTATTCACCAAATGTGTAAAACAGAGGTGTGGACGGACATTGTAGGCCTAATTATGAATTATGTCCTGAACTTGGCTTTGGATCTTCATAATAGGGAAATAATGTGTGTTAGATGATGATTCTCCAGATATTGTTTTGAGAATAATAAGAAAAAAAAGGTTGTACAGTATTTTCCTCTGTAAAAAAATAACTATATGAACAAAATGCTCTTTGATGAACAGCTTCCTTTAAAAAGAAAACCATAAAAAGGAGAAATGAATAATAAAAAAGTAAAAAATTGAAATAGCCTCACCATAGTTTGCTTGTGTGCTTGGAATTGTATTTGTATCTTTTTAATTTAAAATCCTAATTGTTCCGTCTGTTATTCTGGAAGAAGTTAGCAAAAACAAGTTAGGACCCTGTTCATATACCGTAGCAATGGCACCGGAGATTCTTTTCTTTTTTTTTTTACTTTGATACTTTTGCATCAAAAAAACTATTTTGCAGACAATATTTAAAGCTCATACTAAAACACACTGATTTGCATTTCTTCACAGATGTTTCTGATTTATTTAACAACTTGTTTTATTCATTTTTGTCTGTATGTGATTTTTGCGTGTGCATTTTGTTTTTAATTAATTGGAATCCTTGGTTTATATATATTTACTTTGCTGTGGGCATGCCTCGTTCACAGACTGAAGTGTCTCCCCGGACTCGATTGCAAGGCAGTGCATCACTTTATTTGTTTTGTTTCTTTATAAATTGACATGGATGTTGGGCTGGGAGTCGCTGTGCACTTGAAACCCGTTTATGTGTGTGCGTGCGTGCGTGCGTGCGTGCGTGCGTGCGTGCGTGCGTGCGTGCGTGCGTGCGTGTGTGTGTGTGTGTGTGTGTGTGTAAAATAGCAGGATTTGTAAAAAGTTGAAAATAAAGAAACTATAATTATTCTAATGATACTGCTTGATAGTGCTTTAGCCTGAGGACAGGTGTGGTTAGAGAGAGGTGCTACTGGCTGACCCAGGTTGACTATCCCCAAATAGACGCAGCAGGGCATGAGGTCACATTGGTCAGGTGGTGTGTGTGTGTGTGTGTGTGTCTCAGTGGTACTACTGAAGGGGTTTGACGTTGTGTGTCTGCCTGCTCTCCAACCCCTGAGAAAGAGACAGATAAATGGCTACTGTAACAGCCCAGACCTGAGGAGCTGCTCTGGCTACTGAGAGCCTTTTCATTACATTGTGCAGCTCTCCTCTGCTTCGTTCCGTTAGGGATTTCTTACAGAGAAGGGTTCATCCAATGGGTTCAGTCCCGGAATTTGAAGCAAAACATAGAGGGAATCAACAATATTTGTTGGAGGAGTGGGGAGGGTGGGGGATCCGAACCATTACAGTATGGTCTTGCCTGAGATCAGGACTGGGACCCCGTTCAGCTGAGCCTAATTTGTACTTGGTCGTAAAACTTTTTATTTTTATTTTTTCACTTGAAAGTCTGTTGTTTCCGGCGAGCGACGCGGCCGTACAACAAACTATAAATTAGACTTTACAGGTCTGCCACTGTTACCACCAGTACAGATAACTCCCTGTGTCTCCTTTTTTCAATGTTAACAGGGCACTTTTATTTTTGTTTCTGGTTGTTTCTTTTTTCACTTAATCCATGTGCTCTGGGTCCTTCACCCCACCCAGTGGCCAGCATGCTGGTTCTGTCTGTCTGTCTGTCTGTCTGTCTTTGCCCCAGTCTACAGCTGTTCCCGTCCTTCCTCCACCTCCTCCTCCTCCTTGTGATGTTTCTTTAAATAAATAAAAAAAAACACGGGTAAAGGCATCACCATCTGTCAGCCAGCTGGCATCCTGTATATAATCTACCAGGAAAAAAAGAGAATAAACATGAAAATTATATTACACAAAAACCAGACGGAAACGACCTCCAAATCCTGCATAGGCTGCTGCCCGAAACGACAGATCGTTTTACTGTTTTAATTAAGAGAGGGAAAAAAGGGATGGTCTAAAAAAGAGTAGGAGGGAAATAAACTAAGATGTATATCCCCTGCTAACAAAGTGTGATCTGAAAGCAGCGGACTGCTACAGTGTAGTGTATAAACAGAGCAATGTTTTAGCCTCTGTGAAACATATTGCACTTTCGGACTATAAGCCATCACCAGTTCGCAGTCAATTTGGCAAGATTCACAACCATTACAAGGAGGCAAATGAGACTTTGAGATTTTGTATGAAAAGTAGACGAAGCAGTTGAAAAAGTAAAGTCTTCTACTTGAATTTGCTGCCCTCAGCACTACTGTTCATGCTATTAATATTGCATATTTCCACTTGGATACAGTGCTGTTCGTCTTCATTGTGCTATATATTTATGTTAATCTTTTGTTTGTGCATGTCTTATGCAAAAATTGAGCTTTTCACTCAATGAAATAAACACAAACTGAACAAAACGTAGGCCTGTTTCAATGTTGCTGTTTTTTTTTAAAACACCTTGATTTCACATATGTCAGCGTATAAGTGTATTGATACCATTGAAGAGTTTACATCATACTGTTTGTGTGTGTGATACGTGCGTGCAATTTTGTGTCTGGTATGTGCAGGCGTGATGTGCCCTGGGTTGATATGCCAAAAACAGGTTGAGTGACGGGTTGGGATGGTTATAAGGCAGCAAGAGAGGGAACAATCATGGCTAGGAACACACACGACAGGTGTGTGCACTGCACATGTGGTCACATGATGCCTATGAGGCAGATTAGGAACCAAACAGATGAAGCTCTCCTTAATGGCAGCTTTTATTAAGTTCACAAGGGGAGCAGGCATGGGGGTGTGTGGGCAAGACGAGAAGCAGGTGCGGCTGGGTCTAGATATTGTACAGACGAACCTGAAGAGATTGTGTTCACTGGAATGATTTATGGAAATTTGACTGTCCCAACCTCATTGCCTGCTTATCGCCCAAGTCTTCCGTAACAGCCATAAAGGAACTACTAGGAAACACGCGACAAAGAAAGTCCCCACCAAGAAATTAACCAATCACACTGATCATAACATGTAAAAAAAAAAGAGCTAGTGCAGCTGTGCTGTTTATTTTGATAAATGACTATTTGGTTCTCAATGTTAGAAGATGTTTTTTTCTCTCTCTGCACTACAGTTAGTCCATCTCTCCTCTCTTCATCGTTGCCCTTTGCAATAGACGTCCATTTATCTATTTTTGCATGTTGAAGGGCTTATTTTGGAAAGACCTTGGTCACACGGTTAAAAAAGAGGGCAGTGTGAAAAAGGCCATTGGTAGCAGCTGTTGCTGCTGAGACACCCCTGAGGAAAGAAAGAATTGGACGCACATTCAGCCAATTTAACATTAACGAGACCTTATTGAAGGCAGGGCCATAGGAACATGCAGCTTCTCTGTATGTGGCTATTTATCTATGCAGCTGTTCTAGTGCATTGGGTTAAAGTGATTAAGTTTTATATATATATATATATATATATATATATATATATATATATATATATATATATATACATAGTAGATCTGCTATTTTAAAACAGCCAATGTATGGGTTCAAATAGTTAAACTTATTTTGATGCTTTCTTACAGTACATGCACGAAATCTCTGTATGTATGTATGTACTGTACATCTGTAGTTGACATATCTTGAGAACCAATCTATCTATCTATCTATCTATCTATCTAATTATCTGTCAAATTATACTACCTATAAATTATATACTACCTATAAATTATATACGGTATAACACTTTGTGATGGGGCCTGACATCCCTGTCACAAAGTGCTGTGAGAGAGGTCAGAAGGGGTCAGAAGGAGTCAGAAGGGGTCTGAGGGGTTAACTACTACATACAGTAGCATGCAAACTATTTGGTATGCATACAAAATAGTACTACATAGTATGCACTATGCATACTATAAAGTATGCATAGTAGTATTATAGTAGTCCTATGTAGTATGCATACTACATAACATGCATACTATGTAGTATGCATACTATGTAGTATGTACGCTATGCATACTATGCAGACTATCTAGTATGCATACTGAAATTATTTCGCTTAAGAAAATGACGTTGGTGTCCTTTCCTTAATTTAAGTTCCTTGATGAAGCCACGATTGGCTCAGTCCACGCGCCAGTCAGGCGTCATTGACGCGCATGGGAGGCGAATTCATAGACTCTACTGTACACTGCAACTGCCAGTCCGTTACAGAACTTCCAGCACCTGTGTGAGGCGCTCTGTCCTCCCAAGTGATGCTGAGGATCTTCTCAGAGGGATCTCATATGGAAGGCCTCCAGACTTCTGAGATGATGGCTGTAGATGGTCCATGCTCCACCCATACAGTAATGTGGAGATGCATTACTAAGCTGTAAATTTGCTTAATTTGACGTGTGTCCGAGGGGGAATGGGATCGTTTTCTTTCAGGGAAAAAGCCTGGCAGATTGGCTGAAAATAAGCGGAAATGGTCCAACATGGTGTTTGTGTTGTGTGATGAGGGCTGGAACACAGGAGAGACGGGGTTCCACACAGTTGTAAAAAGCATTCCCAGGAGTATACACTCACTTTGGGGTGTATACTGAGGTATACTGAGGTTGCTGTTCTGGAAAGCTTCACCTTAGACAACCAAATTATTATATGTTGAGGCTTGTTTGAGTCAGTTTTGGATCTCATCATCCATTGTGCAGGTGTGATGGAATTGGTGGGGCGGGGGGGAGCTCGACTATTTTCGCTATTTGTCGTACAATAAAGTATATAGGGCTTAAGTGGTTAAGAACATCCACCATAATGTTCGCCAAGAGCTTTTCAATATTGTCCCTGGAACATTGGCTTTCAAAACATACTTGGCTTGAAAACACATTCAGAACATGTGTTCAGCCGTGTGCTGAACACAATATGTTCAGCCGTGTGCTGAACACATTGAGCCAGAGAGTCCTTCTGCATTTTCACTCTGTACTCTGCATGTTGGCTTTCAAAACATAATTGAAGAGTATGGGATTTGAACACATAAACTCTATGGCCACTTCTGCCCTCGACCGACTTACTTGCTGAGTCCTATGTGACGGTGTTACTGTATGTGTGAATAGTGTATTTTTGTTATATATAAATCTTCTAAATGTCAAACTATTTTCCTTGTTTTGTTTTGTTTTGTTATGTGCTGTTGGTGATTGTCTTATGCGCCACAACTGAAGATGCGTATGTATTGTGGTCATTTCCAAGTTTGTGTACATCCCAAGATGTCTAATATAATTTCACACAACATGGAAGGAATCATTCAAATGAACCATTGAAAAATTACACAAAAACATGGAAACTCCTCAGATTGAAGAACAGATGAGGAAAAATCACTGTAGGAGCGTCTGTGTCTATGGAAGAACCACTATTAAATACATCCACAGGAAAGTATGAGAGGTTGTGTGATGAGATAATTTCAAACATCAAACAAAAGTTGGTCTACAAGATCTGGGAAAAAAAGAAAGGAGAAAAAAAAGGTTTTCCACCCCTTTTATATTTTCCACAGTGAAAGCAAACCACACCAAGAAAACTAGGTTGTTTTTAAGATTTTCAACATAGCAACCGCTGGTAATAGTGGGGATACTGACTTCAGCCACTATGATTTCATCCATTAATAAATGTATAATTATGTTTTAGGGGACATGTCTTGAATTGTAACATACAACTTCTATATATGCTCACTGTTTTTGAACCATCAGATCTTTCCTTTTGTGTCACACCTGTGCTTTATGGTTCAGGTTGGGTTGCATTTTTTCTTTGTTTTTCATAAACACACCTTACATGCAGGGTAGAGGAGCTCGGAAACTTTTCCATTCAATGTGAGTATTTTTTCTTTCTTTTTTTTCTCCAAAGACATCAAGATAAAACATTCTTTTCACAGTTTTACTGGAACATTCTGTGCGTTCATTAACCTGCCATGTTGTTATTCACTTTAAAAAACCAGAATAACTGGATATAATTCTGGCCTGTTCAAACAGAGAAAATGTTGAGCAAACGTCCCTAAAGACAGTGAAAAGAAATCTTTCTGTCAGCTGCAAGTTGTCAAAATGTATCATATAGTTTGCAAATGGTTTCTGTTATTGGTGATACAATATGTTACTGTGGCAACTGTGATGTATAAGTCAGTAGTTTTCATGTTGGGCTTTTATGTGCTTGATCAGACTGAACATGAACAAACATTTGAAGATAGGCTACTGTACCTCAGAATCACAAGACCTTTGTTCATAATGTTTATGCTACAGGGATGCAAGTGACAAAAAGGACAATGCAAAGAGTTCATGCAAAAATATATGTTGTTGTGGGGAGAAGTGCACGTGTCTATATTGCTACATTTATATCATTGTCCACTATACATAAGATTGTGCAGTCACACTCAGAACTGACCGCGTTTACTGTTTTGGAGTTGGGAACAAATATAGTTAATGTATTCCCCTCAGCTCTGTTTGAGCTGAACACATTTTCAAACGGGGGGTTGGGTGTTATGTTGCAGCTAGGGGGATTTTATTTGGTAAACACTCAGTTGTCATCTCACAAACCACAAACACAATCCAATGGAAAGATTAGTGTTGCGGCCCCATAAACAGCTTTTGAAAAGTGAGACACTTGTCAGCCCTGCTACATAAATGTTTACTGAGAAATACCAAACATTGTGTTCTGTTTGTTTTAGTTTGCCTGAAGTTTGCCCATCACTACATATGAGTCATTCTCAGTGTTAAACAGGAGTTTGCCAGCAGAACAAACAACTAGCGGACAGCAACCAGAAACAAGAGTATAAAACAGTTAATCCGGGCTGGCACGTGGCCACATGGCCATTACCCTTCAAGTAGTTTGCTTTAAAAAATATCAGAAGAGAGTGGGAGTGTTTCATCACTGTATCTAATAAGTCTTTCCAAAAGCAGAGAGCTTGGAGCTAAAAAATCTAAGCGTTCTCAGAGGAGAAGCCGGTGTGCACAGTAACATCTTCATTCCACGCAGTGTTCAAATGTCGGGTCCATTTGGCTACATTTGTACACTCTCCGAGTTAAACAGACACTCTGGACTTTACAGTGTAATTCTCATTCCAGTTGAATTGCCACAGTGCAGCACCACTCACTGGCAGGCAAGGCCCACTGCTTTCTTGGCAAACGGGCAAAGTTCTTAAGTGCTAAGCTGTAAATTTGCTTAATTTGACGTGTGTCCGAGGGGGAATGGGATCGTTTTCTTTCAGGGAAAAAGCCTGGCAGATTGGCTGACAATAAGCGGGAATGGTCCAACATGGTGTTTGTGTCGTGTGATGAGGGCTGGAACACAGGAGAGACGGGGTTCCACACAGTTGTAAAAAGCATTTGATGCTGGCACCCAGCTTGTATGACTCATTGTTACAGTATGTGAATGCTATAAAAGCCAGATCAGAGTGATTCCAGTGTACAGTATGAAAATGATGATTTTTCTCTTAAAGTGGCTTGAAAATCAGGTCCAGACCATTAACTAGCACTTTGCACACAATTGTACATTTTTGTTTCCGCTAATGAAAAAAATAACCTTGCGGAAGGATGAACATTGCCAAAAGACCGGCTAGTCAAACTAACTGGAACAAACTGTAATTGTGGGTTAATATGGTCCTGTATAAGACCAGTTCAAACACTGGATGCCTTTTCCCAGTAGCCTACTTTTTGCGACTAAAATAAAATCATATAATAAAAAGGAGAAAAGAAAGAAATAGTAAAGAAGACAGAAAAAATCACATACAAGAATAAGCTCTTGGTACATTGCTGAGGGATTTTGTAATGCAAATACATGAAATAGTTTTGGTTGTCTCTTTTTTAATGGAGGCATATTTAAAATAGATGACAATGACGTCACTACTGAGCAGCTGTGGGGTTGACTTGTTTGGCAAGAGTGGATAGACTGCAATTGCAATAGCAAAGTGTAATGCATATCTGATAGTGGCAGCATTTTAAATATAGCGGGGGGGGGGGGGGGGGGGGGGGGGTTGCCTTTAGACCTCTCACCTCCACTATCTCCACTCCACTGCAGGGGGTCCTTTAAGGTCTAGGTCAGGAAATATCAGTTTAGGAATGCAACAGTTAATCAAACTAATCGATTATTAAAAATAATTGATAATCAGTTTTAATAAAATATTTGCTTTTTGGCTATAACAAGGCTTCAGTATTTAATCAGAATAATCGATTTGGTAGATTAATACTTTTTTGTTTTGTGTCAGGTTAGGTTTCATGTGGTTACATGAAACCTAACGTTCCTATTCTGGGCCAGACATTCAACAAAAGTAGCAGATCTACATTTATTTACCCAGGGTAGTTAGCTGAGCACAAGTACTCATTTTCAGCAACGCTGCACATAGACACACACAGACAGACACCCACATACTGCATATGCATTGTGAGCATATATATCGGCTATTTTCTGCAAAGATTTGGTGTACACTGTAGAGGGAAAAGAGGAGGGGACTAAGTATAGACCCGGGGACCCATGTCAACTATATAGTTTTAAGTGGTTAAACTCCAGAAGTTCTACTTTGCAGACGTCGTAATTTTTTCTTCATCAGAGTGACTGTGAGTATTACCAGCCCCAGTGGCCACGACAAGAGCCTTTAAAAAGACCGGTTTCAGTGTCACAGCTGCGTCCTTCATAAAACGGAGCAGGGCAACAGGTGGGGATGATGTGTGTGCTAATCTTCCACATTATGGTTGTTGATAACGGACACTTGGCAACCAGCTCAGTTAAAACTCAGTAATTTAATATGGAATACATCAGCAATGTGACATTTGTACCATGGAAGAAGCAAAGGTTGGGAAGATTCTGTTGATGCTAATAATAGAAATCCTCCATCATTCACTTTGGGTTTCTGTTACCAAAGGAATTTGGTGAGTGCCACAGCCTTCCAAAACAAGACATTGGGTGACCAGTGGGGGATTTTGGGATTATTTTTTTCTCTCACGCTCCTTCTCACTAAGGGCATGAAAATGTGGATTGTATTTCGCAGTGACAATCCATGCCAATTTTGGAAGGCAAGGTCGCACAGACCACCCTTCTTTACCCATCAAACCGAGCACGTGTCACATGGTGGGTGGTAGTTTGGCCCTCTAGGCCGGGCCAGCACAAAAAGTGATTCAACAACTATGATTAGAGAGCTACAGGGTCAAGTCAGGCTGAGACAAGAAAATGAAATGAATGGTGCAGTAACTACGATTTCTTTTAACTGATAAATGGGTTTAAAAGTGTTTAACTGGTAATTGTTTATCCCCCAAAATCCCCAAAAGGATAATTTGACCTTTGGGATACACAAATAAGTCGGTGTGTCCAAATACGTAGTTACTGCATTTTGCCTTTGTAGGGCAGACTGGTTTTGTCGTCTCACTGATCATTGATGTTGACTTTTTAGACACATTAGTAGCGAGAGCAATATTATCGGCATGTAGTTGAGTGTAAACAATGTTTGTCCTGAGCTGGGCCCACTGTGTACAGTACTCAAGCCCCGGCAGCTTATTGCCACATCAACCAAGGTTGCACGGAATTTGTCTCGACATTAGGGACACAAGGCAGGACATTAGAGGGACACACAATACATGCGGGTTCATATACTGTAGGCCTACTGTGTCTTCTGCACAGCACCACCACTAGAATGCACATTCAAAGCAGAGAATGCATGAAGATGTAGAAAAGGCACAGAAAAAGCTTTGCCCCATCCCCCCGACCCCCCCCCCCCCCACACACACACACACACACACACACACACACACACACACACACACACACACACACACACACACACACACACACACACACACACACACACACACACACACACACACACACACACACACACACACACACACACCGTCTCTGTCCCCCCCCTCCCTCTCTTGCCTTCCTGGCCGCTGGCATGCTTCAGGTGTTCCACAATCAGGCCCTGTGATTAGTCTAATTTGCACAAGCATTGGGGCGAGCGTCGCACCTGTTGCCCCTGCGCCGCCTGCAGCCGTGGTCCTTCAACAGGCTGACAGGCCTACAGCACAGTACGACGCATGGATAATCCATTCTGCTCACAA
The DNA here is from genome assembly GCF_963454915.1 of Gymnoscopelus microlampas. NCBI lineage: Eukaryota > Metazoa > Chordata > Actinopteri > Myctophiformes > Myctophidae > Gymnoscopelus > Gymnoscopelus microlampas. The sequence continues at coordinate 32,202,804 of NC_139947.1, read as the reverse complement.
CAGCAGCGCTGCTGCTTTCCGCTGGTACAGGACAAGGGGTCGTTTTTTTCCCCCCCTCTCTTCCACGTTCTCATATCCGCCGCCATGCTTCTGATGGCTCATTACTGGGCCATTCATAAATATTGCCAGCCACTATCCAATCCCCCCCACCACCACCACCACCACCACCACCTGCCCTCCACGCCACCACTTCCAGGGGCTTTGGTGGTTGAAAGATTTATCTTCCTCTTTTACGGCCCACTATTGTTTTCACAAGGCCCTCTCTCTCACCAGTCCCCCACCGACACCTTCTCTTACCTGCCAATGAGGTGAGTAAAGCTTTCCGTCTATCCCCCTCAAACATACAGCCCCCCCCCCCCCCCCCCTTCCACATGACAACTGACAACCTGCCCGTTTATGTTTGCTCCATTTGGATTTGAAACAGGGCCAGGAGAAAATCAAGTGACACGGGCCACACAGCATGGAAGGGGGTGGGAAGGTGGGGGGGAATGTGATCCCACTCGATTGTTGAGAGTTTATATAACGAGTGATGACAAAGTGCTTTATGACTTTGCAGTGTTTGCTGGGCCCTGCGACGGGAGGCCTTATACAGGCAAAGCCCCCCGGTGACCTTGACTTGTCAAACGCTCTCATTTTCACCAGGAAGGAGTCAGTGTTCAGCTGCTGTTAAGGACTAGCGAGCAAACTGCTTTTAGACAGTCAGCTACAGCCTCTGGAGGTGACCCATGCTTACCTACGCCATTCACATGTGATTCAGTGAGATATTGATTAAAAGCCCTATATACTTTGTTGTACAATGAAGGGCGACAATAGGCGATCTACAAGCTTGCGATGCAATGCGTTGTGAGCATTCAGATTAGCTATTTTCACTATTTTTGGAAAAAATAAAACAATTTATACATTTTATATTTGAAAGAAAATATATAATGACATGCCCAAAATAGGGATGCCAGATTGAAAGGGGTTAAAGTATCGGCCGGAGTCAGATTATCGTCCGGAGTCAATTTAGAATTTGATGGCCCGCTATTGTCTCTTCCCAGCTGTGGAATGTTCTGACTGATTGGCTCGTTAACAGTCTAGTCAACTGCTAGTCGAGTAGTAATGTCTGTCTGTCTGTCTGTCTGTCTGTCTGTCTGTCTGTCTGTCTGTCTGTCTGTCTGTCTGTCTGTGTGTGTGTGTGTGTGTCCCATCTCTCTCTCTTGAACTCAGAGCTATTTAACATTCAATCTGGGAAAGCATCTGTCATTTTAAGATTCATTTATATATATATATATATATATATATATATATATATATATATATATATATATATATATATATATATATATATATATATATATATATATATATTTTTAAAAAAAAGACACATGCGTTTCTGGATTGAATGCTCCTTACAAATTGCATTTTGTTTTTAATGTCAATAATTAAAGTAGCTATTCTTCTTCATAATAACATGTTTTTAAAGGTGATATACTGTAGTTAGTAGCAGTGACTGAGACAACAGACTGAAAAACAATGCTGTATAACTGAATGCGTGTGAGCGCACATTAGCGTCCGCAACTGGTTTCTGCCCACATCAAGTCACCATTTGACCAATGTGGCCCGGACCCCAAAATGAGTTCGACACCCCTGATTTAGATGATAATAATTTGCTGCATTCAGTATGTAGCACTGCTATCAAAGACCTACAATGTGAAATGTGAAACCACACTACAGGATTTGAAAAGGATCTGAAAACTTCAAAAAGGCTAGCTGTACTGTAGCTGATTTCCATTGCATAAAAACTCCAAATAAACCTATTCCCTAGGCAAAGAAACAATAGCCGAATCCTTAGCTATTTTCAAATGATATAGCTGCAGTGTGACCTGTTGGTCATGATAACATCAGTCCAAGAATGGATTCCCTAAGAGTAAAGGGATATTTCCAGAGGGGTAAGGCCTCCACAGGCCTCATGACACATCAAATCTGACATCAAAGTGTTCCAATTCCGCCTTCTCAAATGCTGCACGCCACATGCAGCTTATCTCAAAGGGAAGAGGAAGGGAAAGAATTCCACCACCATGCCCCCTTTCTCCGCCGTCTATGACCTTTTCCAATGCAAAGTTTTTAGGGGACACTTCCTTTGTGAGACGAGAGCAGCGCTGAAGTTCTCTGGGAGCCAATGGAGGGGTGGGTGGAAGTTAACCGTTTCCGTCACCTCAGTCAGAGTGATGGAGAAACAACACCGATCCAGGTTCGGCCTTTGAGGGTTGAAAGCTCAAGGAATTAAGGCCCCCACACTGTTTGCCTTGTTGCACTCTCTCGTTTTTTTCCCTCTCGTCCGCTTCTGATGCAAGCCAGACACTTTGCCTGTGACTGTCGCACTTTTAAACTAGAAGATATCCCTTTCTCAACTCTCAATTCCTATCCTGAGCGCCAACACCAGAGTAGTGCAAAAATGCCCTTTTTGTTTTTGTCAATGCTGCTTCAGCTTTTGGTTCTCTTACTAATGCCGACTCCTGGCATAGGACACAACAAGCGACATCAGTCGACCGTTTGTGCTGTGTGAAGAGTGCATCTTTTCAACATCCTTACATCCGATGTCATTCCCTGAGCTAGCGACCTCAGTCTGTGTAGTGAGGACATGAGGACAACAAAGTCTGGTGTGTAGCCCGCTTACACAGCATGGAGTTTCAACCAGTAGTGCTCATGCATGCCGTATGCGCTTGTGTGTGTGTGTGTGTGTGTGTGTGTGTGTGTGTGTGTGTGTGTGTGTGTGTGTGTGTGTGTGTGTGTGTGTGTGTGTGTGTGTGTGTGTGTGTGTGTGTGTGTGTGGGCTAGACAGGCCCATGGTAGCCCTCTGACTGGCTGCAGTGGGCTAACAACCCTTGCATTGATCCAAGGAGACACTCAGCCCTCTAACCTGCTGAGTGCTCAGTTCCAACGAACAATGGAGTTCAGAGCGCGTCAATACACTATCCTATTGAGTGCTCTCCGTTTAGCAGCAAGATTGATGAGGTTAAGGCAGCTAACCAGAGAGCCAAATGGTGTCAAAATCAAGGTTCCGCTTTGGGCAAACAAGTCCTCTGTGCAGTACCAATGTTGGTACTACTTGCTGGGTAATACTCAAACTCGGTTCTGGACAGGAGTCTTTTTTGTATATTTGCAAGTGTGACTTGTGTTTGCAATGGTATGCAAACTGCAGAGGATGTTGACTGGTGTGCCTTCCCTCTAAAGATGGAGATGAGAATGGGAGATTAGGATAGAGGAGGCTTTCTGGGCAGGAATGCATTGCAAATCCCATAAGACACTAAATGATGTACAAGTGCATTTATTACAGAAGGCCCCTATAAATCTAAGGTTGGCCTGAACTCCAGGGAGAGGTTAATGGATTACAAAGGGATGCCGTATCGAACCTCTGAGAAGTTTATACACCTCATCAATATGTGAAACGCTATTGATCATTCAGACCTTGACAAATTAAATTCATAAACTTGATAATGCATTGGAATATTCAGAATGCCCCGGTATAAGAGAAATTGCCTTTTTTTTCTATGCAGCTTGTCTAGCATCAGGGTTTATTGATGTGATCCTTATTGGCAAATCCATAGAAAATAGCATAGTGCTTATTCTGGGAAAACAATTGAGTAATATGAGATTTGAACTACAAAAAGAAGGGAAAAAAATCCATCGTCTCCTATTCACTCATATTGAAGATGTAACTAGAAATGGACGCTCTGCGGAGCACATATCTCCGACAGGCTGGGTTGCTCACCCAGGGGTGTGTAAGTTATGGGTTGCAGGCGTCAGGAGCCGAGGAAGCTGCGGGAGGATATAGCAGTTCCATGACACGTTATTATGGATCCCACCGCAGCTCCAGGCAAACCCCGCTGTGACGGTTCTCGCTTTTGCAACTATGCCTAAACCTAAGCTTAACCCTAACCTCAGTAAAACTATGCTTAAACCTAACCCTAACCCTAACCTCAGTAAAACTATGCCTAAACCCTAACCCTAACCCTAACCTCAGTAAAACTATGCCTGCCAGGGAGCCAATCAGACAGGTAATTCCTTAACGGTTCCCTTTAACGATTCCTATAGGGGGTTCCAAAAGGACCCTTTCAGGTCTGTAACTCTGAGTGTACAAATGGAACCAAATGGACCCTTACAGGTCTGTAACTCTGAGAGTGTACAAATGGAACCAAATGGACACTTACGATCGGCACCCAATTCGAAACGCACGTCGCGCGGCTTCCAACGGTACTCCTCCCGCCGTATTCCTCGCATCCCAGTGGCCGCAACCCGCGACCGGCGTCGGCGCAACCAGACTATAGACGGGTTTCCGAGCGACGTCATCACAGAGCAGAATGCGCAATCTGCGCATGCCTGGGGGAAAGGCGCGTTCGAAAATACAGCCCTGAGCGGCAGTGAGCGCACTGGCCAATACAAACTAATAGGCGAGTGTGCTCCGGTGCGTAATTTCCAAACGCACCCATAGGCTTACCCCCTCCTCTGCGCGGTCATATCCTCTCAATGTTTACAAACATGAAACCCGTCTATAGTACTCTACCGACTTTATTCCACTTTCTAGATAAACTTTTTTCATATTCGCTATTTCTCCCACAGTTTATTTTTCCCAATTTCGTGCCATATGTCAAAATGACCGGCTTCACCGGGAATCGACTGCTTGTACTTTGCTAAGAGATTGGTTTCATAGTTTAATTGATATTGATTTATTAGTGCATTAAATGTCCCCATCTACTTTAATGGAAAAGTGAAAAAACTCAAATTCAAGTATTTTTTTCTCAGAAACCGTAAGAGCTAGAGTTACCAGATTTGGAGGGGAGGTTCATAATTTAGTCCGAAATTATTAAAAAGATAATCACACCATTCGGCCTTGTGGTGGCGCTATAAAAGTCCACTTTACGTTTTGGCTTATAACTCTTGAACCGTAAATTAACTGAAACGTACTCCTAACAGGTTTTTGGGGGATTTTTTTTTTTTTTCGTTTCGAAACGGAAAAAAATGTACTAAGTCCAGAGCTCGATGAATGTTAGGGACCAAAAAAAAAGTCACTACCAATCAACTTTAAATTGCCTGAAACGTACTCCTAACAGGTTTTTGGGGGAACAATTTTTTTTTCGTTTCGGTAGTGACACCATTGTGTCACTACCGAAACGGAAAAAAAATGATTAAGTCCAGAGCTCGATGAATGTTAGGGAGCAAAAAAAAAGTCTCTACCAATCAACTTTAAATTGCCTGAAACGTACTCCTAACAGGTTTTTGGGGGAACAATTTTTTTTTCCGTTTCGGTAGTGACACCATTGTCACTACCGAAACGGAAAAAAAATTACTAAGTCCAGAGCTCGATGAATGTTAGGGACCAAAAAAAAGTCACTACCAATCAACTTTAAATTGCCTGAAACGTACTCCTAACAGGTTTTTGGGGGAACATTTTTTTTTTCGTTTCGGTAGTGTCACTACCGAAACGGAAAAAAATGTGCTAAGTCCAGAGCTCGATGAATGTTAGGGACCAAAAAAAAAGTCACTACCAATCAACTTTAAATTGCCTGAAACGTAATCCTAACAGGTTTTTGGGGGATTTTTTTTTTCTTTTCGTTTCGGTAGTGTCACTACCGAAACGGAAAAAAATGTACTAAGTCCAGAGCTCGATGAATGTTAGGGACCAAAAAGAAAGTCACTACCAATCAACTTTAAATTGCCTGAAACGTACTCCTAACAGGTTTTTGGGGGAACATTTTTTTTTCCGTTTCGGTAGTGACACCATTGTGTCACTACCGAAACGGAAAAAAAATGATTAAGTCCAGAGCTCGATGAATGTTAGGGAGCAAAAAAAAAGTCTCTACCAATCAACTTTAAATTGCCTGAAACGTACTCCTAACAGGTTTTTGGGGGAACATTTTTTTTTTCCGTTTCGGTAGTGACACCATTGTCACTACCGAAACGGAAAAAAAATTACTAAGTCCAGAACTCGATGAATGTTAGGGACCAAAAAAAAGTCACTACCAATCAACTTTAAATTGCCTGAAACGTACTCCTAGCAGGTTTTTGGGGGAACAATTTATTTTTCGTTTCGGTAGTGACACCATTGTGTCACTACCGAAACGGAAAAAAAATTACTAAGTCCAGAGCTCGATGAATGTTAGGGACCCAAAAAAAAGTCACTACCAATCAACTTTAAATTGCCTGAAACGTACTCCTAGCAGGTTTTTGGGGGAACAATTTATTTTTTCGTTTCGGTAGTGACACCATTGTGTCACTACCGAAACGGAAAAAAATTTGCTAAGTCCAGAGCTCGATGAATGTTAGGGACCAAAAAAAAAGTCACTACCAATCAACTTTAAATTGCCTGAAACGTACTCCTAACAGGTTTTTGGGGGATTTTTTTTTTCTTTTCGTTTCGGTAGTGTCACTACCGAAACGGAAAAAAATGTACTAAGTCCAGAGCTCGATGAATGTTAGGGACCAAAAAAAAAGTCACTACCAATCAACTTTAAATTGCCTGAAACGTACTCCTAACAGGTTTTTGGGGGAACATTTTTTTTTCCGTTTCGGTAGTGACACCATTGTGTCACTACCGAAACGGAAAAAAAATGATTAAGTCCAGAGCTCGATGAATGTTAGGGAGCAAAAAAAAAGTCTCTACCAATCAACTTTAAATTGCCTGAAACGTACTCCTAACAGGTTTTTGGGGGAACATTTTTTTTTTCCGTTTCGGTAGTGACACCATTGTCACTACCGAAACGGAAAAAAAATTACTAAGTCCAGAACTCGATGAATGTTAGGGACCAAAAAAAAGTCACTACCAATCAACTTTAAATTGCCTGAAACGTACTCCTAGCAGGTTTTTGGGGGAACAATTTATTTTTCGTTTCGGTAGTGACACCATTGTGTCACTACCGAAACGGAAAAAAAATTACTAAGTCCAGAGCTCGATGAATGTTAGGGACCCAAAAAAAAGTCACTACCAATCAACTTTAAATTGCCTGAAACGTACTCCTAGCAGGTTTTTGGGGGAACAATTTATTTTTCGTTTCGGTAGTGACACCATTGTGTCACTACCGAAACGGAAAAAGAATTACTAAGTCCAGAGCTCGATGAATGTTAGGGACCCAAAAAAAAGTCACTACCAATCAACTTTAAATTGCCTGAAACGTACTCCTAACAGGTTTTTGGGGGAACAATTTTTTTTTCGTTGACTACCGAAACGGAAAAAAAGATTACTAAGTCCAGAGCTCGATGAATGTTAGGGAGCAAAAAAAAAGTCACTACCAATCAACTTTAAATTGCCTGAAACGTACTCCTAACAGGTTTTTGGGGGAACATTTTTTTTCTTCGTTTCGGTAGTGTCACTACCGAAACGGAAAAAAATGACTAAGTCCAGAGCTCGATGAATGTTAGGGACCAAAAAAAAAAGTCACTACCAATCAACTTTAAATTGCCTGAAAGGTACTCCTAACAGGTTTTTGGGGGAACATTTTTTTTCTTCGTTTCGGTAGTGTCACTACCGAAACGGAAAAAAATGACTAAGTCCAGAGCTCGATGAATGTTAGGGACCAAAAAAAAAGTCACTACCAATCAACTTTAAATTGCCTGAAACGTACTCCTAACAGGTTTTTTCGTCTCCAGCATTTTTTCGTCACCAGCATTTTTTCGTCACCAGTATTTTTTGTCATTTTTCGTCACCAGCATTTTTCGTCATTTTTCGTCACCAGCATTTTTTCGTCACCAGCATTTTTCGTCATTTTTCGTCACCAGCATTTTTCGTCATTTTTCGTCACCAGCATTTTTTCGTCACCAGCATTTTTTCGTCACCAGCATTTTTTGTCACCAGCATTTTTCGTCACCAGCATTTTTTCGTCATTTTTCGTCACCAGCATTTTTTCGTCACCAGCATTTTTTCGTCACCAGCATTTTTTGTCATTTTTCGTCACCAGCATTTTTCGTCATTTTTCGTCACCAGCATTTTTTCGTCACCAGCATTTTTCGTCATTTTTCGTCACCAGCATTTTTCGTAATTTTTCGTCACCAGCATTTTTTGTCATTTTTCGTCACCAGCATTTTTTGTCATTTTTCGTCACCAGCATTTTTTCGTCACCAGCATTTTTTCGTCACCAGCATTTTTCGTCATTTTTCGTCACAAGCATTTTTCGTCACCAGCATTTTTTGTCACCAGCATTTTTTCGTCACCAGCATTTTTCGTCATTTTTCGTCACCAGCATTTTTTCGTCACCAGCATTTTTTGTCATTTTTCGTCACCAGCATTTTTTGTCATTTTTCGTCACCAGCATTTTTTGTCATTTTTCGTCACCAGCATTTTTCGTCATTTTTCATCACCAGCATTTTTCGTCATTTTTCGTCACCAGCATTTTTTCGTCACCAGCATTTTTCGTCATTTTTCGTCACCAGCATTTTTTGTCATTTTTCGTCACCAGCATTTTTCGTCATTTTTCGTCATTTTTCGAATGTTAGGGACCAAAAAAAAAGTCACTACCAATCAACTTTAAATTGCCTGAAACGTACTCCTAACAGGTTTTTTCGTCTCCAGCATTTTTTCGTCACCAGCATTTTTTCGTCACCAGTATTTTTTGTCATTTTTCGTCACCAGCATTTTTCGTCATTTTTCGTCACCAGCATTTTTTCGTCACCAGCATTTTTCGTCATTTTTCGTCACCAGCATTTTTCGTCATTTTTCGTCACCAGCATTTTTTCGTCACCAGCATTTTTTCGTCACCAGCATTTTTTGTCACCAGCATTTTTCGTCACCAGCATTTTTTCGTCATTTTTCGTCACCAGCATTTTTTCGTCACCAGCATTTTTTCGTCACCAGCATTTTTTGTCATTTTTCGTCACCAGCATTTTTCGTCATTTTTCGTCACCAGCATTTTTTCGTCACCAGCATTTTTTGTCATTTTTCGTCACCAGCATTTTTCGTAATTTTTCGTCACCAGCATTTTTCGTCACCAGCATTTTTTGTCATTTTTCGTCACCAGCATTTTTTCGTCACCAGCATTTTTTCGTCACCAGCATTTTTCGTCATTTTTCGTCACAAGCATTTTTCGTCAACAGCATTTTTTGTCACCAGCATTTTTTCGTCACCAGCATTTTTCGTCATTTTTCGTCACCAGCATTTTTTCGTCACCAGCATTTTTTGTCATTTTTCGTCACCAGCATTTTTCGTCACCAGCATTTTTTCGTCACCAGCATTTTTCGTCATTTTTCATCACCAGCATTTTTCGTCATTTTTCGTCACCAGCATTTTTTCGTCACCAGCATTTTTCGTCATTTTTCGTCACCAGCATTTTTTGTCATTTTTCGTCACCAGCATTTTTCGTCATTTTTCGTCACCAGCATTTTTTCGTCACCAGCATTTTTCGTCATTTTTCGTCACCAGCATTTTTCGTAATTTTTCGTCACCAGCATTTTTTGTCATTTTTCGTCACCAGCATTTTTTGTCATTTTTCGTCACCAGCATTTTTTCGTCACCAGCATTTTTTCGTCACCAGCATTTTTCGTCATTTTTCGTCACAAGCATTTTTCGTCACCAGCATTTTTTGTCATTTTTCGTCACCAGCATTTTTTCGTCACCAGCATTTTTCGTCATTTTTCGTCACCAGCATTTTTTCGTCACCAGCATTTTTTGTCATTTTTCGTCACCAGCATTTTTTGTCATTTTTCGTCACCAGCATTTTTTGTCATTTTTCGTCACCAGCATTCGTCACCAGAAAAAAAACCAGCATTTTTCGTCACCAGCATTTTTTCGTCACCAGCATTTTTCGTCATTTTTCGTCACCAGCATTTTTTCGTCACCAGCATTTTTCGTCATTTTTCGTCACCAGCATTTTTTCGTCATTTTTCGTCACCAGCATTTTTTCGTCACCAGCTTTTTTTCGTCACCAGCATTTTTTGTAATTTTTCGTCACCAGCATTTTCGTCATTTTTCGTCACCAGCATTTTTTCGTCACCAGCATTTTTCGTCATTTTTCGTCACCAGCATTTTTCGTCATTTTTCGTCACCAGCATTTTTTCGTCACCAGCATTTTTCGTCATTTTTCGTCACCAGCATTTTTTCGTCACCAGCATTTTTCGTCATTTTTCGTCACCAGCATTTTTCGTCACCAGCATTTTTCGTCATTTTTCGTCACCAGCATTTTTTCGTCACCAGTATTTTTTGTCATTTTTCGTCACCAGCATTTTTCGTCATTTTTCGTCACCAGCATTTTTTCGTCACCAGCATTTTTCGTCATTTTTCGTCACCAGCATTTTTTCGTCACCAGCATTTTTTCGTCACCAGCATTTTTCGTCATTTTTCATCACCAGCATTTTTTCGTCATTTTTCGTCACCAGCATTTTTTCGTCACCAGCATTTTTTCGTCACCAGCATTTTTTCGTCACCAGCATTTTTTCGTCACCAGCATTTTTCGTCATTTTTCGTCACCAGCATTTTTCGTCATTTTTCGTCACCAGCATTTTTTCGTCACCAGCATTTTTCGTCACCAGCATTTTTTCGTCACCGGCATTTTTCGTCATTTTTTGTCACCAGCATTTTTTCGTCACCAGCATTTTTCGTCATTTTTCGTCGCCAGCATTTTTTTGTCACCAGCATTTTTCGTCACCAGCATTTTTTCGTCACCAGCATTTTTCGTCATTTTTCGTCACCAGCATTTTTTCGTCATTTTTCGTCACCAGCATTTTTTCGTCACCAGCATTTTTTCGTCACCAGCATTTTTTGTCATTTTTGGTCACCAGCATTTTTTCGTCATTTTTCGTCACCAGCATTTTTTCGTCACCAGCATTTTTTCGTCACCAGCATTTTTTGTCATTTTTCGTCACCAGCATTTTTCGTCATTTTTCGTCACCAGCATTTTTTCGTCACCAGCATTTTTCGTCATTTTTCGTCACCAGCATTTTTCGTCATTTTTCGTCACCAGCATTTTTTCGTCACCAGCATTTTTTGTCATTTTTCGTCACCAGCATTTTTTCGTCACCAGCAATTTTTCGTCATTTTTCGTCAAAAGCATTTTTCGTCACCAGCATTTTTTGTCATTTTTCGTCACCAGCATTTTTTCGTCACCAGCATTTTTCGTCATTTTTCGTCACCAGCATTTTTTCGTCACCAGCATTTTTTGTCATTTTTCGTCACCAGCATTTTTTCGTCACCAGCATTTTTCGTCATTTTTCATCACCAGCATTTTTTCGTCATTTTTCGTCACCAGCATTTTTTCGTCACCAGCATTTTTTCGTCACCAGCATTTTTCGTCATTTGGGCGCGCTCCCACCGCACTTTTATTTTACCTCTGGGGCAGAATCTGCCAATGCTTTGTCAATACAAATGCGTGGATTCCTGGGCTTGCAGATTTTTTCCAAGAATCCACGCATTTGCATTGACAAAGTACGGTGGGAGCGCGCCCTTTTTCGTCACCAGCATTTTTCGTCATTTTTCGTCACCAGCATTTTTTCGTCACCAGCATTTTTCGTCACCAGCATTTTTTCGTCACCGGCATTTTTCGTCATTTTTTGTCACCAGCATTTTTTCGTCACCAGCATTTTTCGTCATTTTTCGTCGCCAGCATTTTTTTGTCACCAGCATTTTTCGTCACCAGCATTTTTTCGTCACCAGCATTTTTCGTCATTTTTCGTCACCAGCATTTTTTCGTCACCAGCATTTTTTCGTCACCAGCATTTTTTCGTCACCAGCATTTTTTGTCATTTTTCGTCAACAGCATTTTTCGTCATTTTTCGTCACCAGCATTTTTTCGTCACCAGCATTTTTCGTCATTTTTCGTCACCAGCATTTTTCGTCATTTTTCGTCACCAGCATTTTTTCGTCACCAGCATTTTTTGTCATTTTTCGTCACCAGCATTTTTTCGTCACCAGCAATTTTTCGTCACCAGCATTTTTCGTCATTTTTCATCACCAGCATTTTTCGTCATTTTTCGTCACCAGCATTTTTTCGTCACCAGCATTTTTCGTCATTTTTCGTCACCAGCATTTTTTGTCATTTTTCGTCACCAGCATTTTTCGTCATTTTTCGTCACCAGCATTTTTCGTCATTTTTCGTCACCAGCATTTTTTCGTCACCAGCATTTTTCGTCATTTTTCGTCACCAGCATTTTTTGTCATTTTTCGTCACCAGCATTTTTTCGTCACCAGCATTTTTTCGTCACCAGCATTTTTCGTCATTTTTCGTCACAAGCATTTTTCGTCACCAGCATTCACCAGCATTTTTTCGTCACCAGCATTTTTCGTCATTTTTCGTCACCAGCATTTTTTCGTCACCAGCATTTTTTGTCATTTTTCGTCACCAGCATTTTTTGTCATTTTTCGTCACCAGCATTTTTCGTCACCAGCATTTTTTCGTCACCAGCATTTTTCGTCATTTTTCGTCACCAGCATTTTTTCGTCACCAGCATTTTTCGTCATTTTTCGTCACCAGCATTTTTTCGTCATTTTTCGTCACCAGCATTTTTTCGTCACCAGCTTTTTTTCGTCACCAGCATTTTTTGTAATTTTTCGTCACCAGCATTTTCGTCATTTTTCGTCACCAGCATTTTTTCGTCACCAGCATTTTTCGTCATTTTTCGTCACCAGCATTTTTCGTCATTTTTCGTCACCAGCATTTTTTCGTCACCAGCATTTTTCGTCATTTTTCGTCACCAGCATTTTTTCGTCACCAGCATTTTTCGTCATTTTTCGTCACCAGCATTTTTCGTCACCAGCATTTTTCGTCATTTTTCGTCACCAGCATTTTTTCGTCACCAGTATTTTTTGTCATTTTTCGTCACCAGCATTTTTCGTCATTTTTCGTCACCAGCATTTTTTCGTCACCAGCATTTTTCGTCATTTTTCGTCACCAGCATTTTTTCGTCACCAGCATTTTTTCGTCACCAGCATTTTTCGTCATTTTTCATCACCAGCATTTTTCCGTCATTTTTCGTCACCAGCATTTTTTCGTCACCAGCATTTTTTCGTCACCAGCATTTTTTCGTCACCAGCATTTTTCGTCATTTTTCGTCACCAGCATTTTTTCGTCATTTTTCGTCACCAGCATTTTTTCGTCACCATCATTTTTTCGTCACCAGCATTTTTCGTCATTTTTCGTCACCAGCATTTTTCGTCATTTTTCGTCACCAGCATTTTTCGTCATTTTTCATCACCAGCATTTTTTCGTCATTTTTCGTCACCAGCATTTTTTCGTCACCAGCATTTTTTCGTCACCAGCATTTTTTCGTCACCAGCATTTTTCGTCATTTTTCGTCACCAGCATTTTTTCGTCATTTTTCGTCACCAGCATTTTTTCGTCACCAGCTTTTTTTCGTCACCAGCATTTTTTGTAATTTTTCGTCACCAGCATTTTCGTCATTTTTCGTCACCAGCATTTTTTCGTCACCAGCATTTTTCGTCATTTTTCGTCACCAGCATTTTTCGTCATTTTTCGTCACCAGCATTTTTCGTCATTTTTCGTCACCAGCATTTTTTCGTCACCAGCATTTTTCGTCATTTTTCGTCACCAGCATTTTTCGTCACCAGCATTTTTCGTCATTTTTCGTCACCAGCATTTTTTCGTCACCAGTATTTTTTGTCATTTTTCGTCACCAGCATTTTTCGTCATTTTTCGTCACCAGCATTTTTTCGTCACCAGCATTTTTCGTCATTTTTCGTCACCAGCATTTTTTCGTCACCAGCATTTTTTCGTCACCAGCATTTTTCGTCATTTTTCATCACCAGCATTTTTTCGTCATTTTTCGTCACCAGCATTTTTTCGTCACCAGCATTTTTTCGTCACCAGCATTTTTTCGTCACCAGCATTTTTTCGTCACCAGCATTTTTCGTCATTTTTCGTCACCAGCATTTTTCGTCATTTTTCGTCACCAGCATTTTTTCGTCACCAGCATTTTTCGTCACCAGCATTTTTTCGTCACCGGCATTTTTCGTCATTTTTTGTCACCAGCATTTTTTCGTCACCAGCATTTTTCGTCATTTTTCGTCGCCAGCATTTTTTTGTCACCAGCATTTTTCGTCACCAGCATTTTTTCGTCACCAGCATTTTTCGTCATTTTTCGTCACCAGCATTTTTTCGTCATTTTTCGTCACCAGCATTTTTTCGTCACCAGCATTTTTTCGTCACCAGCATTTTTTGTCATTTTTGGTCACCAGCATTTTTTCGTCATTTTTCGTCACCAGCATTTTTTCGTCACCAGCATTTTTTCGTCACCAGCATTTTTTGTCATTTTTCGTCACCAGCATTTTTCGTCATTTTTCGTCACCAGCATTTTTTCGTCACCAGCATTTTTCGTCATTTTTCGTCACCAGCATTTTTCGTCATTTTTCGTCACCAGCATTTTTTCGTCACCAGCATTTTTTGTCATTTTTCGTCACCAGCATTTTTTCGTCACCAGCAATTTTTCGTCATTTTTCGTCAAAAGCATTTTTCGTCACCAGCATTTTTTGTCATTTTTCGTCACCAGCATTTTTTCGTCACCAGCATTTTTCGTCATTTTTCGTCACCAGCATTTTTTCGTCACCAGCATTTTTTGTCATTTTTCGTCACCAGCATTTTTTCGTCACCAGCATTTTTCGTCATTTTTCATCACCAGCATTTTTTCGTCATTTTTCGTCACCAGCATTTTTTCGTCACCAGCATTTTTTCGTCACCAGCATTTTTCGTCATTTGGGCGCGCTCCCACCGCACTTTTATTTTACCTCTGGGGCAGAATCTGCCAATGCTTTGTCAATACAAATGCGTGGATTCCTGGGCTTGCAGATTTTTTCCAAGAATCCACGCATTTGCATTGACAAAGTACGGTGGGAGCGCGCCCTTTTTCGTCACCAGCATTTTTCGTCATTTTTCGTCACCAGCATTTTTTCGTCACCAGCATTTTTCGTCACCAGCATTTTTTCGTCACCGGCATTTTTCGTCATTTTTTGTCACCAGCATTTTTTCGTCACCAGCATTTTTCGTCATTTTTCGTCGCCAGCATTTTTTTGTCACCAGCATTTTTCGTCACCAGCATTTTTTCGTCACCAGCATTTTTCGTCATTTTTCGTCACCAGCATTTTTTCGTCACCAGCATTTTTTCGTCACCAGCATTTTTTCGTCACCAGCATTTTTTGTCATTTTTCGTCAACAGCATTTTTCGTCATTTTTCGTCACCAGCATTTTTTCGTCACCAGCATTTTTCGTCATTTTTCGTCACCAGCATTTTTCGTCATTTTTCGTCACCAGCATTTTTTCGTCACCAGCATTTTTTGTCATTTTTCGTCACCAGCATTTTTTCGTCACCAGCAATTTTTCGTCACCAGCATTTTTCGTCATTTTTCATCACCAGCATTTTTCGTCATTTTTCGTCACCAGCATTTTTTCGTCACCAGCATTTTTCGTCATTTTTCGTCACCAGCATTTTTTGTCATTTTTCGTCACCAGCATTTTTCGTCATTTTTCGTCACCAGCATTTTTCGTCATTTTTCGTCACCAGCATTTTTTCGTCACCAGCATTTTTCGTCATTTTTCGTCACCAGCATTTTTTGTCATTTTTCGTCACCAGCATTTTTTCGTCACCAGCATTTTTTCGTCACCAGCATTTTTCGTCATTTTTCGTCACAAGCATTTTTCGTCACCAGCATTCACCAGCATTTTTTCGTCACCAGCATTTTTCGTCATTTTTCGTCACCAGCATTTTTTCGTCACCAGCATTTTTTGTCATTTTTCGTCACCAGCATTTTTTGTCATTTTTCGTCACCAGCATTTTTCGTCACCAGCATTTTTTCGTCACCAGCATTTTTCGTCATTTTTCGTCACCAGCATTTTTTCGTCACCAGCATTTTTCGTCATTTTTCGTCACCAGCATTTTTTCGTCATTTTTCGTCACCAGCATTTTTTCGTCACCAGCTTTTTTTCGTCACCAGCATTTTTTGTAATTTTTCGTCACCAGCATTTTCGTCATTTTTCGTCACCAGCATTTTTTCGTCACCAGCATTTTTCGTCATTTTTCGTCACCAGCATTTTTCGTCATTTTTCGTCACCAGCATTTTTTCGTCACCAGCATTTTTCGTCATTTTTCGTCACCAGCATTTTTTCGTCACCAGCATTTTTCGTCATTTTTCGTCACCAGCATTTTTCGTCACCAGCATTTTTCGTCATTTTTCGTCACCAGCATTTTTTCGTCACCAGTATTTTTTGTCATTTTTCGTCACCAGCATTTTTCGTCATTTTTCGTCACCAGCATTTTTTCGTCACCAGCATTTTTCGTCATTTTTCGTCACCAGCATTTTTTCGTCACCAGCATTTTTTCGTCACCAGCATTTTTCGTCATTTTTCATCACCAGCATTTTTCCGTCATTTTTCGTCACCAGCATTTTTTCGTCACCAGCATTTTTTCGTCACCAGCATTTTTTCGTCACCAGCATTTTTCGTCATTTTTCGTCACCAGCATTTTTTCGTCATTTTTCGTCACCAGCATTTTTTCGTCACCAGCATTTTTTCGTCACCAGCATTTTTCGTCATTTTTCGTCACCAGCATTTTTCGTCATTTTTCGTCACCAGCATTTTTCGTCATTTTTCATCACCAGCATTTTTTCGTCATTTTTCGTCACCAGCATTTTTTCGTCACCAGCATTTTTTCGTCACCAGCATTTTTTCGTCACCAGCATTTTTCGTCATTTTTCGTCACCAGCATTTTTTCGTCATTTTTCGTCACCAGCATTTTTTCGTCACCAGCTTTTTTTCGTCACCAGCATTTTTTGTAATTTTTCGTCACCAGCATTTTCGTCATTTTTCGTCACCAGCATTTTTTCGTCACCAGCATTTTTCGTCATTTTTCGTCACCAGCATTTTTCGTCATTTTTCGTCACCAGCATTTTTCGTCATTTTTCGTCACCAGCATTTTTTCGTCACCAGCATTTTTCGTCATTTTTCGTCACCAGCATTTTTCGTCACCAGCATTTTTCGTCATTTTTCGTCACCAGCATTTTTTCGTCACCAGTATTTTTTGTCATTTTTCGTCACCAGCATTTTTCGTCATTTTTCGTCACCAGCATTTTTTCGTCACCAGCATTTTTCGTCATTTTTCGTCACCAGCATTTTTTCGTCACCAGCATTTTTTCGTCACCAGCATTTTTCGTCATTTTTCATCACCAGCATTTTTTCGTCATTTTTCGTCACCAGCATTTTTTCGTCACCAGCATTTTTTCGTCACCAGCATTTTTTCGTCACCAGCATTTTTTCGTCACCAGCATTTTTCGTCATTTTTCGTCACCAGCATTTTTCGTCATTTTTCGTCACCAGCATTTTTTCGTCACCAGCATTTTTCGTCACCAGCATTTTTTCGTCACCGGCATTTTTCGTCATTTTTTGTCACCAGCATTTTTTCGTCACCAGCATTTTTCGTCATTTTTCGTCGCCAGCATTTTTTTGTCACCAGCATTTTTCGTCACCAGCATTTTTTCGTCACCAGCATTTTTCGTCATTTTTCGTCACCAGCATTTTTTCGTCATTTTTCGTCACCAGCATTTTTTCGTCACCAGCATTTTTTCGTCACCAGCATTTTTTGTCATTTTTCGTCACCAGCATTTTTTCGTCATTTTTCGTCACCAGCATTTTTTCGTCACCAGCATTTTTTCGTCACCAGCATTTTTTGTCATTTTTCGTCACCAGCATTTTTCGTCATTTTTCGTCACCAGCATTTTTTCGTCACCAGCATTTTTCGTCATTTTTCGTCACCAGCATTTTTCGTCATTTTTCGTCACCAGCATTTTTTCGTCACCAGCATTTTTTGTCATTTTTCGTCACCAGCATTTTTTCGTCACCAGCAATTTTTCGTCATTTTTCGTCAAAAGCATTTTTCGTCACCAGCATTTTTTGTCATTTTTCGTCACCAGCATTTTTTCGTCACCAGCATTTTTCGTCATTTTTCGTCACCAGCATTTTTTCGTCACCAGCATTTTTTGTCATTTTTCGTCACCAGCATTTTTTCGTCACCAGCAATTTTTCGTCATTTTTCGTCAAAAGCATTTTTCGTCACCAGCATTATTTGTCATTTTTCGTCACCAGCATTTTTTCGTCACCAGCATTTTTCGTCATTTTTCGTCACCAGCATTTTTTCGTCACCAGCATTTTTTGTCATTTTTCGTCACCAGCATTTTTTCGTCACCAGCATTTTTCGTCATTTTTCATCACCAGCATTTTTTCGTCATTTTTCGTCACCAGCATTTTTTCGTCACCAGCATTTTTTCGTCACCAGCATTTTTTCGTCACCAGCATTTTTCGTCATTTGGGCGCGCTCCCACCGCACTTTTATTTTACCTCTGGGGCAGAATCTGCCAATGCTTTGTCAATACAAATGCGTGGATTCCTGGGCTTGCAGATTTTTTCCAAGAATCCACGCATTTGCATTGACAAAGCATTGGCAGATTCTGCCCCAGAGGTAAAATAAAAGTACGGTGGGAGCGCGCCCTTTTTCGTCACCAGCATTTTTCGTCATTTTTCGTCACCAGCATTTTTTCGTCACCAGCATTTTTCGTCACCAGCATTTTTTCGTCACCGGCATTTTTCGTCATTTTTTGTCACCAGCATTTTTTCGTCACCAGCATTTTTCGTCATTTTTCGTCGCCAGCATTTTTTTGTCACCAGCATTTTTCGTCACCAGCATTTTTTCGTCACCAGCATTTTTCGTCATTTTTCGTCACCAGCATTTTTTCGTCACCAGCATTTTTTCGTCACCAGCATTTTTTCGTCACCAGCATTTTTTGTCATTTTTCGTCACCAGCATTTTTCGTCATTTTTCGTCACCAGCATTTTTTCGTCACCAGCATTTTTCGTCATTTTTCGTCACCAGCATTTTTCGTCATTTTTCGTCACCAGCATTTTTTCGGCACCAGCATTTTTTGTCATTTTTCGTCACCAGCATTTTTTCGTCACCAGCAATTTTTCGTCACCAGCATTTTTCGTCATTTTTCATCACCAGCATTTTTCGTCATTTTTCGTCACCAGCATTTTTTCGTCACCAGCATTTTTCGTCATTTTTCGTCACCAGCATTTTTTGTCATTTTTCGTCACCAGCATTTTTCGTCATTTTTCATCACCAGCATTTTTCGTCATTTTTCGTCACCAGCATTTTTTCGTCACCAGCATTTTTCGTCATTTTTCGTCACCAGCATTTTTTGTCATTTTTCGTCACCAGCATTTTTCGTCATTTTTCGTCACCAGCATTTTTTCGTCACCAGCATTTTTCGTCATTTTTCGTCACCAGCATTTTTCGTAATTTTTCGTCACCAGCATTTTTTGTCATTTTTCGTCACCAGCATTTTTTGTCATTTTTCGTCACCAGCATTTTTTCGTCACCAGCATTTTTTCGTCACCAGCATTTTTCGTCATTTTTCGTCACAAGCATTTTTCGTCACCAGCATTTTTTGTCATTTTTCGTCACCAGCATTTTTTCGTCACCAGCATTTTTCGTCATTTTTCGTCACCAGCATTTTTTCGTCACCAGCATTTTTTGTCATTTTTCGTCACCAGCATTTTTTGTCATTTTTCGTCACCAGCATTTTTTGTCATTTTTCGTCACCAGCATTTTTTGTCATTTTTCGTCACCAGCATTCGTCACCAGAAAAAAAACCAGCATTTTTCGTCACCAGCATTTTTTCGTCACCAGCATTTTTCGTAATTTTTCGTCACCAGCATTTTTTCGTCACCAGCATTTTTCGTCATTTTTCGTCACCAGCATTTTTTCGTCATTTTTCGTCACCAGCATTTTTTCGTCACCAGCTTTTTTTCGTCACCAGCATTTTTTGTAATTTTTCGTCACCAGCATTTTCGTCATTTTTCGTCACCAGCATTTTTTCGTCACCAGCATTTTTCGTCATTTTTCGTCACCAGCATTTTTCGTCATTTTTCGTCACCAGCATTTTTTCGTCACCAGCATTTTTCGTCATTTTTCGTCACCAGCATTTTTTCGTCACCAGCATTTTTCGTCATTTTTCGTCACCAGCATTTTTTGTCATTTTTCGTCACCAGCATTTTTCGTCATTTTTCGTCACCAGCATTTTTCGTCATTTTTCGTCACCAGCATTTTTTCGTCACCAGCATTTTTCGTCATTTTTCGTCACCAGCATTTTTTGTCATTTTTCGTCACCAGCATTTTTTCGTCACCAGCATTTTTTCGTCACCAGCATTTTTCGTCATTTTTCGTCACAAGCATTTTTCGTCACCAGCATTCACTAGCATTTTTTCGTCACCAGCATTTTTCGTCATTTTTCGTCACCAGCATTTTTTCGTCACCAGCATTTTTTGTCATTTTTCGTCACCAGCATTTTTTGTCATTTTTCGTCACCAGCATTTTTCGTCACCAGCATTTTTTCGTCACCAGCATTTTTCGTCATTTTTCGTCACCAGCATTTTTTCGTCACCAGCATTTTTCGTCATTTTTCGTCACCAGCATTTTTTCGTCATTTTTCGTCACCAGCATTTTTTCGTCACCAGCTTTTTTTCGTCACCAGCATTTTTTGTAATTTTTCGTCACCAGCATTTTCGTCATTTTTCGTCACCAGCATTTTTTCGTCACCAGCATTTTTCGTCATTTTTCGTCACCAGCATTTTTCGTCATTTTTCGTCACCAGCATTTTTTCGTCACCAGCATTTTTCGTCATTTTTCGTCACCAGCATTTTTTCGTCACCAGCATTTTTCGTCATTTTTCGTCACCAGCATTTTTCGTCACCAGCATTTTTCGTCATTTTTCGTCACCAGCATTTTTTCGTCACCAGTATTTTTTGTCATTTTTCGTCACCAGCATTTTTCGTCATTTTTCGTCACCAGCATTTTTTCGTCACCAGCATTTTTCGTCATTTTTCGTCACCAGCATTTTTTCGTCACCAGCATTTTTTCGTCACCAGCATTTTTCGTCATTTTTCATCACCAATATTTTTTCGTCATTTTTCGTCACCAGCATTTTTTCGTCACCAGCATTTTTTCGTCACCAGCATTTTTTCGTCACCAGCATTTTTCGTCATTTTTCGTCACCAGCATTTTTTCGTCATTTTTCGTCACCAGCATTTTTTCGTCACCAGCTTTTTTTGTCATTTTTCGTCACCAGCATTTTTTGTCATTTTTCGTCACCAGCATTTTTTGTCATTTTTCGTCACCAGCATTTTTTGTCATTTTTCGTCACCAGCATTCGTCACCAGAAAAAAAACCAGCATTTTTCGTCACCAGCATTTTTTCGTCACCAGCATTTTTCGTAATTTTTCGTCACCAGCATTTTTTCGTCACCAGCATTTTTCGTCATTTTTCGTCACCAGCATTTTTTCGTCACCAGCATTTTTCGTCATTTTTCGTCACCAGCATTTTTTGTCATTTTTCGTCACCAGCATTTTTCGTCATTTTTCGTCACCAGCATTTTTCGTCATTTTTCGTCACCAGCATTTTTTCGTCACCAGCATTTTTCGTCATTTTTCGTCACCAGCATTTTTTGTCATTTTTCGTCACCAGCATTTTTTCGTCACCAGCATTTTTCGTCATTTTTCGTCACAAGCATTTTTCGTCACCAGCATTCACCAGCATTTTTTCGTCACCAGCATTTTTCGTCATTTTTCGTCACCAGCATTTTTTCGTCACCAGCATTTTTTGTCATTTTTCGTCACCAGCATTTTTTGTCATTTTTCGTCACCAGCATTTTTCGTCACCAGCATTTTTTCGTCACCAGCATTTTTCGTCATTTTTCGTCACCAGCATTTTTTCGTCACCAGCATTTTTCGTCATTTTTCGTCACCAGCATTTTTTCGTCATTTTTCGTCACCAGCATTTTTTCGTCACCAGCTTTTTTTCGTCACCAGCATTTTTTGTAATTTTTCGTCACCAGCATTTTCGTCATTTTTCGTCACCAGCATTTTTTCGTCACCAGCATTTTTCGTCATTTTTCGTCACCAGCATTTTTCGTCATTTTTCGTCACCAGCATTTTTTCGTGACCAGCATTTTTCGTCATTTTTCGTCACCAGCATTTTTTCGTCACCAGCATTTTTCGTCATTTTTCGTCACCAGCATTTTTCGTCACCAGCATTTTTCGTCATTTTTCGTCACCAGCATTTTTTCGTCACCAGTATTTTTTGTCATTTTTCGTCACCAGCATTTTTCGTCATTTTTCGTCACCAGCATTTTTTCGTCACCAGCATTTTTCGTCATTTTTCGTCACCAGCATTTTTTCGTCACCAGCATTTTTTCGTCACCAGCATTTTTCGTCATTTTTCATCACCAATATTTTTTCGTCATTTTTCGTCACCAGCATTTTTTCGTCACCAGCATTTTTTCGTCACCAGCATTTTTTCGTCACCAGCATTTTTCGTCATTTTTCGTCACCAGCATTTTTTCGTCATTTTTCGTCACCAGCATTTTTTCGTCACCAGCTTTTTTTCGTCACCAGCATTTTTTGTAATTTTTCGTCACCAGCATTTTCGTCATTTTTCGTCACCAGCATTTTTTCGTCACCAGCATTTTTCGTCATTTTACGTCACCAGCATTTTTCGTCATTTTTCGTCACCAGCATTTTTTCGTCACCAGCATTTTTCGTCATTTTTCGTCACCAGCATTTTTTCGTCACCAGCATTTTTCGTCATTTTTCGTCACCAGCATTTTTCGTCACCAGCATTTTTCGTCATTTTTCGTCACCAGCATTTTTTCGTCACCAGTATTTTTTGTCATTTTTCGTCACCAGCATTTTTCGTCATTTTTCGTCACCAGCATTTTTTCGTCACCAGCATTTTTCGTCATTTTTCGTCACCAGCATTTTTTCGTCACCAGCATTTTTTCGTCACCAGCATTTTTCGTCATTTTTCATCACCAGCATTTTTTCGTCATTTTTCGTCACCAGCATTTTTTCGTCACCAGCATTTTTTCGTCACCAGCATTTTTTCGTCACCAGCATTTTTCGTCACCAGCATTTTTTCGTCACCGGCATTTTTCGTCATTTTTTGTCACCAGCATTTTTTCGTCACCAATATTTTTCGTCATTTTTCGTCGCCAGCATTTTTTTGTCACCAGCATTTTTCGTCACCAGCATTTTTTCGTCACCAGCATTTTTCGTCATTTTTCGTCACCAGCATTTTTTCGTCATTTTTCGTCACCAGCATTTTTTCGTCACCAGCATTTTTTCGTCACCAGCATTTTTTGTCATTTTTCGTCACCAGCATTTTTCGTCATTTTTCGTCACCAGCATTTTTTCGTCACCAGCATTTTTCGTCATTTTTCGTCACCAGCATTTTTCGTCATTTTTCGTCACCAGCATTTTTTCGTCACCAGCATTTTTTGTCATTTTTCGTCACCAGCATTTTTTCGTCACCAGCATTTTTCGTCATTTTTCATCACCAGCATTTTTTCGTCATTTTTCGTCACCAGCATTTTTTCGTCACCAGCATTTTTTCGTCACCAGCATTTTTCGTCATTTTTCGTCACCAGCATTTTTCGTCATTTTTCGTCACCAGCATTTTTTCGTCACCAGCATTTTTCGTCACCAGCATTTTTTCGTCACCGGCATTTTTCGTCATTTTTTGTCACCAGCATTTTTTCGTCACCAGCATTTTTCGTCATTTTTCGTCGCCAGCATTTTTTTGTCACCAGCATTTTTCGTCACCAGCATTTTTTCGTCACCAGCATTTTTCGTCACCAGCATTTTTTCGTCACCAGCATTTTTTCGTCACCAGCATTTTTTCGTCACCAGCATTTTTTGTCATTTTTCGTCACCAGCATTTTTCGTCATTTTTCGTCACCAGCATTTTTTCGTCACCAGCATTTTTCGTCATTTTTCGTCACCAGCATTTTTCGTAATTTTTCGTCACCAGCATTTTTTCGTCACCAGCATTTTTTGTCATTTTTCGTCACCAGCATTTTTTCGTCACCAGCAATTTTTCGTCACCAGCATTTTTCGTCATTTTTCGTCAAAAGCATTTTTCGTCACCAGCATTTTTCGTCATTTTTCGTCAAAAGCATTTTTCGTCACCAGCATTTTTTGTCATTTTTCGTCACCAGCATTTTTTCGTCACCAGCATTTTTCGTCCTTTTTCGTCACCAGCATTTTTTCGTCACCAGCATTTTTTGTCATTTTTCGTCACCAGCATTTTTCGTCACCAGCATTTTTTCGTCACCATTATTTTTCGTCATTTTTCGTCACCAGCATTTTTTCGTCACCAGCATTTTTTCGTCACCAGCATTTTTCGTCATTTTTCATCACCAGCATTTTTTCGTCATTTTTCGTCACCAGCATTTTTTCGTCACCAGCATTTTTTCGTCACCAGCATTTTTTCGTCACCAGCATTTTTCGTCATTTTTCGTCACCAGCATTTTTCGTCATTATTCGTCACCAGCATTTTTTCGTCACCGGCATTTTTCGTCATTTTTTGTCACCAGCATTTTTTCGTCACCAGCATTTTTCGTCATTTTTCGTCGCCAGCATTTTTTTGTCACCAGCATTTTTCGTCACCAGCATTTTTTCGTCACCAGCATTTTTCGTCATTTTTCGTCACCAGCATTTTTCGTCATTATTCGTCACCAGCATTTTTTCGTCACCGGCATTTTTCGTCATTTTTTGTCACCAGCATTTTTTCGTCACCAGCATTTTTCGTCATTTTTCGTCGCCAGCATTTTTTTGTCACCAGCATTTTTCGTCACCAGCATTTTTTCGTCACCAGCATTTTTCGTCATTTTTCGTCACCAGCATTTTTTCGGCATTTTTCGTCACCAGCATTTTTTCGTCACCAGCATTTTTTGTCATTTTTCGTCACCAGCATTTTTCGTCACCAGCATTTTTTCGTCACCATTATTTTTTGTCATTTTTCGTCACCAGCATTTTTTCGTCACCAGCATTTTTTCGTCACCAGCATTTTTCGTCATTTTTCATCACCAGCATTTTTTCGTCATTTTTCGTCACCAGCATTTTTTCGTCACCAGCATTTTTTCGTCACCAGCATTTTTTCGTCACCAGCATTTTTCGTCATTTTTCGTCACCAGCATTTTTCGTCATTATTCGTCACCAGCATTTTTTCGTCACCGGCATTTTTCGTCATTTTTTGTCACCAGCATTTTTTCGTCACCAGCATTTTTCGTCATTTTTCGTCGCCAGCATTTTTTTGTCACCAGCATTTTTCGTCACCAGCATTTTTTCGTCACCAGCATTTTTCGTCATTTTTCGTCACCAGCATTTTTTCGTCATTTTTCGTCACCAGCATTTTTTCGTCACCAGCATTTTTTCGTCACCAGCATTTTTTCGTCACCAGCATTTTTTGTCATTTTTCGTCACCAGCATTTTCGTCATTTTTCGTCACCAGCATTTTTTCGTCACCAGCATTTTTCGTCATTTTTCGTCACCAGCATTTTTCGTCATTTTTCGTCACCAGCATTTTTTCGTCACCAGCATTTTTCGTCATTTTTCGTCACCAGCATTTTTTCGTCACCAGCATTTTTCGTCATTTTTCGTCACCAGCATTTTTCGTCACCAGCATTTTTTGTCATTTTTCGTCACCAGCATTTTTTCGTCACCAGCATTTTTTGTCATTTTTCGTCACCAGCATCTTTTCCTCACCAGCATTTTTCGTCATTCTTCGTCACCAGCATTTTTCGTCATTTTTCGTCACCAGCATTTTTTCGTCACCAGCATTTTTCGTCACCAGCATTTTTTCGTCACCAGCATTTTTCGTCATTTTTCGTCACCAGCATTTTTCGTCACCAGCATTTTTTGTCATTTTTCGTCACCAGCATTTTTTGTCATTTTTCGTCACCAGCATTTTTTCTTCACCAAAATTTTTCGTCATTTTTCGTCACCAGCATTTTTCGTCATTTTTCGTCACCAGCATTTTTTCGTCACCAGCATTTTTTCGTCACCAGCATTTTTTTCGTCACCAGCATTTTCGTCATTTTTCGTCACCAGCATTTTTTCGTCACCAGCATTTTTCGTCATTTTTCGTCACCAGCATTTTTTGTCATTTTTCGTCACCAGCATCTTTTCCTCACCAGCATTTTTCGTCATTCTTCGTCACCAGCATTTTTCGTCATTTTTCGTCACCAGCATTTTTTCGTCACCAGCATTTTTCGTCACCAGCATTTTTTCGTCACCAGCATTTTTCGTCATTTTTTGTCACCAGCATTTTTTCGTCACCAGCATTTTTCGTCATTTTTCGTCGCCAGCATTTTTTCGTCACCAGCATTTTTCGTCACCAGCATTTTTTCGTCACCAGCATTTTTCGTCATTTTTCGTCACCAGCATTTTTTCGTCACCAGCATTTTTCGTCACCAGCATTTTTCGTCATTTTTCGTCACCAGCATTTTTTTCGTCACCAGCATTTTTCGTCATTTTTCGTCACCAGCATTTAAAAAAAAAGTATCAATACAACGATGTAGAAGTACTCTGTTACAAGTAAAAGTCCGGAATTCAAAATGTACTTGAGTAAAAGTACAAAAGTATTGGCATCAAAATGGACTTAGGGTCGGTTGCACCAAGAGGGATTAAGCTTTAACCTGGTTTAAATCAAGGTTTATCTATTAATCCAGTTGCACCAAACTTTAAACCTAGTTTCCACTAACCAGGTTTAGTTTTAAACCATCCTTTTAATCTTGGTTTTCATTTTCACAGTAAACCTGGATAATGTGAATCCTGTTGCACCACTACTTTAAACTCCAATTTAAACGTCAGTAAGGGATTAATTTTAAACTTGCAGTACAGGTGGTTTAAATGTAAACATGGCAGCATATATCAGATGGCTCCATGAAAACGAAAGAGTAGCTCAAAGAAAAATAAGGGACCGTCTAAACCCAGTCGAATGTTATGAGAATGCTGAATTTAAAAGGCGGTTTAAAAGCCATTACTTTTGGCTGCAGGAGATATTTTTAACACGCCTGCCCACATTATCTCAAAAGTGAATAAAAAAAGTAATTCTAATGATATTTGGCTCAAGAGAAGAAGTATTCCTTTTTATTTACAGCGCAAATCCAAGATGGCGGACACACAACAAAGTTTAATCCATGAAATAATCAGTGTTTAAAGTTTTAATCACTGTTTAAAGTTTTAATCACTGTTTAAAGTTTTAATCACAGGTTAAGGATTTAAATCACAGATTTGTTAAGCAATGCTTAAAATTAAGTGGTGCAACACAACTCGAATTAAAATAAATCCTAGATCAACAAATCTTTGATTAACCCTAAACTAAGCTTTATTTAATCCCTTTAGGTGCAACCGACCCTTAAAGTACTAAAATGTTTTACTGAAGTAAAAGTATCAATACTGCAATGTAGAAGCACTCTGTTACAAGTAAAAGTCTGGTGTACAAAAGTATTGGTATCAAAATGTACTTAAAGTACCAAAAGTACTGAAGTACTGAAATGTTTGAAAATAGCAGATCTACAAGCTCACAACGTGGTAGTTAGTTACTTTCCCACCACTTAGATTGGATACTTTCAAACAGCTGATGCATAAAATAGGGTCAAAGTGGTTCAACTGATTTTGACAGTTTTTTCACGAAAAATGACGAAAAATGCTGGTGACGAAAAAATGCTGGTGACGAAAAATGACGAAAAATGCTGGTGACGAAAAATGACAAAAAAATACTGGTGACGAAAAAATGCTGGTGACGAAAAATGCTGGTGACGAAAAATGACGAAAAATGCTGGTGACGAAAAAATGCTGGTGACGAAAAAATGCTGGAGACGAAAAAACCTGTTAGGAGTACGTTTCAGGCAATTTAAAGTTGATTGGTAGTGACTTTTTTTTTGGTCCCTAACATTCATCGAGCTCTGGACTTAGTCATTTTTTTTCCGTTTCGGTAGTGATACTACCGAAACGAAAAAAAAATTGTTCCCCCAAAAACCTGTTAGGAGTACGTTTCAGGCAATTTAAAGTTGATTGGTAGTGACTTTTTTTTTGGTCCCTAACATTCATCGAGCTCTGGACTTAGTCATTTTTTTTCCGTTTCGGTAGTGACACTACCGAAACGAAAACAAAATTGTTCCCCCAAAAACCTGTTAGGAGTATGTTTCAGGCAATTTAAAGTTGATTGGTAGTGACTTTTTTTTTGGTCCCTAACATTCATCTAGCTCTGGACTTAGTCATTTTTTTCCGTTTCGGTAGTGACACTACCGAAACGAAGAAAAAAATTGTTCCCCCAAAAACCTGTTAGGAGTACGTTTCAGGCAATTTAAAGTTGATTGGTAGTGACTTTTTATTTGGTCCCTAACATTCATCGAGCTCTGGACTTAGTAATTTTTTTCCGTTTCGGTAGTGACACTACCGAAACGGAAAAAAAAATGTTCCCCCAAAAACCTGTTAGGAGTACGTTTCAGGCAATTTAAAGTTGATTGGTATTGACTTTTTTTTTGGTCCCTAACATTCATCGAGCTCTGGACTTAGTAATTTTTTTTTCCGTTTCGGTAGTGACACTACCGTCACCAGCATTTTTTGTCATTTTTCGTCACCAGCATTTTTTCGTCACCAGCATTTTTTGTCATTTTTCGTCACCAGCATTTTTCGTCACCAGCATTTTTTGTCATTTTTCGTCACCAGCATTTTTTCGTCACCAGCATTTTTTCGTCACCAGCATTTTTTCGTCACCAGCATTTTTTGTCATTTTTCGTCACCAGCATTTTTTCGTCACCAGCATTTTTCGTCACCAGCATTTTTTTGTCATTTTTCGTCACCAGCATTTTTCGTCATTTTTCGTCACCAGCATTTTTTCGTCACCAGCATTTTTCGTCACCAGCATTTTTCGTCATTTTTCGTCACCAGCATTTTTTTCGTCACCAGCATTTTTCGTCATTTTTCGTCACCAGCATTTTAAAAAAAAGTATCAATACTACGATGTAGAAGTACTCTGTTACAAGTAAAAGTCCGGAATTCAAAATGTACTTGAGTAAAATTACAAAAGTATTGGCATCAAAATGGACTTAAAGTACTAAAATGTTTTACTGAAGTAAAAGTATCAATACTGCAATGTAGAAGCACTCTGTTACAAGTAAAAGTCTGGTGTACAAAAGTATTGGTATCAAAATGTACTTAAAGTACCAAAAGTACTGAAGTACTGAAATGTTTGAAAATAGCAGATCTACAAGCTCACAACGTGGTAGTTAGTTACTTTCCCACTACTTAGATTGGATACTTTCAAACAGCTGATGCATAAAATAGGGTCAAAGTGGTTCAACTGAATTTGACAGTTTTTCGTTTCGGTAGTGTCACTACCGAAACGGAAAAAAAATTACTAAGTCCAGAGCTCGATGAATGTTAGGGACCAAAAAAAAAGTCACTACCAATCAACTTTAAATTGCCTGAAACGTACTCCTAACAGGTTTTTGGGGGAACATTTTTTTTTCGTTTCGGTAGTGTCACTACCGAAACGGAAAAAAGAATTACTAAGTCCAGAGCTCGATGAATGTTAGGGACCAAAAAAAAAGTCAATACCAATCAACTTTAAATTGCCTGAAACGTACTCCTAACAGGTTTTTGGGGGGACGATTTTGGCCTCCACACTTAGTGATTTTTTCGGATTTAACTTTCGTTTCGGTAGTGACAAACTTTCGTTTCGGTAGTGACACAATGGTGAAAAAAAAAGAAGTCACTATAAAGTACTACCAATCAACTCTAAATTGCCTGAAACGTACTCCTAACAGGTTTTTGGGGGGACGATTTTGGCCACCACACTTAGTGATTTTTTCGGATTTAACTTTCGTTTCGGTAGTGACAAACTTTCGTTTCGGTAGTGACACAATGGTGAAGAAAAAAAAAGTCACTACAAAGTACTACCAATCAACTGTAAAATTGCCTGAAACGTACTCCTAACAGGTTTTTGGGGGGACGATTTTGGCCTCCACACTTAGTGATTTTTTCGAATTTAACTTTCGTTAAACGAAAATTACCAATCAACTCTAAATTGCCTGAAACGTACTCCTAACAGGTTTTTGGGGGGACGATATTGGCCTCCACACTTAGTGATCATTTCGGATTCAACTTTCGTTTCGGTAGTTTGATTACAAAATGTAAGTTGTGTAAAAAATAATCTGACTATACTAAGTTGTTATTTGTTTGTTTAAGTCAGGCTATACTCTACTCAGAGTCATAAGTTTACAAAATGTACTAAAGTACAGTGAATGTCTGTGCGATTTGTCTCCATCACTGAAAATAACGTATATGTAAACTGATGTCATGTGCAGTTGGGGTGAAGAAAAACAACCATTTCACTCCTAATAATACCTATTTGATTTGACATCCTGACTTGCTGCTGTAGCTGAGGCTTGAACCTGTTACCTGCGGCTCACTAGTCAGTGACTCTATCCATTCACCTACAGCTGTTTCCTTGGAATCTGCGGTTCTGAAACCTTTTGTTGTCAACCCCCCAAATTGACATGTATTTGGGCAGTGGACCCCAATGTGAAAAGATGTAGTGTCAGGGCCCCCCATGAAAAAGATTTATATTTATGCTGTAACACATTTTTTTTAAAGTTATTTGTCTTGTTTGTTGTTCAAGTCAAAGCACCAGGAAGGCTGTACTTGTCAGCCATCTGTTAGCTCAATGGGTTGAGACGCAGTATTCAAGATCCAGAGGCCATGAGTTCAAATCCCATTGATGTCTTTCCTATGATTCTTTCCTTTGCAGACTGGCTTCCAGAAGATCAACTGAAAACTACCAGGAAGGCTATATTTGTCATCCAACTGTTAGCTCAATGGGTTGAGACGCAGTATACATGATCCAGAGGCCATGAGTTCAAATCCCATTGATGTCTTTCCTATGACTCTTTCCTTTGCAGACTGGCTTCCAGAAGATCAACTGAAAAGTACCAGGAAGGCTGTACTTGTCAGCCATCTGTTAGCTCAATGGGTTGAGACGCAGTATTCATGATCCAGAGGCCATGAGTTCAAATCCCATTGATGTCTTTCCTATGATTCTTTCCTTTGCAGACTGGCTTCCAGAAGATCAACTGAAAACTACCAGGAAGGCTGTACTTGTCAGCCGTCTGTTAGCTCAATGGGTTGAGACGCTATATACATGATCCAGAGGCCATGAGTTCAAATCCCACTGGTGTCTTTACTGTGATGCTTTCCTTTGCAGACTAACTTCTAGAAAAACAAGTTAAAACCACCAGGAAACCTGTAACTCTCAGCCAACAGCTTAGCTCAACTGGTAGAGCGTCTGTCCAATAACATGACTTGACTTGACTTGAGTGGGTTCGATTCCCACTCGAGTCAAGTGTCCCCGGTAACTTGAGGCAACGGATAAATTGACTGATATCCTTAGTGATGCTTCCCTTTGCAGACTAACTTCTAGAAAAACAAGTTAAAACCACCAGGAAACCTGTAACTCTCAGCCAACAGCTTAGCTCAACTGGTAGAGCGTCTGTCCAATAACATGACTTGACCTGACTTGAGTGGGTTCGATTCCCACTCCGAGTCATGTGTCCCCGGTAACTTGGGGCAACGGATAAATTGACTGATATTCTTCGTGATGCTTCCCTTTGCAGAATAACTTCTAGAAAAACAAGTTAAAACCACCAGGAAACCTGTAACTCTCAGTCAACAGCTTAGCTCAACTGGTAGAGCGTCTGTCCAATAACATGACTTGACTTGACTTGAGTGGTCAAGTCAAGTCAAGTCAAGTCTACGGATATCAGTCAATTTATCCATTGCCCCAAGTTACCGGGGACACTTGCCTCGAGTGGGAATCGAACCCACTCAAGTCAAGTTAAGTCATGTTATTGGAAGCTAAGCTAAGCTGTTGACTGAGAGTTACAGGTTTCCTGGTGGTTTTAACTTGTTTTTCTAGAAGTTAGTCTGCAAAGGGAAGCATCACTAAGGATATCAGTCAATTTATCCGTTGCCCCAAGATACCAGGGACACTTGACTCAAGTGGGAATCGAACCCACTCAAGTCAAGTCAAGTCATGTTAATGGACAGACGCTCTACCAGTTGAGCTATGCTTTAGGCTGAGAGTTACAGGTTTTCTGGTGGTTTTAACTTGTTTTTCTAGAAGTTAGTCTGCAAAGGGAAGCATCACAGTAAAGACACCAGTGGGATTTGAACTCATGGCCTCTGGATCATGTATACTGCGTCTCAGCCCATTGAGTTAACAGATGGCTGACAAGTACAGCCTTCCTGGTAGTTTTCAATTGATCTTCTGGAAGCCAGTCTGCAAAGGAAAGAATCATAGGAAAGACATCAATGGGATTTGAACTCATGGCCTCTGGATCATGAATACTGCGTCTCAACCCATTGAGCTAACAGATGGCTGACAAGTACAGCCTTCCTGGTACTTTTCAGTTGATCTTCTGGAAGCCAGTCTGCAAAGGAAAGAATCATAGGAAAGACATCAATGGGATTTGAACTCATGGCCTCTGGATCATGTATACTGCGTCTCAACCCATTGAGCTAACAGTTGGATGACAAATATAGCCTTCCTGGTAGTTTTCAGTTTATCTTCTGGAAGCCAGTCTGCAAAGGAAAGAATCATAGGAAAGACATCAATGGGATTTGAACTCATGGCCTCTGGATCATGAATACTGCGTCTCAACCCATTGAGCTAACAGATGGCTGACAAGTACAGCCTTCCTGGTACTTTGACTTGAACAACAAACAAGACAAATAACTTTAAAAAAATGTGTTACAGCATAAATATAAATCTTTTTCATGGGGGGCCCTGACACTACATCTTTTCACATTGGGGTCCACTGCCCAAATACATGTCAATTTGGGGGGTTGACAACAAAACGTTTCAGAACCACAGATTCCAAGGAAACAGCTGTAGGTGAATGGATAGTCACTGACTAGTGAGCCGCAGGTAACAGTTTCAAGCCTCAGCTACAGCAGCAAGTCAGGATGTCAAATCAAATAGGTATTATTAGGAGTGAAATGGTTGTGTTTCTTCACCCCAACTGCACATGACAGCAGTTTTATATCAGTTTACATGTACGTTATTTTCAGTGATGAAGACAAACCGCACAGACGTTCACTGTACTTTAGTACATTTTGTAAACTTATGACTCTGAGTAGAGTAAAATATCTATAAATCCTTAGTACATGTTATTATGTGCCCTATAGTAAAGTGAAGACAGTTCATCATTTACAACTGTCTGTTAATGTGAGTTTCTCCTTACCTGTTGCAAACTACCTGGCTTTCATGAATGCAGATGCCAAACAATTACTAGAATTATCTTTCATGTTTAATATATGATTCGTAAGACATTCGTAAAGAGTGTGTTGACCATTTGCTAACGTTATCATGGGCCTTGTTGTAAAGTGAAGACTATGCATTATTATTTCATGTTTAACAGTGATTAGTAAAACATGTGACATCAAAAAGTGGCAAAAGTAACGTTATATAGTATACAAGTATACAACAATTTATTAAGATATAAAATGTAGCAACTCTTGGCCACAGCACACACACTGACATTTAAACAAAGAAATTAATCACAACAGAATCACAGAGTAGCAGCTTGGAGCCTCTGCAGTCACCACCTCCCAGTGCAAGTTAGCTTTAGCTGCTAAGCTAAACTGCTAAGCATGGAGGACATTACTAGCCTACACATCAAAACAAACATTGTGATTAAAAAGAAACCTGCCATCTTTCAAGAAATTTGGGGACAGTTCATGCAGTTTATGGAAGGTAACCCTTTAGGACCTGTGTAAATAAATAATTCTGCTACTTCGTATTGTGGGAGGGAAATTCATGACCATATCTTATTATTTTTGTTTGTTTGTTGGTTGTTGTTGTTGTTTTTTGTTTTGTTTTTATGTCTTTGTAACGTTTTGTTTAATTTTTGTTTTTGGATGCCAGATGCTATGTATATGTATGATTGCTATGTGTTGTCTTTTTGCTTTATTTTTGTTTGTTGTTTTATTATAGACATTTACTACAATTGCCATATTGTTGTGTTATATACCTGAAAATGCCAAATAAATATATTGTTTAAAAAAAACAAAAAAAAAACATTGTGGATACAAACAGCCACCATCAAAATACCCCCTAGTCATAATGCTACTTCCTGTGTGTAAGATTAGCCATTTTATGTTACCTCGATCACCTGCAACAAGACAGTTAAAACACATAAAACATGAATTAGACATATTTCTGTCCAGTCTGCAACTGCATCACTGTTCACTTCCTCCCTAGTAGGCTACTGCAGGTGTAATGCAGGTAATCAGTGTGTTGCCAGATTTTGCAAAAGAAACAAGCGGACAGGTCTATGAAAACAAGCCCAAAAGAAGCAACTAGGCTCAGGCTCATGATAACGTCTGCAAATGGTTTACATACTCTTTACGAATGTCTTACGCATCATTTGCTTAACATGAATGATAATTCTAGTAATTGTTTGGTGTCTGCATTCATGAAAGCCAGGTAGTTTGCAACAGGTAAGGAGAAAGTCCACATTAACAGACAGTCATAAATGATGAACTGTCTTCACTTTACTGTAGGGCACATAATAACATGTACAAAGGATTTATAGATATTTTAGGAATGTTTTACAAAGCATGTTAAACATGAACAAACACATTAACAGACAGTTGTAAATGATGAACTGTCTTCACTTTACTATAGGGCACATAATAACATGTACTAAGGATTTATAGATACTTTAGGAATGTTTAACAAAGCATATGTTAAACATGAACAAGCTACCAATAGCTTGTATATATTATGTAACATCAGTTACAAATGATTTAATAATCATTTACAGATGTATTATACATGGCTTATTCATGAATAGTTACTAATACCTTTATAGATGATTTGTAACCGTAGTTATAAAGGTTTTAGTAATCATTTACGAATGTCAATAAACAGGTTGTTAATGATTTGTTAATAGTCTACAAACTGCTTATAAACGTTTATAAATGCTTTAGAATGGGTCGTTACAAATGATTTAATAATCTTTTACAGATGTATATAAATGGCTTATTCATGAATAGTTCACTACTTACTAATACTTTACAAATGATTTGTAACTGTAGTTATAAAGGTTTTAGTAATCATTTACGAATGTCAACAAACAGGTTGTTAATGATTTGTTAATAGTCTACAAACTACTTATAAACGTTTATAAATGCTTTATAACGGGTCATTATTGTAAAGTGCTACCAAATCATTTGTAGTTTGGGAGATATTTAACTTTAAGCGCCCAATGAATTGTCAATGCGGCCAATGGACATTTAAAGGCAGGCTTACAACTACATACTTACGC
Organism: Gymnoscopelus microlampas; assembly: GCF_963454915.1. Lineage (NCBI taxonomy): Eukaryota > Metazoa > Chordata > Actinopteri > Myctophiformes > Myctophidae > Gymnoscopelus > Gymnoscopelus microlampas. Next base: position 32,167,613 of record NC_139947.1, on the reverse strand, counting down.
CTAGTAACCTCAATCATACTTTAAAATGTTCATCTTACTGTGGACATGTTTGCCTGAAAAGGAATCTTTGAAATGTTTAATAGTTTAAGAATTGTACTCCTTTACAAGTTCAGAGATTTAGAATGGAGGTCGATGGACGAATTTGGGACCTCAAAAAAACACTTTCACCTAGAAACTCCATTCACAGTTCAAAAATTCCACCTTACTGTGGACATGCATGCTTGAGATTTTTTCTTTGAAATCATTTGTATTTTGGGAGATATTTAACTTTAATCGCACAATGCATTGTCAATGCGGCCAATGGACATTTAAAGGCAGGCTTACAACTACATACTTACGCCTAGTAACCTCAATCATACTTTAAAATGTTCATCTTACTGTGGACATGTTTGCCTGAAAAGGAATCTTCGAAATGTTTAATAGTTTTAGAATTGTACTCCTTTAAAAGTTCAGAGATTTAGAATGGAGGTCGATGGACGAATTTGGGACCTCAAAAAAACACTTTCACCTAGAAACTCCATTCACAGTTCAAAAATTCCACCTTACTGTGGCCATGCATGCTTGAGATTTTTTTCTTTGAATCTTAAAGGGGCTACACCATGAATTAAAAAAATATATATTATATATAAATATTGCCCCCTAATACGTTTTAAACAGGTTGTAAGCCTAAAAAACATCCAGATATTTTTTCTCACAATCTGACTGTCTGTCATTCCAAGCTTTTTCAGCTGCAATACCAAAACGTCCTATTGGGCAGGGGGGAGCTACTGAGCAATTCTGTCTGGCCATCATCAATGCAAAATCAGGGCAAGTGACATCACTTGCCCTGCCATTCTGAAATGGCCTGTTCAGACACGCCCATTCAGGAAATCCATGAAATGAGCATGAATGACTGAATGTTAAAAAAATATATTTTTTTGGGTACAAGAGACACTGGGGAGCCCAAAAAATACTAAAAACCAAAAAAAAAATGAAATTCATGGTGTAGCCCCTTTAAGTCTTGGGACTCAAGACCCAAAAGAGAAATTTGATGTCTCCCCGGGAGCCGGGACCCAAGCCTCAAGACTATTGAGCTAAAAAGTTTGTGAACCACTGCCATTTAGAACAGTGGTTTTCAACCTTTTTCATGCCAAGGACCCCTAAATTGACATACATTTGGCCGCGGACCCCCATCTGAAAATGTTTTGTGCCAGGGACCCCCAGAAGATTTGAGTTAAAAATGTATATATATTTCAAAGATATGCACACATTTTCAAGATTTTTCAAAAATAGCAGATCTACAAGCTCGTAGCGCGGCACTCGGTGCCGCGCTATGAGTTTGTAAACCCACCGTAGAGGCAGGAACTAAAATCTCGCCTCCCCTAGAAAATGAAGTAAAAGACTGACTGAAAAACAAGCAGTGAAAAAAATCCAAACTATATAGTGGTCGTCTGACCATTAGCCCGCCTCGTCGTCCATTCACGCGGGCAGGCAGCTAATCACCACCGTATCCATTCAGCAAAGCGACACTCGCCTATATAGTGATGCAAATATACAGTATGCCTTTGTCTTCATGGGGCACCAGGAGTGCCAGGGGTGGGGGTCTGGGCCATCACCTGTACTGAATACCGGTCAGGTGGGCACACTGGACATCTGGGCACACAAGTTTCTAGACAACTGGGCACACCGGATAAGTGGGCATACGGACATCTGGGCACACGAGATGAATGGGCACATGGACATATGGGCACACAAGATGACTGGGCACACGGACATCTGGGCACACGAGATGACTGGGCACATGGACATCTGGGCACACCGTATGACTACCAAGGATTTTTGTGTTCCTTTGATATTTAAGTACCCCCCGCCCCCCCCACTGTGAGAGAGAGACGGTGGGAGACATTGTGTAATGTCTGTTACTGAGATAGTGTATTGCAGTGTGTCCTTGCAGTTCTGACAGCATCCTCATCCATTTGTTGTGAGCTGTGTATTGCCTCTCCCATGTGTGTGTGTGTGTGTGTGTGTGTGTGTGTGTGTGTGTGTGTGTGTAGGTTGAATCGGTGGAGACTCTTACATTCTAACCCTAACCCTAAACCCTAACCCTAACCTGGGTGGAGGGTGATTATGCGGGTGAACTCAGTGGAGGAGGGCCATTAGGTGTAAGCAGTGGGGAGGGACCACTAGGTTGAATCAGTGGAAACTGTCACATCCTAGGCCTATACCTAACTCTCATCCTAACCCTAGGGGGGTGATTATGCGGCTGTCTGAGGGGGGGAACTCAGGAGCGTCTGCTCAGGAACTCAGGAGCAGACAATTCACAGCAGGGGTTCACTAATCTCTGGATTTCATAGAAAGGGGGGGGGGCACATCAAAGCAGAGTGCCCAGCTGTCTTGTGTGCCCACTTGACTGTGTGCCCAGTTGTCTTGTGTGCCCAGTTGACAGTGTGCCTAGTTGACTGTGTGCCCAGCTGTCTTGTGTGCCCAGTTGACCTGTATGCCCAGACGGCCGTGTGCCCAGTTGGTTTTTGTGCCCACCTGACCGGTTACCCCTGTACTCACCTGGCATAAAAGGGGCTCTGAGAGCAGCTTGAGCCATTCATTACTAAACTACAACATGAAGAGACCACCGCTCAATAATTGATTGATTGATTATACTTGCTTATTGTTTTTATTAACGTTTTTCAGTTTTGTAGTCAGTGTGTAGTGTTGTTGTTAACTTGTTTCCCCCGAGATTTTTCCCCGAGTACCCCCTCGACACAGCCTGGTCTAGCTCGACAAAGTCGCACCTTTTCAGCCTGGCTTGACGTTCATGGAACGGAATAAACCAGGCTGTACGGACCAGACTTTGTCAAACCTGGATTTGACTTTCTCCTTTAGTGTAATAGGCCCCAGAAAGTCTTCTTTGGCCTATTGGCTGCGTGGCGTGGTTTCCAAAATTAGCTGCACGCAGACATAAAGACACTCATGCACAGACACACAGAGCGCAGGTGAAAACATAATCTCCGCCTCCTGGACTGTCAGAGCTAATGATAGCTCAGATTCAAGATAAGATTTATTGAACTTCAGACAATGCAGAATAGATGTAGGTTACTATTGCAGGTCTGCTACAACTCTGTTCTTTTAAATCAAAGCCGAAGACCTTTCGGTTTGCTGCAGACAAAAACGAAACATTCTGCATTGTAAATGTATTATTTTTCTGTTATCTTACTTGCTTTTATTTTTCTATTGCTTCATTACTCTCGTCATAATGTCTTAATGTTTTATGTATATAACTTTGAATTGCTTGAAATGTGCAATACAAACTTGCCTTGCCTTGCCTATTGCTCAAATCTAAGCTGTCAAAATTAAATGTGATTGATATTAATCAAATTAATCCTCCTAGTTCATGACATCCCATTTATGGTACTTTAACAATCTCAAGTTTAATTTATACTCCATTGCGCAAGGTGTTGCTTGCCAAAAAGTCAATGCTTAGTGTTATTCTCAACAACTTATTTGAAATGAATGTGACCAAAACAGCTAGTGATAAATGGGATTTATTACAATTACAGTATATACATTTCTGGTTGATATCAGACAATTATAAGCAGGGTACAGAGACACTTTAGGACCACTTCTTTTCTACTTCACTATTCCCCCTCATCAGCCAAACTCGGTCGTTCATAACCAAATCCAGTTGTAAACAAGAATAAACAGTGAAAAAACATCTCATTTTACAGTATTATGTTCTATTGTCAAGTCATCCTTTACACAGAAAATAGGCGTTTGACAGTGTGCAGGCAGGGTATACTGTGACTACTGTCACACGCAAATGTTCAATGTGCCTCTAGTTGTAACTGTACTAGAACAGTATAAAATGCCATTAGAGTTCTCCTCAATCGTGGACTCTTTTCTCGTCAGCTGGAGACAGAGTGAGTAATTCAATATGAGCATTCATTTGTTGGTTTCAGTTTCAATCAGGGGGTATTCACTTTTTTTCAACCCCTACCCTCTTCCGCCTCCACACTTTGAGCCAAGACCAGGCACACCAAAAGAGAAAAAAAAAAGTTCTGCAACTTCCATCTGTGGCAGCGCTCATTGTTTTTACCACAGTTTAATTACAAAATATTGGCGGCGTTTTGCGTAAAGATTGCTCACTGTGGGAGGCCCCTATATAATTTGGACCGGAGGGTTTGTCACGGAATATAATATAATGCAACAGGGCTTTCGGTATTAGATTTCCGCTTTTAGCCTCCTTGACATTTCAAGCTGCATGAACTAATACATCTGTTATTTGTTGATCATTTGATTATTAACATACTTCACAAACCAAATCAGCTGCCCTGCTGGAGACAGAGATGCCGCTGAGCAGACAGCCTGGGCTTTTTCACCAGCCCCCCATCCCCCCTGCCCACGCACACACACACAGGCATACACACACGCAGGCATACACGCAGGCATACACACACACGCACGCGCACGCACACGCACGCACGCACACACACACGCACGCACGCACGCACGCACGCACGCACGCACGCACACTTCAGCCGTCAGGGAAAAGAAAAACGCATTTATCTGCCACCCCTCCTGCTTTGAGTGTATGAACACAGTCTGTGACACCGGCATGGAACAAAACCCGTCATCACATTCTAATCTCAAATTTCAGGGCTTTTATTTCACCCAAATGCCACTCTGCTGGCCTTGTGAATTATTGACAGACTGACACCAATGCGAAAGGACACATAAAAGAGGCTAAAAGCTCCATGCCCTGGAAGAGCCTGTCCTCTCCTATTGCCGCCAACAGGGAAGACAGGAGCTGTGCTAATGATTCTCTGGAACTTCATGGTGACTTTGAGGCTAGGAGGCACCTCCGGTATGACTCCTGACCCAAAACTGTGGTACACAAGCGGGGTTGGAGACGTGCCATGTACTGTACAGCTTCTTTGGTCTGTCACTACTGCTAGCTCCCTGTAGTCACTGTGGCGCTGCCAGAGGCTCAGCAGCATGTGTGGCTGATCAACTCATGAGAGTCGCCTGAGACGATGAGGTACTTGCATACAGGTTCTTGAAAGTAATTTTTTTTTGTGTGAATATTGCTCGTTCATTTCTCGTTCCTGCTGAAATCCCACATTGTGTGTGGCTTTTCACGCTGAAAAGTAAATTGAGGTAAGCTGGGTGTCAACTAGGTTGCTTCACCCCCTTCCCACCTCTGCTCCTTTTTGCTCTTGATTAAAAGGTAATAATAATAAAAATAAAACATTAATTGGGGGGAGAAAATTAAATGAAAAACAAAAACCGAACACAACCCCCCCCAAACAAACAAACAAAAACAAAACAAACTGATAACATAAAACTGAGAATGACTCACTCAAGAGGAGCAAAAATGAAACCAGTGGGCTGAAATGAGAAGCTGTGTTACAGTATTGTTGACAGTTCTAATCCACCTCGCTCTCATTGCTCGCCCCCTCAGGCCTCCTCAGTTTGTCCACCTGCTCGTTGATCTGTCCATCCCCGCCACGGCGGTCCTCCGTCTGCATGCTCACGAGCTCCCCTTCCTCCACATGGCTTACATCCTCCTCCTCCTCCTCCTCCTCTTCATCACCATCATCATCATCATCTTCCTGCTCCTCCTCTTGCTCCTTCTTCTCCTCCTCCCCCTGCACCTCCATTCGGACCTGGTCTTTCAGATCCAGGGGGAGCGTGGCTCCCAGGCACAAGCCGCCGGCATGTCCGTTGATGCCGACGTGGGCGCCGTCGGGGTCCCCCAGGACGTCCTGGGGGCTGTGGTGACCATCTTTGATGGGGGAGGAGCACGCAGACTCATTACTTACGGGGGAGATGTCGCTGCTGCTGTGCGTGTGGTTGACGGACGGCGGACTGGAGGCTGGCTTCAGGGGGATCTGCCACGATGGGATCTTGGGAACAGAGGGCGTGGCAGGGAACTGCCTCCTGTGTGGCACAGACAGGACATGAGGACAAACATGGCTAGAATCAGGCCTGATCACAATGTCACCAAAGCAGGAGTCATCAATGTGTCTGTGGCAAATTTTAGATTCTTTTTGTTTGACATATAACATTATAATGTTGCCATTTTGATCATAAGACCCAATTACTGAATGTCAGTCTCCAGGTTTTCTCCAGAATATGTATGACACTGATTTACTATGACACTATACTATATGGCACATTAATTAGGAGTCCACTAGGACAGTGCTTCTCTAACTGTTTTATTTTCAAGGACCCCCATAACAAATGGAACCAAATGGACCCGTTCCATGTGTGCACAAATGGAACAAATTTGTTCCATTTGTGCACTCTCAGAGTTACAGACCTGTAAAGGCTATAGCTCTTTATGTGTTTGTGGTAATTATTATTATCCGCTCATTTGTATGTCCATGGCAAAAATAGAATTTTGACAAAAATGTCCACCACAAGCCAGCATGGCGATGACCCCTGCACCAAAGCATTGCTGTGATCAAAGTGCTTGAAAGTACACAGCATATAATCAGCAGTAACTGGGCGTATTGCGGCAAGAGAAAGAGCCCCTGTTCAAAGTAAGATGTTCAAATGAGAACAGAACATACATGTCTTTTTGTCCCTAAATTGCCAGATGTTTGTCACACCTGGTAAAGATGGTCTAAAATGTTTTTAATTGCATCCTCTGCAGCGTTTTCAGATCAAAAACTCAAAGCTGTATCTTAAAAGGGATCATTGCCGACGGACTGAATAACAACAGTTTACAGCGGTTTCGGATCATTTGAAGAGAAGGGGAACCAGCTTAGTGACAGATGGTTGTTGTGATTTACCCCATCACCAGAGAAGTAATTGAGGGAGACAGGCAAAAGTGTAGAAAGCAAATGACCTGAAAGGCCTTACTACTGATTAGGATGTACAAGACAAACAAAACATGCTCAACCCTACTGTTCTATGCCAATTTTCTGACTTTTGTCAGTTTTCTGACATAAACCATTACTTGAGGCTTCATTAGCAGCAATGATACATAATCATGCATGCTAATGGCTAGTATAAATCAGGATATCCAAAGTAGTGACAGACGGTACCTGACTAGATTGGGCAACCGAGGCGAAAAGAACGGGAAGAATTCTAATACGATTCAATGAGACCTTTGACAACATGACCTCCTTTAAACCTGGCATTAGCATGCATCTTAAATGTTTTATTTTTTATTATGAAGGTGCTTTTCATATTCATACTGTATGTATTCAGCTACGTACAGTATAATACCACCATTACCTACTTACCAATATATACATATTATATATTTTTGTATTTGTGCCTCTATTCATTCAGGACTGACTACATAAAGGGTCATACCAGGTTGGAAGGTTCAAGGTTCAAATGTATTTGTCAGCAATACCAATTACAGAGTTTGAAGGTTTTGAGATAAAGCAAAAGTGCCGAAGCTGAGATGAATTGGACATGTGCGGAGGAGGGATGAGGGGCATATTGAGAGAAGGATGCTGGAGATGAAGCTGCCAGGCAAGAGGAGAAGAGGAAGGCCAAAGAGGAGGTTTATGGACGCAGTGAGAGAGGACTGCAGGAGGTTAGAATGACGCTGATGGGTATTAGCCAAAAGAAGAAGAGTATTTGTACCTCTCTTTCGACTAAGAAATTATGTAGTAGCATTTTAACACTTGTGTGCAATTGTGGTTGACAGCATTGATGTACAATAATTGTACTTTAATATGCCATCTATCACAATTGTAGCACAATTTGTGAGTTCTACTCTCAGGAAGGATGGCGTGCTCATGTCATTGGTACACTATATATATATATATATATATATATATATATATATATATATATATATATATATATATATATATATATATATATATATATATATGCACACACACACACACACACACACACACACACACACACTCTGCACATTATACCATATATATGTATACATACAGTATATACTGTACGTATGTGTGTGTATATATAGACTAGAGGTTTGTGTGTAATGTAACATTATTTTTTTATGTCATAACCTGTTTAAGGTGAATTACAAAAATGATTACAACATCCCCATTGCCTTGTTTCAATTGTTTTAAATACAGTACATACATACCGTATATAAGATTAAGAATGTATGCTTACGTTTTCAGAGGGAAATAATAAAGTAACTGTGTTTGGATCTGTCAGGCACATTTTCAATACCAGCCAAATAATTTGTATGTGGATGCAGAAGACTCATTTGAATACAAAGGTTAATAGTATGTCTGTTTATTTGGCACTGGACACAATTGAGTCAAATACATCACGTTAGACATGGCCACCCGGAGGTTGCCAAGCATTGTCCTATTGCTCAGGGATGTGATCAGCAACTTTAAAAAAAAAAGAAAAAAAGGAGGAAAACAGTGTCTCCCGTACCCACATTAGATATACAGTAAACGATCTAGGTAGATCTAGTTACCTGCTGAGCAGTAGGCCTTTCAAAGAAGCTATCTCACCCTTCAGCTCTCCAACGCTCTGACTGTCAAGGATACGGTTGGTTGCAGAGGATGCCTGTGAGATGGAGTAAGTGAGATAAAGGTTAACAACTTTCAACCTGGCGCACCCATTTTGGGAATGTCACTATAGGCAATTAAAAAAAAAATACATATGAAATTAAAAATAATTCATAAAAGCTCAAATATATCTAAGTAGATCTGCTATTTTTGCTATTCGTTGTACAACAAATTATATAGGGCTTAAGTGGTTAAGGGCTTAAGTGGCACACACACACACACACACACACACACACACACACACACACACACACACAGTTCAGGTAACATGGATGTTTACAGTAGAAGGTTATGGACATGTTCCGCACTTATTTCACTGTTTCTTCTGCTTTCACTTACTGTAATTGTAAAATGAGGACCCAATTTGTACAGAAAGAGGAAAAAAAGTTTTGTTTGAGGGCAAACAAAGGTAAACAAATATAGCAGATGCAAATCATAGATACATGATCTTGTGTAGTCATCAGTTACCATAGTACAACTTCACAATAGTCTGCCTATGAGGCTGCATGTTATGACAGAAAGGAAGACAAACAGTCCCAGTACTGTCATCTTTACGGCCATCATTACTCAAAATGGCTACTGAGAGTGAATCATGCCATTTTTACATAATTTTCCATACCGCCTAGGAAAGATTAGGGCAGGCCAGGAGTTTTGGATAATGGCCTCATCTTGAACAATGGTATCATTCATGAGGGCAGACCTTAACTTGGCAGTTTGTTTTGTTCTTTTTGTCTTTTATCAAAGGTGAGTGTTATCATTGCACTTGGCATAGCATGAATTGCTACAGGGGAGCGACGGCTAATTGTCACATCACGCAAAATATTTGAATGGCAAATTGGCGTTGAAAATCCGTCTCTGTGGACTTTTATTTTTCCGGGCAGGGGCATCAATTGTCAGAGGAAAATATAAGCTGATGTATGTTTTGATGATAAAACGCAGACAAATGCAAAGGTGATGGCAATGACCTTCTTTGTTAGTGTGCAACTCGCGAGCAAACTCTCCGGGAACACAAACGTGTGGCATATTAAGTGGGCAGGCGATTGAAAATCCACACAGAAAACTCCTCAGTTTTAATTTAACTCTGAGAGCATAAAAATGGACCCGCAAGGACCCATAAGAGAACAGGATTTTACTAGCACATTCTGGTAGCGTGTTTTTCTTTCTTTTTTTTCTTTTTCCAGACGGCTGATGTTCAAGCTGATTGCACCTGCATTCCTCGATCCCCTTCCCTCAGTCTATTCCTGAAGAAAAGTACAAAGCTGGCTGGGAGAGAGCAGGGAGAGGACCACGGGGAGGTGAGGCAAAGGATGGGGTGGGGGTGGGGGGTTGTTCTCAGGATAAAAGAAAGCTAAAAACTGTAATTAAGACTCTCCTGACTCACCAGAGGCAGCTTGTTAGGAAGCGCAGACCCCCTATCGAGGGGAGAGGGATAACTCGGACTCTATCGCTTGTAATTAAATCTAAGAGAAATTAATTGAATCACATCTGAAAGGGATCAGACTCATTTACAGTGGAACGAAGGAGGGAGGGAGGGAGTGGAAAGAGAGGAGAAGTGAAAGGAGAGAGAATCGCAGAAGAGACGGCAGGGTGGAGTAGGTGAAAGTATTTGGCTTCTTATCAGCTCCTAAACCTGCCTGATTAAGACAATGTTTTTTAGAGGTGGCGCAATCGAGGCCTGGTGAGGACACTCTTATTACAGCCTTCACCTCATTAGAACCATTCTAATCCCTCCGCCTCCCCAAGGCAGCCACATAATAAGGCTGGAATCTGCCTCACTCTCATTTTACCTTTGGAGGGGGGGGGGGGGGGGGAATAATTGCTCCGAGCAATTCCAGAAAAAGGGGAGGACATTGAAAACAGAAGTCTACATGGTTACGTCATGAACATGGCGTAACACTTGACATAACACGAAAATGTGGTTTCATAAAGGAGATGGTTCATAATAGAAAGCGTTTTTTTGCACGATAATAGCAAAAGATTGCCGTTCTACAAGCTTGCATCTCGTTGCCTTGCAATGCATTGTGAGATTGCAGATTGGCTATTATATCTTATTATATTATATATAATTCATAATATATTTATAATATATTATATATATATTGGCTTTAAGCAGAGGCATGGATCCACAGGTTTGGGCAAACAGAAATCAGCCTCACCTTTATAATTCGTTCTTTCTATCTATCTATCTATAGTATAACTTGTTTGAATTCTTATCTATCTCAAGTATTCTAAACATAATACAAAACAAAGATGGCAGCATTTGATAAAAAATATACAATTATTTAGAAGAGTATTTTAATTTTAATTTTAATATTTTAAAAGAGGATGTTAGCCTAGCCTGTAAGATTGGCAGTAATATCCTTTTTTTTTACAGTGTAAATCCACAGAGATTCCTGTTAACTGGTGTAATAGCATTGTAACTAATATGTCTCGGGTGGTTGCCTGGATATGATAGGGGTCAGACCCTTTCGGCTGCTTAACTAAGCGCTTCAGGGAAAATAAATAAATAAATATATATTACAAGCACAAAAAAAGAGCCTCAACTCCAGCAGCACCCAAGGACGGCAACGCACATCCAGCTAAATGAAGATAAATGCCTATGGACCATTAGCAACAAGATAAGATCTTTAACAAGCCTTGTTTAAGAGTGTCTGAAGGCAAATTAATTCACAGTTACTCTGCCGGCAGACAGTGTGCTTTTGTGTAATGCATGTATATTTATGATAGAATTAGTTTCAAAAGGAAATTCCCAGAGGAGCATTTTTGAGTGGAAAACACTGGTACAGTGCAATTGATTTCAGTCTATTTATGCACTTTCCCACTGGCAGTTCATCTCGCGCAAGCAAAGAGAGGCGGGTTTCTAATCTTCTATGTGCATCCACTAATAAAGAGAACTATCAAGCAGTTGCGACGGCGGGGCAAACACTGTTAACTGGCAGATTTGTAATGATAATGGAGCAGAAATAGACTAGGCTGTTTAACATTAGAGACGAATCAGCCTGAAGCAAATTCATCCTTTAGCCAGCCATTTAACATTTAACAGCAGTGGTAAGAAGCAGCTACACGATAATACTCTTAAAGAAGTCATGATTACAGAGAAAAATGGCAAAAGAGTCAATTTGTCCCAGCCCCTGGAGCCTTATACGCACTGTGTGCGTGTGTGTGTGTGTGTGTGTGTGTGTGTGTGTGTGTGTGTGTGTGTGTGTAAATGCAAGTCAGGCTGACTCTCTAAACTGACTTCCATAACGAGGTCCCCAGCTTGGGGACACTGTACGCACACAGCAATTCAGTGGTTTCCTAACTATAAGAAATGTTTACTTAGCAGCCGAGGGAACAGAAGTCTCCATGTGTTTTGGGTTAAAGGCACATTTCCGCGTTGAGAGGTGTAATTGCCAAGCAGCGTGGCGCACTTCGAGCGATGCGGCGAGGCAAACCAGAAAGCCACGAACGACGAATGATAAGCAGCTCCACGGCTCCAACATGTGTTTCTAATCACGCGCCCCGGGACCTGAAAACAATTTCCCAATTTCCCCTATGGCCCGAGACAACAGAGGGACCTTACGCTGCCTCACAAGGAAAATTTAAGATCCAACACTATAGCTATAAAGCAGAGTTTATGATTTGTTTAATGGGTGTTTTGATGTGAAATATACTTTTTATACACTGCCGCCGTCCAACAAGGCACTCATGGCAAATGAAGTAGACACTTTTTAATCCAATCTGTGTATCGTGATGAAGAATGAAAAGAAAAACATCCTTCGTTGCTCCGTGCCTTAGAGGTAGCTCATTGTTTAAAGTGGGCCTTGTTGCTTGGCTGAGCGTGAACCTTCAGCATGTTCCGTTTTAAGTCTACGTGGGTTCAATTAGGGCGTTGTTCCCACGCAGACACACACTCACACACAGCTGATGTATGCCGACACTCCTTTCAAGTCAGTTTAGAGAAACTGTGTGCCGTGTGGGGGAGAACAGCCTAAACGGCGCAAAATGAGCTATGAGTCGTCAGTTTTTGATGAACCTCATCCAGGAGAGAGATTCATATTTTTCTTCCCCGTTTGGGCCAAAGCAGATGTGTTCACATATGTTTTCCTGCAGGATCCAGATGCTATACTCAAACACCCATGTGCTTAACAAGCTGTGGACATAAAACATTGTCTAAGATAGACTCTTTTCCAAAGCACTTTTTTAGGGCCCAGGACCATAAAGCGATTTATGACTGCTGTTATAAAAAGCAAGCAACATTTCATCCTCTCACTTAAGTTGAGCAGTATTTGATGTGGTGCATTTTAAGACGAGTCCCCTGGACCTAAACTGTTATAATCCTGTGCAGATTATGAACAAGGCCAATAAAAATCAAGGTGAGGATGAGCAGTATTATGACTGAAAATGATGATGCCATGATAAGATGCACCATATTGTTTTTGATGGCGTATAATAAGGCTGTCTATCTTAGCTGGTTATGGGTGATGCAGGAGTTTCCAATACAATTCAAAGAAGCCTGTGTGGGTCCTTGTCAGAAGAACATGTACTGTAGTTAATGGGGGATTTGACCTAACGACCTTCCTGTTAACGAAACGTTTCGAAACTCATGAATACTCGGGGTGAACAACAGTTCAAACAACAGATCTTAACACGTTTATAATTAAGGCCAGTGTATATGTTTTCACCAGTTTCCAGGGCAATTTTTTTTTTTATGGATAATTGAGTACAAAGCAAAAAACAATATTTGTTTTTGTGTAGCCAAACCAAGCCCTCAGAACCCAGAGGTAGCAGTGAAGCTGCATTGGACATGCTGGCCATTCATAGGTACTGCAGCTTAAAACCACTGGGGCTACTAACATGTAGCCTGGTTCCAGATGAATCTGCCATTGCTCGAAAAAAAAAATGTCCTTGGCAGATTAGGTCTGGCCCTCTCAATAGAGATTTTATTTCTCTCCCTCCGAAGTTGTGAGGGACCAATCAGAGCCCAGTATGCAAATATGGGGCGGGTATATCACCAGAGGCATTTTTTTTTATTTGCCCCTCGGAAAGGCAGGTTCCACACAGAGATTCCAGACTAATATCTACGCAGTGATATTAGTCTGGCCATGCCAGGCTAACTAACATGAACGAGCGAAACCGGTTTCGACCGATGGGCTCGACTCACGAGCTTGCGCACGAGGCTGCGCACTGAGGTGACGCAAAACGCATCACCTCCGTGACGCAAAACGTGTCACAGAAGCCCCAAATAGGCCCCGCCGGTCACATTTCCCAACCCGGAAGAAGGGGTGATTTAGGAGTGTGCGCTGGGTGAGCAACTCAATGCAAGTGGATGGGCGGGGACAGGGACGTGCACAGATAGACTCTAGGTGGTGATAGAGCACCTGCCCTTTGCCCTCTTGACCAGAAGTGCCCTTTCGGAAAAAAAGTGCCCTTTTTTTTCAGTTTACAGCAGCTGTCTTCAACAGGGGGTCCGGGACCCCTAGGGGGTCCTCAGAGTTACTACAGGGGGTCCGCCAATTCTTTATGTGATATGATTTTTCTTTTTACCATAACCACTCAAAACCTAGCATCCCTTTTCTGAGGAGAACTTTAGCCAAAAATAGCAGATCTACAAGCTCACAACGCCTCGCGCTGCGAGGCGTTGTGGGCTTGTAGATCGGCTATTTTTGGCAAAGAGGTATAGGTGTAGAGGGAAAAAAGAGCAGACCAAGTCAACAAAAAAAAAGTATAATTTACTTGAGCACCTGCCCCTCAAAATGTCTGTGCACGCCACTGGGCGGGGATTTCCGGTGCGCTCTTTATTATTTTTAACTCTTATGAGCCAAACAGGCAGAATCCTAAAGAAGTACAGCTAGTAGCTTCTGATCCCTGGGAACTGTGAGGTAATGAGAAGAGGGTGCCGAGTTGATGATGAGGTGTTACTGTTGTTACCTCTGCTGTAGTCAGTTCCTGGGACAACTCTTGAATCCTCTGCTGCTGCTGGACCAGGAGCTCCTGGACCGCAGCCAGGGTCTGCTGGAGCTGGTTCACTGTGGACACACACACACACACACACACACACACACACGCACACGCACACACACACACACACACACACACACACACACACACACACACACACACGTTGGATTTCATTACTTTTGAGTACTTCCATAGAATAAAAGTAATCGACATCCCCAAATTATAACCCTAACCCACAACACTACATTTCCATTGAATAAAAGTAATCGACACCCCAAAACTAACCCTAGCCCACAACACTACACGCTTGCCTAACCTTTAGCGTTTATCCAAACCTAATTATAACATCTAGACCTGATGCCTAACCCCAAAATACATCCTCCCACAGTGAGGACCCGGCACAATGTCCGCACAACTTGTCATACTCTTCCTACATACATTATGTACAGTATATCCTAAAAAAGCACACACACACACACACACACACACACACAAGGAAGTCTTCAGTCACAACAAGGTTAGACTGCCAACTTCACAGTAAACTATCTTCTGTCAAATACTTTGACACAAATTCCCACAAAAAAAGTGCCTCATGTTCCTCTGTGACCCAAGAGTGTGATCCTATCTCCAACATCTTTGTCCTCCACTTGACATAATTTACATACATAATACCTACTACTCTTCTCTTAATATCATGTTTTCCTGCCCCTTCAGAGATCAGTTCTGATGTTTTAACTTCTCACTCTCGCAGTTGTTGGTTATTTGGAAATGAAGGCTCGTGATACACCTGCACTTGTTCCAAGTGTTATAGGAGCATCAGCTGAATGTCTGTCTAAAATATGAAATCCACATGCAGCAGGATTAAAACATATTTATTTCTGACCTAAGGTCTAAATAGGAAACAGAACACTTCAGAAGTGTTGGAGTTAGTTTCATGTCATTGATCAAAGCTATCCTCCAAGAATTGTAATCAAAGCTAATAACCAGTAACTTCAGTCTGAGCTTTTTGGTCACAGAGGCGTTGGAGGGGTGGGGGGCTATTTTTGAGCATAGGATGGAGATATTAATCTTTAGTGTCTGAACTTAAATCAAATAACAGTCTCTAACCTTCCATTATCCACCCAGACACTGCCTTCTAATGCATCTTAAGTCCTTAAACGATCAACAAAGGGAAAAACAAAGGCTCTCATTTGGGAGGAGGCTGCCAGACAAAATGTCCCTCCTAATCCCAATAAATATTGCTCTTTTTCCATTGACTTTGAAGATTGAATTAGTTCAAGTGTTGGTGTTGGAAGAGGGTGTATGATTTCAAATAACACCGGGCACAGTTTGTTGCCCCCTGCTTCCAGTCACACGCGTATTACCAAACAATGCATTAAGTTTCCCCGAGCTGATTGTATTACAGAAAACCAATAAACATTCATATAAATCATGGGCGTGTAAAGTGTTAAATCAAGCCTAATAGGATTAACATCAACATATATTGTGGCGGTCCACTGCTGCGGGTGTTGGCCCCAATGGTTAAAAGCCTGCAACCGACTGGATGGGATGAGAGGAACCCCTCCTTCTCCGATTAACCTGAGTGCAGGACAAAGGCTGGAGCAGGGATTGGAGACTAATGTTTCATTTTAAACACCAACGCAGAGATAATATTTGATCTTTCAAAGGTAATATCTTGAAGCTACACCTGTGTTTAAATGGGTGGAGTTGTATCAATATGGGTGTGGTGCTGAAATGTTTGATCTTTTCATGCTGCTTATGTCGTGCTAAATCTTAGTGAATATGAGTTTGGGCATGGTTGTTGGCTGTGCTAAAACAGTGCAAACGCAAAAATTCACTCATGAAACGTGTTGCCCTGAGCTCCAAAATGCGGCCAGCGTTTACTGTTTGGTGAAGGCGGGCGATGAAACCAAAACCCCTGACCGACCCTGTTTAAGAAGGTGTTACTGACACAGGGCGTGCACACTACACCAAAAGTTACCCTATTAGTCTCAATTGGTGCTTACACTATACCACAGCTCAACATTTCCAGATGTGTGGGTCAATTTGCCAGCCTGGGATGCGGTACTTGCTGAATTACCATTGGCATCGAGTTGTAAACCAGGTTACAGCTTTAGCCAAAACTGTTTACTGCTCAGCTCTTTCCAAGTGCATCCACAAAGTTTTCTTTGTACTGCAGAGACGCAAAAATGCACAGCGTCTTACCCTTGGCTATCACAGCTATGAAGCCAAGAATAATGAGGCCAGTGGCTTTGGCCAGGCATGAATCAGAAGGAGACTTTGTAACACTGGCAGGTGTGTGTGTGTGTGTGTGTGTGTGTGTGTGTGTGTGTGTGTGTGTGTGTGTGTGTGTGTGTGTGTGTGTGTGTGTGTGTGTGTGTGTGTGTGTGTGTGTGTGCGTGCGCGTATTTTGTGACAGTGAGAATCCGAGACAAGCTGAGGAGTGAGGCTCGCAGCTGCTGCGAGGTGGGCCCACATTGTGTATTCAGTAAATTATTCAGTAAATACCTCCATATAATGTACACTACATATGTCCAGGCCTGTGTCTGCCTTTAATGGCCAGCTGGTCACCAATATGGCTCCCACCGCCAAAGAGTGCCCAAACAGCCGCACAATTCCATTACAGCCCGGGTGTGCTGAAGTGCTTCCAAGATCCATTCATTAATTGTCCGTGTGAAGTTGTAGGAAAATCATAATGGGAGTCAAACCCCCCCACTTTGGAGCTGGAGCGAGAGAGAGAGAGACAGAGGGGGTAGAGAGAGAGAGAGAGAGAGAGAGAGAGAGAGAGAGAGAGAGAGAGAGAGAGAGAGAAGGGGGGACGACGACTAATGCAGCCCCCATTCAAAAGGATACATCACTTCATTGCGCCCAGCACTAGAGAAATACATGAACTTTAACAAAAGGGGAGTTCAAGCAATTGGCAGCAGCCAGGCGGTTGGTCGCTATTACTCAGTGCAGTGAGGAAAGAGAGAAGAGAGAAAGGGAGAAAGAAAGAGCGAGACAGAGAGAGGAGGAGAAAGAGCGAGAGAGAGAGAACACACAGGGGAAGAAAACACTCAGTGTAATTGTAACCCCTCTCCACAACTGTTAACTACAACAGTCATTAACTACAATAGCAGCTTGGCTACTGCAGTCATAGCAAATTAGTTCCTCACAGTGACTAAAGGAAAGACCCTGGGTTTTCAGTCAGAACAGTGTCAGGGTGTCAACCTCTTTCTTTGGTCATAAACTTAAACTCATCTCTTAAAAAAGTACCTCACATCCTCTTCCCCCAAGTTCTTCCACTCCCTGAAACATGTCCCTATATTTATATATATATAACCTAAATCTCCTTCTCTCCCTTCTCTTTGCTTATGTACTGTACCATAATCCCGGGACACAGTTATCACCTCTACATTAATTTATTAACACAAAAGTCTGCCTTTTTTATTGGAACATTCCCTATACCACAAAAGAGACAAAGCAAGAGGAGTGTGTGTTGCAATATATTTATCCATTGGCAACTCTTATTCTACAATTTTAGGATGATATAATCTACCTACTTTGCTATACCAACCTACAACATATAGATCATTGTATATTATATTATACTGAGTTCCTAGCTTATTTTTGCTTATTTCATACTTTGAGTAAACCATGTAAATAATTTGTAAATGCGTCAATGACATGCATATTTTATGAGTGCATATTTTTTTTTATAAACTAATCAATTACGTTGTTATAGTGCTGCTTTCAGTGTAGTGCTCCAGCCTCACAGCATCAAATTCCTCGGATGTGCAAACATTCCTGGCCAAAAAAAGGGAACTCTATCTTCTCTGAAGCCACATTTTTGGGTGACGCATTGTGAGCTTATAGATCGGCTATTTTCGGCACACAGCTATGTATAAATCAAGCATTACACTTCTAGTCTTCACAACTGACTACTTGCAATGATGCGGATCTATGAATTGAAGCGTATTCCATGACTTCTTGTAAAGGTCTCTGAATATTAGCATCAGCAAAATACATAAATTGTAAAAATGTCCTACAAATATAATGCAGTATATTTATCTTTAGAATCCTACCCACTCTCCCTGCAGTGAGCATAGAAATCCGGTCTATTATCAATAAACAAAACAAGGGTTGTGTTGGCAGAACTCCAAATAAAAAGGGAAAAAGTACAATGAATAGGTGGTAAGGCAGCCAGAGGAAACGTGATTTGCATAGTCGAGGCAAAATGACCATAAAAGAGAGCATATTTGTTAATCAGATTTCGAGTGGTGCACCTTGCACGCGATCTCACAGAGTTGTTGCCCTCAGCCTACCTAACTCGCCCAGAGTATAATAGGACGAGTGTGATCTGATGAAGTGCCACAAGTGCTTAATTTGCTTCAGTTCAACCCTGAAGGGAAAACAACACAATGGGTTTTTATAGTAGCTGATGATGAGATATTGTTGCTGATAAGTGGTACAGCGTGGCCTGAATTACACAC
The DNA here is from genome assembly GCF_963454915.1 of Gymnoscopelus microlampas. Taxonomy (NCBI): domain Eukaryota; kingdom Metazoa; phylum Chordata; class Actinopteri; order Myctophiformes; family Myctophidae; genus Gymnoscopelus; species Gymnoscopelus microlampas. The sequence goes on along the minus strand of NC_139947.1, from coordinate 32,148,700 downwards.
TTACATTGGTTCCTTTTAATCCGATCAACCCAACTTGTCATTTCTACCTTATTTTACTTTTATCCACACTGCCGAGGAGACTTTCACTCCCTGCAATGTTTCTACCGGGCTGTATTGCACTGTATGTGCATGTGAAAATAAAACACCTTGAACCATGATTGTGATTTACATGTGTGTTGATGTATCAAGCCTGGAATAACAAGGGAAAAGCCTTAACATTTTCACTTTGAGCCAACGCTTTAATGGAAAACGACTTTCAACAAATGCAACGAAAAATAAGTTAGAATTTGCAGATCATCTATCTATATTACAAAGAACATTACAGTGAAGTAGATGGTCAACCCCATGGAGCTCAGAACAGTTCATGATTCATAGAGAACAAGAGATCAGAGAAGAAGTATTGCAAATATTACACTCAACGTGTAATATCTCCCCTGCCCAAGCAGGCTTTCAAGCTGTAGAAAATTTGGCACTTGTGCGGGACACAGTTTTGAATCCTGGTAGGACATAAATCTTACAGATTACAGCTTTAATCACACACCTATTTTATGTGTGATATCTTATGTATGTTCTTTTTTTTGCGCTATTTCAGTGTCTCTTATGGGAGGGCCTTTCTACAGCATGAGGCATTTTAAAACGGTGACTCGTCTCTCTTCGGGTGAAAGCGGACACAAGCTGAACACCATCACTAATGAGACCAAACTTTCTCCCTCTCTCTCTCTCGCTCTCTCTCATTTACGCCTCCCAGGATGTTTAATTACATTGACGAAGAGCTAGGAATGCATCTCCCTCTCTCTCCCCTCTTCTCTCCCTCCCTCCATCCCTCGCTCGCCGTCTGACAGCCAGGTTGAGAATCCTCACCTGTCCGACATGGGAGCCGCACCTGTCACTGCGCACTTAATCACACTGGGCCTAGCGCTGAGCTCAGACACCACGCCATACACACACACAAACATGCACGCACACCTGCACGCACGCAAGCACACGCACACAAGCACACACACACACACACTTGCATGCACACAACAAAATTAAAATGAACTTTCTCGCCACCAAGGGGAAGGAGGGTGGATGATGATGGTGGAGGGGTTGGTGCGGGAAGAGAGGGATGGATGGGGGGGAGGGAGAGAGGACAGAAGGGTGGAGGGGTGGGGGGAGGGTGCGGGGGGTGGGGGGGGAGAAAAGTTGTCATTTCCCAACCCCTCATTAATATTCCGAGGTTAAGAGCTTTTCAGCGAAACGTAATTAATTGAGCCCGAGCCTGACAGTAAACAAGCAATTTCAAATTAAAGCGAAATGACAGCAGCGTCATTTGTTAAAAACGTGCAGGGCCCCCCGATTTTTGGCGACAGATAAATGAAGGAAAATGTTAAGGAGGGAGAAAGTGATGAAGATATTAATCTTCACCTGTCTGTGTCAGTGTGCCACTCATCGCCGCAATGTTGCTCTCCATCCTCTGCAGATGCTTCTTGTCTTCTCGGCTGCCCATAATGAGGGGAAGGATGTATTTCTGCAATTAAAAACATGACACGCCATTACACTTCTCTCCACTGGGAAGGGACAGACAGAGGAGGAAAACAGAGGCAGGGCACCTGGGTTTGACAATGCAGGGTCGGGGACCATGTTTTTATTGGACGGGGGCCTCGATCACCAAAATGATAATGTGCCTGCATTGTTAGTACTTTACGGCAGCTGGACTGGTGTGAATGACAGAACAGAGGAAGACATGGGACAAGCAGAAGTCCAGGCTGGGACAGTGAAGGACAAATACATACAGGAGGGCTACCCTCAGCAGAATAACCAAATGTGATCATTAACATTGAAAATGGTCCCCTGAATTGCGAGACGGTGTCAGCTTGTTTGTCAGCACTCTGCATTCGAGTAAACAGGAGTGATGTGTGTACCTCACAGCCAAATGAGGATCTTTGTGGTCCAGGGTGACTGTTATCCAGATGACAAGCCTGCGAGTGCACGACGGAATCGTGTCCATGTGTGTGCATGGAGCTGAGCTCAGCAAATAAAACCACGCCTCACGTGGTCCTGAAGGACCTCTGTGGGGCTCTGTTTCAAAATCTTAAGACTTTGTGGTTTGTGCATTTTTGCTAAATTAAAAAATACATTAAAATAAAATAAATTCTCTTCTGCCCCTCACGACACATGTTACAGTTCTGAAGCTCTCTGCTGTCGCTGCTGACCCCAGCCGGGTTTTCTCTCCAACTCAGGTGGCGGCTGGCAACACCGGTGCGAGTAATAAACACTTTTTAGAGGAAAAAAGATTAAACGAGTGTCAACACATAGTAATTAATAAGTGGGCTGCTGGGAGTGTGGTGTTTACAAGGCGCTCCATAGCATAAATAAAGTATGGGCAGAAGCCGGGGCATATGGTGCGACTGGCGCTGCACTCCGGTGACATGACAGCAGCCGGTGCTGTGCCCGCCAGGGAATACCACCTCCCAGGTTACCAGCGGCTGGCTGGCCCTGCTGCAAACAGGGACCAGTGGACAGCAAGTGTGTGTGTGTCTCTATATGTGTGAGCATGTTGGACAGTGAGAGAGACAAAAGAGGGAGTGAGAAAACGTGAGAGAAAGAAGGTGGAACAGAGTGGACAGCGGGGAGTATGATGGAGATAGAAATTGGTTAGTGATAGACGTACTGTACACTACAGTATTGGCCAACACAGCAGCTATTTTGGTCTTACTTTATACTCTTCATACTTAATACCCAAGCAGGGCTTACGTTAGGCAGGCAATTGATGTTCCTTTGGCATTTATTCTTTTGTTTTATCACAAAAACAGGAAAATGTCATTTCCACCAGACATTTAGAATGGTAAAAAACACATTGGATATGTCCCGTCTGTCAGCTACGCTCATTATTGTGCAGAAGATGTTCCAATATCAAAACTCAAAACAGCTTCTTTTGTTGAGAAAACATGACCCACCTTCACGCAAACCAAATGCACAATTTTAATGTCATTCTTGCGCACAGGCTCATTGGCCTTGTGGTTAGAGTGTCCTCCCTGGTTAGAGTGTCCACCCCGACCCGGCCGGGTCATACTAAAGACTCTGAAAAATGGAACCCAGTGCCTCCAACCCTTCATGCACTCAGCATGAAGGGTTGGATTGGGGGTAAGTGCGACATACTGTACTAGCATCATGTCCAGGGGTGTACTTGTACATCAAGTTGCCTCACGCTACAGTAACAGGAGATAGGCCCCTGCCCTATGGGCCTCATGGCTCGGCAAGGCTTACTTGTGCACGGTGAAGCTGTTAAATGTATTTATTAATTAGTGTTCCTTTATTTTCAAACAGTTTTCAGTACATATTATAATACTATGTTGTGATATATATTGTTAGACTGCATAATTAAATGCACCTGCTAGTCATTCATGCTTTGAAAATAGATATGGCCATTTCCTTTACAGTATATGTCTGCAAACTGTAATCATTCTGGACATTCTGGCTGGCAGTTTAAAATTCTGTACCCAAGCATGAAGTAAGACCAAAATGGCCACCATGTGGTTATGGTCAATATGGTGCTGTTTTCCACCCTATAAGTAAGGCCAAAACGTGAATATGGTCAAAAGAGAAGTGGAAAGAGACATAAAGAGAGATTGCAATGAATGGGGGCATGGGGGAGAGGAATGTAGGAGACCTAAATGTGTCAGGTACGGCCCAGTGGCAGGCTATAGACGTAGACGTAGAAATAATGGGACATCTTAGGAGATGGCAAAACATCTCATGGGGTCATATAGTACAAATATATACTGTATGCATACACGATATGCATATGCAACATCGAGGTACACACAGAGACATGCGCACACGCTTGCGCGCACGCATACACACACACAGTGAGTGTACTATAAAAGGTCTGCTGTCCGGGGGAAAGAGCTACTGCAAAAAGTGCCGTCCTCCTCTAAAATGAGAGTAATAGTTTCCACATGCCACTCAGAGGCCTGCTAACAGCCACTGAGGGATTAATGTCACTGAGGGACAAGGGGCCTCCCGAGCTCATGTTCAAGGGTTGCTAAGCCCGATAAAAAACCCACTGTGATTATTTTTAGACAGCAGGATATCAGAAGAGGCTTGTGTGCTGCATTAGCAACTTTATTATATATAATTTTTTCCCCCCTGAGGAAAAAAAAGATATATACATCAAGAAGAGGGAGGGGAAAATTAACAAAAAAATGAAATAAATAACAGGGGGTCCAAATGAGATCATGCTCTGATGTAAACCAGAGTAAATTTAACAACGAGACCAGAGTGATGTTGTATGGAGGTGCTATAACTCATGATCGAGTGACGTACCCACAAAGCCCACCAATATAAAAGTAATATCAGGGGCAGACGGTGCTGACAGTTCTAAATGTACAGTGAATGAGAAATATCAATAGTTAGAGTATAATGAAAACTGTACAAGACAGTAAGTCTACTGAAGAGTGCTCTCTGAGGGCCAGGAGAAGCGTGGTGTAACCCAGAGCCGTTGAAAGAGAGAATTACGACTCTCTTTGATCTCACCACAAAGCGTTCATGTGGTTCACGTAACGCGTGTGCTTCATCAACACCCATTATGAGGATTCAATATTTTGAACTATACAGTCGTGTTTGGAACTACTGGTCGCCCGATGGCAAGTATTACTTCCGCATTCTTCTTGCTCCAAATCAACTGTATGTTGGGTTTGGCAATAAATGATTAAAGATTGAGTATTAAATGAATATTCTCCGTTTAAAACGGAAGTCTGTGTCGTAAGTCGTAACACTCTCTCTCAATAGCTCTGGTGTAACCCAGTGGAGTCATATTGAGGGGGTACTCTCTGAGGGCCAATGGAAGCATGGTGAAATGTAGTGTTTCTCAACAAAATGGGTAATTTACCAAAGTGGCTTGCCGTGTTGCCACATTATAGGCGATTCTTCAAATAGATCTATAAGCTCACACCGCATCGACGCACTGTGAGCTTGTAGATTGTCAGTTTCTGTTGCAAAACCATCGTACGAGGTGGACAGAGTACTCGAGTACTCCTGGTTAAATTTACTCCACTACAAGTAAAAGTAGCTCAGTCAAAATGTTACTCAAGTAAGAGTAAAAAAATACTTGCTTTTAAATTAGTAAAAGTAAAAGTACATTTCTTATTTTTCACATCAATGAATTGCTGTCATTTTTTCAAATGACTGCAGCATTGGTTCAAAACGAGTAAACTAAATTAATATGTTTATAGTCTAGTGGTGCAGCACAAAATAACCAAATAACCACAACATATTAAATTTAAATATACTGTCTTGAACAAACAAAAAATATGTCTAAAACCTCAGCAATTCCAATGCAACAAAATAACTCCTCATCTAAGCCAGTGGTTCTCAACCTTTTCAGGCTGTGACCCCCCAAAATAATCATATTTGAACTGAGGACCCCCCACCCTGACTGTAATGTTACCACAAAATTGACTGAAATAAACTAAAGCAGGGGCGGCTCTAGAGCCGCATGTGGCTCTTGGGCCCTCTCCCGTGGCTCCCAGTTGCTTGGGCAAAGAAGTATGCAAAGGAATAAGAGGTTTTCTTTCTGTTTTTTGTTTTACTTTAGGCATAACGTTAAGTTATTAAAGTAAAGTTATTAGTACAAAAAAAGGGTCGCCCATACACCAGATAAAAATAAGAAACAAATCATTGAAGGAAAATAAAGAATGTATTAATGCTTGGTTTGTTTGCTTTCACCACCAACGTTTCTGGCTTACTGGTATACTCGATCTGCTTTGAGAAATTAGCAAACAATAAAAAAAAAGTTATATCGAAACACCAGAAAAAGCACACAAAAAAAGCCGCTCGAGACAGATTTTTAATAATCTTTTGGGACAAAAATGGCTCTTTTGATAATAAAGGTTGCCTACCCCTGCACTCAAGTATAAGCACTTGGAATGTAGGAGTTGAGGCATTCCATTTAGTTTGACTCAGTACCACAGATAAATACTGTGAAAATACCCTATCTACAAGCTCACAACGCCTCGCAAGGCGCAGGCGTTGTGAGCTTGTAGATCAGCTATTTTCAAAATGTTTGCCTCTGTCTTTTATTATATTCTATTATTTGACAATTTGGCCAATGTTGACCATTTTTTATAGTATAGTTTGTTGCTTACTTTTGATGCAGAATGGACTTTTTAATTTCTTTTCTTTCTTTTTTTAGGTATTAAAAAGGTCTTAAAAGTCCTTAAATTGTCACTTCACTGTCATCTGGGGACCCCCCTAAAATCGGGACCCGACCCACAGGTTGAGAACCACTGATCTAAGCAGTAGCAGTGATGTTAGGTTTTCAATGTAGTTAGTGGGTGCCAGGACCGGAGTGGTCATTTGAATGGGTCCCAGCCCAGGGACATTTTGTGATTGAGTCCTAATAAAATAGAAACGCTTCCCCATTCAAGGCGCATGCATTGTTTTCAAGGTGAAAAACTAAAAACCATGTCACTCTTTGCCTTTCAAGAATATTCAAGGTGAAAAAAGTACCATATGTCACTGCTAAATACTAGTGTTAGCCAAAACTCTCTAAAGGGATCTAAAATGTTGTGCTTACCTCGACAACAAGTGTTATTTTAAGCTTGATGACAATTGTAGAACCCAGTGCAGAATGAGTGGAGAACAAGTTATGTAACCTACCCTGTATAGATGATGCAAGCCAAAGGCCATGCCCACCATGATGATGGTGAGGGCCCCATAGTCTCTCCATCTGTAGCCTGTGGGACCTGGACAGGAGACAGGGAGAATGAATGTGATGTCCAATTTGTTCTTGTACAGTACTAATCTGCATTTATGTTTCATTACTACAACAGGTATTTATTAGGCAGATTTTGCTTTATTATTGAGGTAAGATTGTTGTAGAGAGACAGGACGTTGGGAGGGGGGACTGGAAAATAAGATGGACAATTGTGTAAATACATTGCAAATTATTTTAATGAATTTACTTTGGTGAATGTTTCATTGCCTAGAACGAGTACGTGATTTTTACTCTTGTGAATGGGGCAAAATTGCTCCTGTGGTTTAGCAAACCTGCAGAAAAAGAGGAACTTCTAAAAAAAAGCTGCAGCCGTAATCCAGAATGGTGACAAAATACCACCATCAAATATATACCGTCATTTGCAACAAACACCAGTGATGTTATCCGACAGATACTGTAAATATCATAAAATGTACATTGTTTAGAGAACTAACTGCCACACTCCATAGACACAAGGCACTTCTTTGTGTTTTTACGACACTGCACTGCAGGAAATCTACACATTAAAATGTATTTGCAGAGAATAAGCAAACAAGCACTGAAAGTCCTGTTCTTAACAGAACACATGCCTTTGTCCTGTGCTTCTTTTGGAGAGGGAACAAGCAGAATCTACGTATTCCATAAATCCTCAAGAACCAGATTGGGCGGAAAGGTGAGTGAGTGCATGTTTATAAGTGGATTGTGTCGCTGAGTGACAGACAGTGTGCTAAATGTGTCATTGTGTGAGCTGTCTTCTGGGTGGGCCAACTGTCAGTCAAGGTGGAATTTTCCCCACACATAAGAGACGCATTCAACTGAAAATGTCACTAAATAGCAAACAGTTCAGTGTAGAGGAAAATGTAAGAGTTTTTCTCATGTTGACTCCGGTCGGGCCCCAAATGAAAGGGGAAATAATTATTAGACTTGGCCATTAACTACTTAAACCCTATATACCTATATAATGCCAATATGCAAGCTCACAGCGTTTCGCATTGCAAGCTTGTAGATCTGTTATTTTTGCCAAGATTTTTTGACAGAATGTGAAATCAATTTTTGTTTCCTATGATGACATTCCCAGAGTTAAAGGCTAAAGGTCAAAGTGCACCATCTATTATTATGATTCTGTTTTTCTATAGGAGGTATACATTACAATAACAGACACGTTTACCATACGCCTGATTTATACTTTGTCGACCAACGGTGTCGCACATGGAAAAGAGCCGATCTACAAGCTCGCAACGCGCAAACACTGCTGTATGATGGAGTATAAATTAAGCATTACAGTAAATTTTCAAGGTGCAAGCAATATGACTCTCCTCGCTCAAGGGCACATAACAACCCCAGCCAATGCACTTGGGTACGAACCCACAACCTTTCCCAATGAAAATCCTAAATCATCCTGCATTGTCCACATAAATTTGGGTCTTCATCAACATCACGGCCACGATAGATCGTCACCTATCCCTATCCTATAGAATACGGTGCTTCTGCAAGCCCTGGGAGTCCTTGGGGTAGGTGCTTGACCCTGAGCAAGCCTCGCCTGTATCACCAGGGGTCTTTTACTTGCTCTCCCCCTTGCAGGACCTTCCATCCTTCCTCTATCTTTCCCTCTTCCACTTCCACATCTTCCAGTTTTTTTTATTTGGTCACTTAAGCCATGGAGCTGTGGTCTCCATCCCCCGTTTTTCCAATCTCCTCTCAAATTTATTGGGTTCAGTGGAGGCCTTCCTGTCCTTCCGCTGCGTGGAAATAGAGATCAGAGTATCCATTACTCCGACAGAGATGGATGCGGGTCCCCGTGCACTGTCCCCATAACAAGGACATCAAAGGGAGGTAGCCCCCTCTTTTCGGCGTGACCCCCCGTACAAGACTCCCCGCTCTCACCTCATTATGCAGCTCCCTTATAGCCGTTTTGATATAAAACCCCCCACTATGGACAGAGAGGCGCGAGTGTCTCTAACTACATGGCCATCCCATCAACATCACTTTCATTACAAAACATGAGATGCCGGGGGAGTCAAGGACAGTGTGGTAATAAATGAGGGTGGAATACATCTGGAATCATTGTCATACGGGTTAAGCATTATGCGGACTTCATTCTGCATTGGTAAATCAGTGGACAGCGCTTATAACCTACTGAGGTAATAAAGATACAGGTTGCAGTGTGAGGTCTTGCCAGGGTGAAACCCCTTTGAAACGGACTATGAGGGGTGATTGCACAAGATGGAGCCATGACAGTGTCATGTTCACTATATTTGAACAGGATGCTTGCTAAACGATTCCCGATCTATAGGCACGTGTTGGATTAGGCATAACTGTTACATTTTGTAAAGGTTTAGCCATTTGGAGAGCTGATGAAAATTCTGTTCATTGTATTTAAAACATTTAGCGGGCTAAATGTGTTCACTTCATTTATGTCAAGCAAGTTTCAAAGAATAGACATAATTAAAGGGAGATGAGAAAATAAACACATTTGATAGTATGCATGAATGCGACAATCATGTACATGTAATGAGCATCAAAGAGAAGATCGTTTGTGAATGTATGGTCTCACTGTGTGCCAGTTGGTGGGCGAGGAGTGGATGCGGGGGTCCCACAGGGCTAAGTGCAAGGATCTCCTCTGTGCTGCCGGAACGCTGGATGGCCAACTCAACTTCCTCATCTGTCAACCCTGAAAACAGGAGACACACACCTTCAGTATCACTAGCATGGAGTGGACAATGACTGTCTGCTCACTCCTGTGTCACTGGAGATGGCTGCTGGAGGCGTGGTGGGGAATGAAAGCAATGGCTCCTGGCCCGTCATAATATTTGTGCTATAACATTTCCCATGACCCCCCCACCACCCCCAAATCTTCAAAGTACAATTCTGGGAAGCTGTGACCAAAACAGATCTTTGTTTCATGTCCCAGACTTCTTCAAAAAATGTGTCAGTTCTTCAATTCTATGGTGAACTACTAAGTGGTGGAGATCCATCTAAGAATGATCTCACAATGGAAACTGAAGCACGGTGAGCCTATTAGCTGTCACCAAAGGCAAAGAAAAATAAGACTGTCCACTTCTTCAGATATATTTCCCAGGTGGAGATTTCAAACACCCCAGACAGAGAAAATGCATTATTTTAATTTCTTCATTGTGATGTAAATGTATTACATAATTTTGCAAATGCCAATATAATTTAATCTTCAGATCTTTTTAATGATTTTAAATTGCAAAGGGCTCCCTGATGGAGAATCAGAGGGGAGGAGTGAGAAAAAAAAAGATTTAATATGAACATCTCCTTTAGTTTTGTGGGAAGATAGTATTTTATTTCAGGCACCATATGCAGCCATTGCTAGAGGTCTCATCCTTTAATGAGGATCATAATCTAAACAAAATAAGAATAATTACAATTACACCCTTATTTATTTGAAGCATAAAAAAAGAAAGGAGGAAGCTGTCAAGAATTATTTAGTCACTCTACATGAATTCCTTTATAAATGCACAGGGGACCCTTAATTTGAAATCAACTGACTGCTGTCAAGGTCTCACTTATTGATACGTACAGTATATATTATGATGAAACATCAGCCTGGTCTATACTGTACTACAAGGCTATAAGGCCCTCTGCAGCTTAAGAGACTCTCTCATGACCATTTTAACATAATTTCCCGGCCCATTTCCTTGACAGTGTTTCCTGGGTTTCCCAGTGCTTCCGCCTGACAGAAAACACCCCTTTGCTGAGAGGCCCTTTTACTTGTTCTGCTCCCATGGGCTTCGGAGAATCCTTTACATGCTCAATATACGCTGCCTACGCTGAGAGAGAGAGCCGCTGGGAAGATTTTGTTTGAGATGTTTGTCACAGATGCCTGTTTGCCAGTTAGTTGTTCTTGGTACTACCTGTCCCCATACCCTGAGAGATCGTCAATTGCCTGTTGGGTGATTTTCATAACACCCACGTAGAGCCTTACACCCACGTGGATTGTTAATAACACGCATTATTGAAACCTGCAGCATGAAATCCCATCCCATGCCAAGTTGAATGAGATTTAAGAACATGAAAACAATCCTGCCAAATTATTTGAGAGTGCTATGTGAAAAGTCTCACTACCGAGGGTTAATAGGAACATAGTCGAGAAATATAAGTCAAGCTTAAACAGTTGGCATAACCTTCATTCAAATCCACTCTGGCCTATCCAGTCCAAAAGCATGCAGAGATCTTTTGACAATCTCCCACAAGGGCTGATGCCAGAGGGGACGTCCGGCTCGTCACCTATTTAAATGCTTCAAGGACTCCAAATGGCCATGAAAATGGTTGAATAATTGAAGGCAAATATTGGCCAGCCTGTCGTCTACGGCAGGTCCTGAGTGCCAGGAAGTGGCTAGCGCCATGTGCTGAGCTCGTGCAGTCGGGCTGCACTGTTCAATAAGCAATAATGTGTCCCCGGACTCCCGATTCATCTGACCACAGCAGACTATACGGTGGCAGACTATTGAGTGAGACATGCAAGATCTCTATTCCACCAAATGGCAAATAAATAAATAACTAAATAAAGTAGAGACCCCCTTTTTTCCCATTTCACCTTGAAATGTTTTTTTTATGTAAACAACTTCTAGGGCTAGCATTAACATTAATGTATGTACATCTTAATGGCTATTCATTTCTTTAATGTTGCTGTTTGCACAGGAGAATAAAAGAAGCTTGCCCCCCCCCCCTCCCCCCCTCCCCTACTGCCCGCCCGGCATCAAAATAAAATACATGTAAATTCATAAACCTGTTTTCTTGTCGAATTACAGCTCACTTGACTAGGTTGCGGGCTCTGATCTGTTTATTGTCGCGGGGAAGACAACAACAAATGAAAGCCCTCTTAGATCCATTTATAAAAGAAACAGAGAACAAGGTGAAACTCAGGTTTTACATATAAAAGGCAAAGAACGCAGAAAGGAATTGTGAAATTTATTACGGGTTCCAGAACCTGTGGAATGACCCCCTGGACCCCCATTTCGGATCGACCTGCAGGGAGATGAATTTTTTTAAGACATAAATTACATCTAATGATGACACCGTAAAAAAGAACAATAATGGAAAGCTATTCTGTATTTCATTATACTGTATTATTTGGTGCACCTGATACACGCCGCGCCTGTTTATGAGTCACCGTATTAGCAGATGCTCAGCAAAAGCATTTGCTTTGACCTTGCCATTCTCATTGGGGCATGAAATTACGGTGCTGGCACCTCGATATTACAGCTATAAATACTGTAAACTGCATATCTGGGCTACGTTTTCTATTGTCTTTCAACATAAACCTGATCGGTATTTATTTAAAGGAAAACCCATTGCTCGTCACGTTATTTACGGCTCTATTTTCAGAGCCCCTTATTCTCTGGGCACTTTTTAAGGGCAAAGAGGCAGCGAGGCCCCTACAGAAAATCCATTTCTCCAATTCTGGCACTTCTGAACTTTATGGGTCAAGACCCAGGCCGCAGAGCCAATTATAAAAATTGCTTACTAAAATATTTTGGGTGGTAAAAGGTGAATGCCTTTTTCACTGTCCTCCAAGGCCTGAATTATGAAGTTGCCCTTGAGTGGAAATTACTTACATTTTGAATATCACATTTAAAAAAAAAAGAAAAATACATGTCAGGGGTCATAAATAGATGGAGGTCAGTGGGTTATTGAGAGCTGGAAAGCAACTTCAAACCTTCTTCTAATGCCGTGCACTGGCACAGGAGATTCTACATGTCATTTGGCGTGGTACTACAGCTGCTTGAGAATGGCATGCCCTAAATAATGACCACTCTCATAGCGTATTCATTTATGTATTAAAAAAGGCGACTCTACTCTCATTTCCCTGCTTTATCGCCTTGTACTGATGACAAAGTAGGCAAGGCCTGGGCTAGGTGGCGCCGTAGAGTAATTTATAACCACATCAATCCCTTTACCTTCTATGCAGGCCTTGGTCATTGTCATTTTTGTCCGAGAGGTGAGTCACATAACCCCACTTGCAAACAACATCCTATTAATATTGGGGATGATGAACCTTATCCTTCCCCTTACCTTCATACCCAGGTATGGTAATAGGCCATCAGCCCCACCTGTGCTCCCCATGACCCTTGATCACTGGCCCTCCACTCAGGGTTAAAGATATTAGCATTATTTTAAGTCAAGAACAACTAGGACATTCTGATGGGAGAAATAAAAGGAACAAGTCAAACTATCATTTAAGTCTTACTGACAGAATGCGGCGTCTACTATCACACTTAAAAAGAATCCGTTTTTGATGAACTGTACTGTGCTAGGTTATCTGGTTGTCAGCTTTTGGCCAGGACGACATGACATGTTGAAGGATGGAAAATGTTGTTGACAATGTCCTGAGAATTACTTTTTCCCCCGCTTTTGTAATTATACTGTATGTGGGATTGCTAATTGTTGAGATTCGAATAGCAGTGCCAAAATGAGTCCCTAAGCTTGTTGAATGTCACATCTGTTAATTGTAGAGGACATGGATGGCACAATTCACAAGATGAGGCAGAAACACATTACATTTCACTCCAACACACTCAAATTTACTTGATCTTGGCAAAGCCCAAAATTGCTTTAAGATGGCACTCTTTGGTAAGACACTTTAAATGCAACTCATTTCCCACTCAATAGCAACACTGTCAACAGTAGAAGGAGGAGGAGGAAGTCAATCTTTGCGTATAAGTCTTGATTTATATTAAGTTCTATGTGACAAAGTTTCAATATTTTGGCAGTTTATTCAACAAGGACTGGAGGAAGAAGAGAAGCTATAAATATTGGAGTCCATAATTGCCAATTCATATCATGAAATTGACAGCTGGGAAGAAAATAGAAAATTACATTTTTCAATGAATATTGAAATAAACCAGACTATTAGGATCTCTTCAGAAAAAACAGGAGATGCAACCAGAGAGACATCCTTCAGTGCAGATTAGGGCACAAATATGCAGGGAAATAATATGCACTGGTGAGATTATTGTGTAAAGATTCTGCAACATGCAATCAAAGTGCGGCCTATTTTCCCCTTCATCAGCTAGCCAGCGTAAGTACTGCCAGCAAGAGGAATCCAATTTAAATTCCACTCTACCGGGAGATGGTATTGTTTCATTTTATGTGTGCTTTGACATTTCTGGCTGTTAATATAGAGTAAAATCCAGAAGTATTTACATAAATATGACATTACTCTGCATTAGAAATTAAGACTGACATATTTGCTGTGGTGGCAGGAAAGGAGTATGAGGATGATTGAGTTTCGGGGTCAAAAGGTTGAGAGGACAGTACGGTACGCTGGGTACATATGAAGAAATAAGTGGGCCATGACTCTTGGTCCGTCACCATGTCCACCGTTATGTCTGACTTTGGCTCAAAGGATGAAATGAGACGGACGATGAACCAACTGTCATCATGTTCTTTACTTATAGCGGGGTGACCAGCTGGGTTCTTCCTACTCTAGTAATTTTACCCACAGCAGAAATCATGGGGGGATCAGTAATAACAGCACAGGAATGTGGTTAATTTAAAGCACAATTAAACTTTGGTAGAGGTTTGGGTTGTGTAGTTACCTTGCCATGATCTAACTCCAAATATTGGCCAGATATCTTCAATAGTTGCTCCGTAGATTAGAAATTGATGATCCAATATATTCTCCCCATTTACTTACCTTGCACTGTGAAACGGGCCGAAAAGTCACACTTTTGGCACACAACGCTAACAAAGCGTATTCTGCCAATGTGTAAAATTACAAAACCCTAGTCTGTTTACAATGACTGATAGGGTATTATTGTCATTTCTTACAAGTGGAATAACAAAACATCCTCTAAATACAAATGCTGAGTCGGATTTTGTAATTCTATACATTACCAGAATCCACTTTGTTCGCAAGGTAACTAGACTACAGTGCATAACCCACACATGTAAAGTTTAACTGTGCTTTAACTCAACACCAAAGTAATGTAAAAATAAATACATTCATAATAATATTTTTTTTCACTCAAATTGACTTGATATGAATGGTTTGTGAGCCCTTTCTTTTTAAGGATTTGTTTCCTTCTTAACCTTCAACTTGCACAAGGCACTGACAAAATCACACAGCATTGTGACATAATAACTGCATTGCTCGATGTGAGGCTAAGTCAAACTGGCCTGCTGCTGACATGAGGCAATCTGTAACATGCACATTACATTTTACAAATATCCCTGTAAGCTCAAAATCAGTCTGGGGCAATGGAATAAAAAGGAAAAGACTTTGTTCAAATCAGTCTGAGGTGGTTCAGTCTCCAAACCCTGAGGAAGTCTTGACAGTCCAAGTGTTGGTTTGCTCTCTGGATCACTGTTTCTCAATGTAATGATGAGAGTGTAGAAATGGGACCATGTTTTCCCTTTGGGACCCCAATCTACACTCTACAATTCTCTGTGTTAATTTAACTCTGAGACTGAACACATGGAATCAAATGGTTCTCTTTGTACACTCTCAGAGTTACAGACCTGTAAGGGTCCGTTTGGACATCCTAGTGTTCCCCGGACCTGACGTTGAGAACCAGTGCTCAAATATTTTTGCATCAGGTCTACGATTTGTGTGACTTCATTTTACTTATTTTACTCACTGTTTTCAGCACCTCCATAACATTGGTGTGCACGCCTCCCTTAGTTTGTTTCCCCATTTGAATTAGGGCTGACATCATATTATCATGGGTAGATTGTTGCACAAGTTTACCATACGACTCATTAATCACCCAATGAATACCTCGTCCAGGCAATTTGGCAAACAGCAGGTTGTGCTTAGTGTTTTGTTACTCTATTTTTTCCCATCTTTACCCTCTCTCGCTTGGATCAATGCCCTTATGCAAATAAAGACTTTCCGTTAAGATCCAGAGTGGAAATTACTTTCCAAAATAAATCTGCCATTAAAGCATCATACATATTTCATATACTTAAAGTGCAGTAAGAAGGAACCATTTCTGGAGCTTGGCGGAGTTCAGAACAAAGCTGAAAGTAAGAATGAGGAAATGTGACAGAGTAGTGGATGACGTCATTCGGTATTGATGAGCCCTTTATCGAATTTGAGATAACCAATGGTGGATTATGAACATGCCTTACTTGTCAATAACGAGACGCAAAGACAGGGAAATTTCAAAAGATATCAAGAGTCATTAGGGCCAGATGAGACGTGTGTAGCAGCAGCCGGCAACCATGGATTTGGTTTCAGGTTACCTTCCCCAGTCATGGAGCTTTTAGGCTCACTTTTCACTGCTGGGCTGCTCTAATGATAGAGGCAAAGTCCCTAAGCTCTGCCGATGAATTAGTCCCCCAAGTACTGAACTGTTTTGTGAAGAATTGAAAGAGAAGCACTCGCCGCTAAGGGTAGTTTATCTGAGGTAAAGCTACCATTCTTTAATCAAAGACCTATTTGAGAAAGGAAAAAAGGCAAAGCACCTTCAGCACAAGTCTCCTCTTCTTTTGGAGCACCAAACAATTTGATTATATTTTGCCTTGACATAAATGAGCCCTGAGAGTGATGGTGCCGTCTTGTAGCCTTATTTTATCAAACGATTCTCTAGTATGTAGAAATAATCTCAATCTCGTGCAAAGAAACTGATGAGCCAGCAAATGTACCCATCCTCCCTACATCTAACATCCTAACCTTCCCGTGTCATGCCTCAAATTTACGACAACAGTTAAATTAAGTAAAAGGCTTAAAATGCTGGAAGGTAATATTGATAATTCCATTGAAAATGCAGAGGGGTTTTGTCAATATTAATTTTCCTGAACCCAAAGGAGCATCCCGACTGGTGGGTCATTTATTCAGAGGGCCTTGAATCATGCACTCTGCAGCTAAATCGACCCATATCTGAGCCCCCAGGGCAAAAAGCTATGGCCACAACCTTTGACCTCTACAGATCAAGCCTCCCAAAAAAGGACATTGGGTGTGCATCTCTGTCCAATCAATGTAAGAGATTTGCATTTAATTGTTTTAATATAGATTTTGTTAATGCTGTTGCAGCAATGCTGTTGCAGCATTAACCATGTGTATATGCTAGACTATTGTAATAGACATTTTATATTTGTAGACTGCAGTATACGCCCCGCCCAGCAAAGACCAACAGTAATACAATTTGAGGGCATATCTTCTTCACTTTAACCCTCACCTTTTTTCTTCAAGAAGGCTTTTCTGGTGGCCAGTGGACTCTGACGTACTTTTGGGTTCTGAAGGAATTTCACAGCCGTGACAATCTGGAAATACACACACATGCACACACACACACACACCAAAAAAATGGTTAATCCTCGCAATGAGATAATGTGACAAGCAGTAGACACTACTAGACAGTGTATGCAAGAACAGCAGTCCAGTGCAAAATAACAGTCCAGGCATTCTACAAGAAATATATTCGTTAAAAATCTGGATGAAGAGCCTAAATGGATTCCATTTGACAATTGCTTCAACTCCCCCAGCCGTGAGGAGGTGAAAGACCACCTGACCACTTTCCAGCTAAATCTGGGGAATGAACAAATCAGCAGTTATAAAATTAGCCCATCAAGAGTGCCGGACAAATGGAGTATGGAGCTTAATTTGCTATTACCCTCTTAAAGACAAACTTCCACTCTTAAGTGCGCAGGGGAAGAAAATCTATACTTAATGCAGAGGTGATCATTTGTATCTAATAACTTCTGAATCCTAGGCTAAAACTTCTGTAATTCTTCCAGTTAAA
This sequence comes from Gymnoscopelus microlampas, assembly GCF_963454915.1. Taxonomy (NCBI): domain Eukaryota; kingdom Metazoa; phylum Chordata; class Actinopteri; order Myctophiformes; family Myctophidae; genus Gymnoscopelus; species Gymnoscopelus microlampas. The sequence continues at coordinate 32,131,249 of NC_139947.1, read as the reverse complement.
AACGTGCCGTGATCAAATCACCCGCCCTGAAGGTTGTAATGACTTGAAACGTTAATGCACTAGAACGTTAAATGGCATCAGAACATCAGTAGTTTTAAGTGCACAGCGTTCATCGATTCTATTATGTTTTCCTTCGAGATGCACCTTAATTTTCCACCCCGGTATGCATTTCCTAGAATTGGAAGGAGGGAAAAAAATCATCCACAAATGGCATTAAAACATAAATTTGAAGTGGGCGCCACTTCACGGCGCCTCCTAAAATAGATAAACATGAAAGAACACAGAGAAAGGGGAACACAGAAGATGGAAGCGTTTAGATGACTTATTATCGCACCTGTGGTCCCCGTGATTCAATTGTAAAAGTCATCCCTCTAATAGGTTGAAAGGTTTTGATTACTCCGCTTTTCTTTTAGTGTTGAAAGATACAAAGTGATTGAGCACACTGCCACTGGTAATTCGTTTTGGGTAATGCATTGCATATACTATGAACCTGTTTCAATTCAAAAGAATTGCATTTCAAAACTCATCCACGGGGCAGGTTTAGCAGTCTAAAGACTTAGATTATTTTTCTGTGACAAAAGCACCACTATATCAGGGGAGATTGGTAAATCAATCTCGCATGCAATGTTTCAAAATTGACAAGTAGGCTACATCAAGGAAAAAAACAAGATTATTGACCCATTTCACACAAATGTATGTACAGTTAGGAGCACATAATCAAAATGTCATACAGTTTTCACAGATCTAGGACCGTCACCGAACACTACACTGCAGCACAATTCATTCATACACCATTGCAAAAAGAAAAAGGTGAAGATGATTAATTTTATCAAAAGCTACTCTTTCTCCCCAAAGACAGGCCTCCACAAATTATTTAGGGACACAAATCTCCTGTGTCACTGTGACATTACCATGACCTTTGCTGTACATACGGGTTACGCAAGGGGGGAGAGGAATTTCCTGGATCTCTATATGCTGAGGGCTTATTAAAGGCAGTCACCCGGAACCTTCATTGTGACAAGCAGATTAAACCATTTGCATGGTGAACCCCCAACTGATGTTGTGGGCCAACGGATACTGTAAAAACACACACACACACACACACACACACACACACACACACACACACACACACACACACACACACACACACACACAATCCCTTTGGTAACAAGACAACATCATTCTGCTCACAGAATAAGCTTTTGCCTTTCAGAGTAGCAAAATGTCCTGACTAGCTGCGGTTATGGCAGCAATAAGCAGATGACAAGCAGGCGAAAAAAATCTAATATAACAATATTCATTCCAGTTAATAGGAGAATGATGCAGGCCCCTATGAGAAGCAAATTACCTAATAGTGGATGAATCTGCTGAACTAGTGATCCTTGTTTACATTTTCCTAAATTGTCAATACCATACTATTGACAAAAAAAATTGTGTCAATGTTAATGGGCGTAACTATGACATCTTAATAAAGACCACAGCTAGCTCAGCTGCAAACTAATAAGGCAAATGTCCATTTGGTTAAAATTGTAGTGGGAGATCTTCTGGGAGAGGAAAAGTGCACTTCTTAGCAGATGACATAGCTGCTTTGCGAAACTTCCACCCAGACATCTCAATCAATTATAACCACATTGCACAGATTTCAGTCTTGTCTTGTTATTGACTTATAGATCATCCCTGTTATAGTGTAGGGTAGCACACAATTGGGCTTTTAGGGGGCGGGCTGCATGTTAGTACAACACTTGCACATTTGGTTTGGCAGCATAAAGATCAACCAATATTAATATAATGGATGAGCCCTGCCTTTCTGAATACCGGTACAGTAAATACCTTTTGGCTAGTATAACTATTAATCTCTTTTTTGTAATGCTTCTTGTAAAGATGAAAACTGCTAATGCACCTAAGTGCCTCCATGTTAAGACCGATAATCTTTACAAACCGGATAACCAATAAAGTGTCAGGTAAAGCCGAAAAAGAGGCGAAAACTCAATCATAGGAAAAGATAACATTAACCAACACACTTAAAGAGAGTGAAGTTGATGAGTGGACAAGATTACGGCAATGTTATCGAGTTTGAATTGGACAATGCGCAAAAATGCACTTGTCTCAAAATTACAATCGTGATTTTTTTTGTCCACCTTCAAGTGTGAGCAATGAGTATGAAATCTAATTATGTTCGAACTCCACTGCTGGATGCTTGTAGAAAACATGTAACCAGTCGTGTGTTTTTGTTCTAACTAGTAACAGCAGTGGAAGTATAGTATAATATGGCTGTAGAACAAATACCGGTACTTTTCAGCTGTGAAATGCAAGATCGATTTCAGGAAGCGAGTAAAGATACTGACTTCCAACAAGTGGATAAGGCAGTATAGAATCGAGTTATTTCCTTTAGCTCAGTGGTTCTCAAAGTGGGGTCCGGGGACTCCCAGGGTCTGCTTTAGCTGGTCTCAGTATTTGAAGTTAAAAAGAGTGAGCGGATGAACTCTGCAGAGCAACTTTTGAACTAAAGCAGATAAAAAGGGATCCCTTGCGCTATAATTCCATTAGGTCACAATTGTGGGGGAAAAAAGCCATTTCCTGAGTGACAGTTTGCAGAGGGCCAGCTTGAGTTAACCCATTCAATCCGGGAACGCACCGTGTCATTTTAGATGTCTTTGGCTATTCAAAAACAGCAGATATACAAGCGCTATGAGCTTGTAGATCTGCTATTTTTTGAAAAATTGTGAAAATGTGTGCAAATATTTTAATGTAGTTTTTAAAGCTAACATTTGTAAAATATTTTGTTCCAGGGACCTCCAGAAGCAAAGATTTAAGTTAAAAATGTTGTTTGCAAAAATATATGTATTCAAAGATTTGCACAAATTTTCAAGATTTTTCAAAAATAGCCAAAGTATAACAATGGTTATAGCTCAAATCTAGAATGACACAGATGCGTTCCCGGTCTTAATGGATTCACTTTCAAGAATGCTCCTTTCACTTTTGGATATCCAGGTGCAAAGCATTCTTACTTACTTGTAGCCAACCAACAGCTATCATTCATAGTGTCATAATGCAGTGACGCAGCATTTTGCAACTCACCTTCCGCTCTTTAGAGCTTGTTGTCTATTTGTATAACTCCGGTCCGAGCCACTTCCCCAAACCAATGTATGGGCCTTTAGGTGTGAGCAGTAAATGCATTAACGGCCCAAGCTCCACTCATACCCCATATTCCACTCTGCTGCTCAAGATATATACCGTAAGGCAACAAAACAATGCATATGGGCCAATTCAAAAAGTGAAGAAAGACCCATTCATGTTACATTTTTTGTTCAATAAAAGTTCCTTGGCAGGCTTTAAACACTCCCTAATCCAAGCTATCTATTCTACAAAAGGACGGTATGTGTGTACATTTGTCTGCAATAATGAAGACACTCAGAGTGGATGGTAGAACTCTCAGCCAAGGGGGGCAACAATGGAGGGTCTAAAAGGAAATCATTAGCAAGTATAGGATTCAGTCTCAGTGTGAATCAATTCATTCCAAATTGCCCTGGCCTGTACATTTGTGGAGAAGTGCCCCTGATATAATAACAGGCTGATAGACATGCTAGAAATTACGTTACGCAAGTCTCAAATTCCAGCCCTCCCCAAACAAAGGTTCGGAGGTCTAAAAGAGAGAGAAAGAGAGAGACAGCGAAAAATGAAGCTCTATATTAATTAGGTGCTTTCATGGGTGACTCGCTATCAGTCTGTCTTAAATGCCATAACCCAATACCTTTCTGATACCAGAACCCTGAATTTAAAAAAAGAGAACACGGTTTTAATGCAATTATTGCATTTCCTCTTTGTCTCTTATGTTCTCCTTTATGTGACCAACAGTGCATTTTAATCTTTTAACGAGAACAGATTTAAATGCCCTTCTAATTGTGACATCTTTTACGCCTAATATGACCTTTAGCCGAGGGTGCTTGGCCTCATGGGAACAGATATAAGGAATTAGTGACCCGGAGAGAGGGAAAGTGAGGTGTAGAACTAACCGTTTAGCCAAGCTTTCACATCTACACTAGCGCAGACACAGCTAGCGCAGACACCACAGGCTACACTGGAAGAAGCCTGCTTGAGTTCAAACACTGTGAGGCAGTGCTCTATATACTGTAGAGTCAGGGTGCAACAGTTAATCAAACAAATAGATTCAATCAATGATAAAAAAAAATATATATATACGCATCTATAATCAAATCAAATCAAGTCAATTTTGTGTGTGAAACATTTTAATTTCCCTTTTTTCCTTTCAAAATGTTTTAAAAATTGTGAAAATAGCCAATCCACAAGTTCACAATGCATCACGGTGTGTTGTGAGCTTGTAGATCAGCTATTTTTGATATTTTTGATTGACACTCTTGTAAGACAAAGTATAAAACAGGGCTCAAATGCTTAATCAGACTATTCCATTTTTAATTAGCCCATTAAAATCTGAGACCAATTCTACAAATGCATTCTAAATCAGTAGTTCTCACACACGTTTCATAAATGTTCTGAAATAGCAGATGTACAAGCTCTTAGCGTGGCTTGTATATCTGGTTTTAATGGGTTAATTTTGAGGTTGATTCATTGATATATAAAGAATTTAACACATTATTAAAGGAAAACACGGCTCTGGATTAGTCGAAAAAGTGATAGATAATCACAAAAACAACTATAAAAATAGTTGCAGCCCTACTCTTGAAAACGGCTACTTTTTACTTTTAAGACCATTTCAGTGGAGGGATGACATGCAGCTCACGCAGCCATGAGCCTATGATATCATGAGGTCTGTGGCAGGTCTGTGGCATGCACAAAAAACAAAAAACTCGAGGACCACTGGCAAAACTGAGACTAGCTACTTTATGAAGCATTACCGTGAGTGATCTTTACCAGAACCCAACTTTGGCACTAATAAAATTTGATAAAAAAAGGAGTATTGGCAAAATGTGAGGCTTGTCCTGTGACTAATGACAAACTAATACAGTCCTAGTTGTACATCTGTTATAATGCTCAGGGGGATACAGTACAATACAGCACAGTAGGCTGGTTTTCCGAACCGTACAACCCCCAAAATGCGGTTAATCTTTATTGAATGGCCTAACTTCTGAAATTAAAGGTCAGAGTCAACGTTTCAATGGATGAAAAAAAAGAGGGTCATGGAAACCTTCATTGATGTTGGGTTTAAAAATAACACAGTGCTACATGGTGACAACGTAGCCCCGTGGGCAAGGCTACAAACATGACATCAACAGCATATTACACACGTTTTGCAGACAAAATAGGGAGGAGGGGGGTGGGGGTGGGCGCATGGAAACCAGGTTCTTTTAAGACCATCGCATGTTCAGACCAAACTTTCCATTCAGCAGCAGTTCCCTATCAGGCCTTTCGCCATTAACATGGAAGAGTTGACTGGATCCGTGCTGTTCAACCTTGAAGGATAAAACAAGTGAAGACTGATTAAGCTGGTGAAACTACGTGGATTAGCGAGCACTGAATACTTGCATGCACATATATAATAAAGCCCTGGAGGTAGGCTAAGCAGAAACAGTATAAAAGTTGTCCAAATCCTTCCCCCTTTAGTATCATTTTAGCACAAATAGAAAACACGTTTTAGCAGGTCAGTGTTCTGTGTGATTTTTCTTAGTTCCATATTGGGAGTTTTCAAGAAAGAATTTTGTGCAGATAAAATCATCACTGTCGGGCAGAAACCTTGTATCTCAATATTTTATCTTTTTCGTTTTTTTTTTCATGAAAGAATCCTATGTTATGCTTTGTTGTATGACAGTGTTGTGCAAAAGGGGCAGAAATAGCGGCAAACTCACATCGTATTGCGATGCTCACGTTGTGAGCTTAAAGATTTTCTTTTATTGTTTGAAGCTTTTTCACCTATAAAGACATGCCCAAAATATGGATGCCAGGTTTAAAGTGGTTAAATCTGTCTGTGGGTTTTATAAAGAAATGTAAAGTATAAACAAGAGCTTGTGACTAAATAATAACCATTTAACCATTTTTTTCCATTTCCTGAAAAGCCTCATAAAAAAAGATGATAATGTTTTGAGAGATTGGTGAGAAACTAAATGTTTTCCATGCCACCTGCCTCACTGGACCTTTGGCAATTTGCATATCGTCAAAACAGATCTACTGACAATGAGGGGAACAGATGACGGGGGATTAGATACAGTTCAGCATTCAACACAATAGTTCCTACCAGGCTCAACAAAAAGCTCAGAGGCACCCGTCCATGGCAACTGCACACTAGACTTCCTGATGAGCCCCCGCCAAGTGCGTATATCCATTTAGCAAACCGGTTACGCAAAGACCCGCCCCACCCGACTCTGATTGGCCAGAGCTTGTTGCCTTGTCAACAACGTGGCAACGCCCCCTTCTGTGACGCACGCGGAACTGCCTGTTAAATAACTCCCAAACCCCTGAAGCACCAGATGTCTCTGTGGCGTGCACTGTTAAGTATTAGACTCCCAATAGCAGTGCCATGGGATGGAATCCTGTTTCCGCCACTGTTTATTTATCTCATCTAAAATGCGTTGCAAATAATTTTCTTAGGGTTAGGTTTAGGCATAGTTTTTGGCGGACTACTCGGCCCACTTGGTGAGAACAGACTAAAGGATCGTAAATTAGCCCCCCCCCCCCCCCAGGCAGTGACAGCGCAGGGCACTATTTTCCACCACGGAGGAAAGCCGGGCAGTGCTGTCCTCCTGACGGTGGGGGCGAAGCAGTTCCGCATGCGTCACAGAAGGGGCCATTCGGCCAATCAGAGGCAGGCGGGGGCGGGTCTTTGCGTAATCGGTTTGAAAAATGTATATACGCCCGGCACCAAGTGGTGAGATTAGGCAACATCACTTCAGCCCCTCTGACCCTCAACATAGGAGCGCCTCAGGGCTGCATGCCGAGTACTCTGTGCCGAGAACCACTGTGCAATTGGCAAACTGTTAATAAAGTATTTAATCAATCAAAATCTCCTCAACTCCCTGTATACACACGACTGCGCGGCCACATTGATTGATTGATTGAATACTTTAACAATTAGCAAAAAGTACAGTGGTACGATTATACAATGATGATAAAAGGATAACACAATAAGCCCTGAAGGCTTGTTTCTATTGTGGTCCTATGTATTCAATTCATCAAGACAGCTCTAACTGCATCATCTGCCTACAGGGACTGCCTACGGGGACGAGGTTAGATCACTGACATTATGGTGTCAGGAAAACAACCTTGCTCTCAGCGTCGTCGTCAACAAGACCAAGGAGCTGATCATGGACTGCAGGAGGCAAAACAAGAGGGCCAGTGAGTTCAAGATCCTCAGCGCACACATCGTTGAGGACCTCAACGGCCACACACACCACACACGTGGTGAAAAAGGCTCAGCAACGCAAGCCTCTGCCGCTTGAAGAAATTCTGTGTGAACACCTGCATCCTCACGTTGTTCTAAAGCAGCACCATGGAGAGTGTCCTGATGAGCCAGACCGGAATCATGGTGCGATTACGGTGAAACTTTTCACACACATTCTCACTATAGACCAAGGAAGAAATGTCTGGCTAATTTCTTCAAATTGGCCACATGGTTGCGCTACAACATGCTGATTCACCTTTTGGCCTATAACTATTGAACCGTCAGAAATTCCCCGTATAGGCCACGCCCATTTCCACTACTTCTACAGACTTTGTCCAAACCTCGCTCAAATTGATACACCTTATGTCTGTAGTCATGTGATCAAGATCTATCTGTCAGATGGTTCAGATTCTATTCCCACTAGATATAATTGGCTTTCAATGTTTGCAGGAGCGGCCCGTTTAAAACAAACTGCAACAAATCCTGAACGCCTTGTCCGATTGGTGGGAAACTTTGCACACACACTCCCAGTAGTCCAAGGAATCTGGCACCCCAAATGTTTCAAATCGGCCTCACGGTGGCACTATAACATTCGCAACACAGCCCTAGGTAGGCAACCCGGCCTGGTGGGGATCTGAGCTCTGAGGAGCGTACTTTTCTTGTTTACCTAATATGGTAATCGTGTGATATGACAAGAAATTTATATCTGTATTCGAATCATCTAACCTTCTTGGACCCAAGTGAAATATCACATATTAACTGAAATCTACAAGAAACATATAAGTATCCTACCATTTTTTTTAAATGCCCTGAGAAACAGATTACAGTTTAAGCCAACATTTCTCAAATGTGTAATTGTGAAGTGTGGTTGTCTACACCGCAAACTATTCAGTGTTAATTTATCAATATGTAACTTAGAGAGTGTACAAATGTAGCCAAATATATCAGTAAGGGTCAATTTTGATACATATTCTCTACACTCTCAGAGTTAAATTAAAACTCAGGATTTTGCAGAGCAGGGTCGCCCTACTCCTTGCTAAACTACAGAGACAGATGACTGTTTGGATAAGGACATCCCCACAGGGGCCTTGTGAGTCCCGATGACTAAAGAGAGCTGCCTCTGTCAGTGACACCTCACTTTCACTCACTTTAGCCAAAAAGACTGGCTTGTATAGCTCACAAATTCCTTTTAATTCAGGTAAAAGGCCCAAACCATGGAGGCTGGGGCCGCTCTGAGAGATAAGGGTCATCAGAGATTAAACCGTGGCACTTTAGCAGTGAATGGGGGTGGAAGGGGGGGGGGGGGGGGTGGCGAGGCAGCGGTGGAGCACAACAAACTACTCAGCCACCCACAAAACATTCCAGCCCCCTTCTCAGCTGCAATCCAGTAATGGATACTTCCTCGGCTCCTCGATTGGTCAAAATGTTTTCATACAATAATTTAATTCAGAAACACTTTTACAAAGCAGGAGTAATCAATTTTAATTAGTTGATTTTTTTTTTCATTCGCATAAAATTTAATGTACTGCCATCGATCTCCTTTGTTCTTTAATGCAGTGCCTCTTTCCTGTAATTCGAAGCTTTTTTTTCTTTTTTCTTTTACAGTCAATGATGACATTCGGTGACAAGCAGCTCCATGTGCCCGTTAGTACTGGGAACGAGCATTACCAGACACCGGCGCACTTGCTGTGCAACTTCAATTCAGTAGAATACACCTAAAAATGCCTTCATAATGTGTAGGAATTCAGACTCATTATTATTAACCACTTTAACGCTGGCATCGCAATTTTTGGGCATGTTAATATAATTTTTTTTTAAATAAATACATACAAGAATTTGAAAAATGAAGACAAAAAAAGAAAAGAGATCTACATGATCACAATGCGTCACAATGAGCTTGTAGATCGGTTATTTGACATACAATTTAGAACGTTTTTGTGGTTAGGTGATTAACACAAAGATTTACTCTAAAATCAGATGACACTGTTTGATGACACAGTAGCCCAAGTGATATACAATAACACGTAAACAATACTGTTTAAACTTAAACAGTAAGTTTAAACAGTTTGTAACATACATGATTGAATGAAAAATGTAATGAAAAAGTAACTAAAACTTACATATTTTAGAGAAATTTGAGGATGAAAACAATTTAATAACAATCACATTTTTGTACAAAATACATCTTGTAATTTGGACAAAAACGTACGTAGATAAAGGGAAAATGTGTTAAAGTGCCTCTCAGTTTACATTCTGGAAAAACAATCTAACCAGGATGGCTAGTTTAGACTTAAGAAAAACATCAATATTGCAGGAACAATATGAGCTTTTAGCCTCAGTGAAGTAATTCATATGGATTAGGTCTTTCCAAGTACTTTCGTGAACTGAAAAGAAAACCAAAACCAGTAATACTCTGAACGACATGTAAACAAAGCACAAAGGCATTCTCGGAGCTGCCATCGCTCAGTAACGTGTCCTTCATATCATCAAGTCTCCCCTGGCCTTTCACAACCAATTACTTGATTGAGGCAAAATGCAAGCGGCACCAGTAGCGAACAACGTGGAGCTTGTGTCCAGACGACGCACCACAGAAGTTCTGTTGTGGTGACAGGAGAAGAGCCGCCTTCGTCTCAAGCAACTTACAGTGACAAGCCTATCCCTCTACGTTAAGCCACACCACTCCTCTCAGTGCAACACCCACTCACAAACACACGCGCCCCCACACACACACACACACACACACACACACACACACACACACACACACACACACACACACACACACACACACACACACCAACTTGCAGGAAGCCACGGCAATAGGCAAATGACTGAGAGCTTGCAGGGCCAAAGACGCAGCAAGCTGGCATCAGTTTGGAGTGCAGTCATCCCTGTCTGCCAAGATGTCTAATCAAGCTACAATGGAGAGGCCAGTGACAATAGGGAGAGGTGTTCCTTCTATTGATCAAATGATTCCTTCTCGAGTGCACTGTGACACAGGATGAGAGGATGCCCACAACGACAAGCCAGACAGATTGTGACATTCCGGTGACATTATAATCTCGCGTCAACCCCTCGCCAGTCAATAGCCTGAATGCGCTAATCGTGCGTCTTGGATCAACAATTTCATGGTCTTCAAAGGGGGGTTAGGAATTGGTAGCATGACCCCTCCACAAGGGGTGAAAAACCCCTCTTTCCTCAGTGAGTGCCACAGAGAGAGAGAGGGGGAGAGAGAGAGGGCGAGAGAGAGAGAGAGAGAGAGAGAGAGAGAGAGAGAGAGAGAGAGAGAGAGAGAGAGAGAGAGAGAGAGAGAGAGAGAGAGAGAGAAGAATGTTGGTGAGAATGGCTAGGCATTTTAAGGCCTGGGCAGTGCCAAAGAAGATTAACATCGCCATCTACTGGTCAGGAGGGGTAGGGTGGCGAAGCGGAGCTGGGGAAGATGGAAAAAGCCTGACAGCTAAGCCAGGCACTCTGCCTCACACTGAGACCTGTCAGAAACATTTAGACACAGTTGCCAAGACAATGGGCCACACATCTACAGTGGGGGATAAGGCAGTCTGAAATCACCGTAACAGTAAGGGGGGGGACTTAAGACAGTAGACCTACTCTCAGTTTTAGTCAGAGGTATCAGGCAAAGTCTGTTTCCAATCAGCACAAGTGACAGAAAAATATTGGCTTTTTTTTTCCTTCTGGGGCCTCCAACTGCCAGTGAGGATGACGTGTCTCATGTCAAGCCTAGGATTACGACAGGGGTTCCCAAACGTTTCCATGCCAAGGACCCTCAAATAGCCATAGCCTCTGGCTGCGGCCCTCCTGTTGCAAAACGGCTTCAAATAAATAAATAAAAAGGCCTATCTACAAGAGCTTGTAGATTTCTTTTTTGCTATTTTTGAATACTTTTGAAGAGTTTTGACAATAATCACATGTCCGAAATGGAACATGTGACAAACTGGTTTTACTGAATTGTATTTGACTTGAAATATATATATTTTTAATGGTTGCCATCTTCATCCCATCGTCAGGGAACGTCATTAGGACGTCATCAGACATGAAGTCCTTCTCTCTCAAACCTAATTTGGGGCGTCATTAAAATATTACATTTAATCAAACATAACTTGATAAATAAGGTTTTCTTTTATTCCAACTGAGCTGGATTTGCATGTAGGGAAATGTGGAGATTAACCCATTCAATCCGGGAAAGCATCTGTGTCATTTTGGATTTCTTTGGCTATTAAAAAATAGCAGATATACAAGCTCATAGCGCGTGCAAATCTTTGAATATATGTATTTTTAAAGCGAACATTTGTAACTCAAATCTTTGCTTCTGGGGGTCCCTGGAACAAAATATTTTGAGATGGGGGGGGGAGTCCGTGGACAAATACATATAATTTTGGGTGGTCCTTCACATGAAAAAGTTTGAGAACCACTGATATATATAGCAACATAAGTAAAGAAAACAAAAAAAGACATTTTGTATAATCCCCAGAAGCAAAGATTTGAGTAAAAAAATGTTCGCTTAAAAATACATTTAAAAAAATAGCAGATCTACAAGCTCGTATGAGCAATTTTTGAATAGCCCAAAGTATAAAATAATGGTTATAGCAAACAAAAATATCTAAAATGACACATACTGTATATGCATTCCCGGATTGAATGGGCTAAAACTCTTGACGCTCCTTTTTCTGTACCTGGATGACCTTTTCCATCGAGTTCAACCATATTTTTCAGGTTTTACAACATACTTAACAAAACAATGCACTCACTGTGAAGAACGTGTATGCTACGGTGCTGTCAACCAACTATTTTCACTGCAGCCATAGGCTATAAATCAGAACTATCGTATCGTTGCTGTCGGGCAGAAACATCTTATCTCCATATTTTAACTTTTTGTGTTTTTTTTCCGTGAAATGAATGCCCTACTTGATCATACTACAGCATCACACAAAACTAAAAGCATCAAAAGTAGCAGATGCACAAGCTCAAAATGCGGCGTGACGCAACAGGTTTGAGCTTGTAGATCTGTTACTTTTGAATTTGAGTCCTGAAAAGTAAGTTTTGGACATATGAGGCTGAGAGGTTTCCACCCGACAGAGACTACTTTTTAGCTGTGTATCTGCTGATTTAGGTTCTCTTTCTCTTTTTTTCTACAATATATCCATTAGTACTATATTGTACTATTCCTCTTGTGAGTGCCAAAAACTACACAGCCTGGATCTACGCCTCTGAAATAGTAATATTATGTACATAATATATATATTTATATACACGGTACATAGTCTTCATACTCTGTTTGACCTTAACAAAGCATTAAAAGATGAACAGGAAATAACAAAGCCATCATAACGACATGCTGTGTGTGTTGCCACTACAGTACATGGCGTCCATATGCGTCTTGACTGTGAGTGTGCAGCAGTCAAAGCCACAGGGCAAAGTTCAGCATGATGTAAACGCTAAAACAGTGACTCTCAACCCTTTTCACGTGTCATTTTTAGATTTCTTTGGCTATTCAGAAAATAGTGTATCGAGTGCCGCGCTATGAGCTTGTAGATCAGCTTTTTTTCTTTTTTCGTGAAAATGTGTGCAAATCTTTGAATATATATATATATATATATATATATATATATATATATATATATAATCTTTGCTTCTGGGGATTCTACAAATGTCTTCTAAATCCTAACAGTTCAAAATATATATATATGTTGCTATATCAGTGGTTCTGAAACTTTTTCATGTCAAGAACCTCCCAAAATGATATGTATTTGGCCGCGGACCCCGCCCATCTCAAAATATTTCGTTCCAGGGACCCCCTGGAACTAAATATGACAAGATTTGAGTTAAAAAAAATTACAAATTATTAAGATTTTTTTTTTAAATAGAAGATCTACAAGCTCATAGTGCCGCACTATGAGCTTGTATATCTGCTATTTTTTAATAGCCCAAAGTATAAAATAATGGTTTAAGTGGTTACACACAGATGCTTTCCTGGTTTGAATGGGTCCTCCAGTTTGATAAGCATTAGGCCACACAGACCCATATTTGATACAAAATGTCAATTTCACTCAGAGTGTGAGTGTACACTCTCAGAGTTACAGACCCGTAAGCCTCCGTTTGTCACACAACTATCAATCATTTAGCTGGGGACCCCCTTGGAACCACCTCAAGGACCCCCGGGGGTCCCCGGACCCCACGTTGAGCATCACGTGCTGTTGAGAGTTGCATGTTTAGGTTTATTTATTTATTTTCTTACCGAGGCTCCTCCAACAACAGAATGAAGAGCACAGGCAGGCGTCCCATGGCGAGCCACTGTAATGTCACACAGGGTGGCGTGTTACAGCAAAGGGGCTGAGTTGGCAAGCCGCTCAGCAGCAGACGCGCACCTGTTCTGACATTCTCTGTCGACCTTGACACAGAAAACACATGACAATGCCACTCTCTGCATTTCAAAAACGCACAGAGGGGCGTTCGACAAAGCCCCTCAACTTCTCCTTTTCTTCTTGCCCTCCTCTCCCCTGATACCTAAAACCACTTTCCACAGCATGCATGGCGGGAGGGGGATAAAATGTATGACATAATATGATAGGAATAGCCAGGGATGGACGGGAGACAAGTCACATAGTGATAATAATAAATGAGGAAAAGAGTGATGGGGCGGGTCATATTTAGATTTGGGTGGGGATGGGGGGGGGGCAAGGAGGATGTGTAGTATTGCCGTTGACTTACAGGCCACTGACATCTTATCCCTAATTTATACTCTTACACCGTTCCTAGGACGGTGTCCGCCGCATCAACGGCAGATCTACAAGCTCACAACACCGTTGTACGAGCAAGTATGAATCCGGTTTTACTGAGCGGCAAGTTGAAAGGTTCACTTGCTCTTTTGTGTCTGCAGAACTCTGCACACAGCAAAATCCTACGTGTCAATTTAACTCAGAGAGTGTAAAAATTGACCTGTAAGGGTGCACCGTCTCCCGCTACTCCCTTCCTGTACATGTTCAATACAAAGCCGCTCCGTGTCCGTCCATCAGCTATTTTAATCAAAGCGTGTCGGGCTTAAGACAGATGCCAGGAGAGCTGCAAAAGGAAAACAAATGCAGTCTTCCTGTCAATCAATCCATTAACAAGAGGACGACAGCCTTGGCGTTCGTGCCAGGAAGGGGAGCCAGTCCAGGTGTTGGATAATTGCCGGTTGTGCCAGTGGCTTGAGCAATGACTACTTTTTATTGTGCCAGCCTCTGTTTCACTGCTGGTCTACACTTGTGCCCCACCTTAATGATAGCTGTTAAAGCTACTCTTTCTGCTGCAGACTGCCTGCGGACACAAAGAACTTGGCAAGGGTTTCTCCCCCATGCTGACTGTAGTGGACTGTGGATGAGGGTATACATGTCCTATTATTTTCTCTTCCCAGTGCAGCTCAAGGTGCAAGAGGAGGGTGCAGTTCAAGAAGAATCAGTAAAAAAAAGAAGAAAAAAAAAGGTCCTTGACAAGACGCATCCACACCCTGGAACGTGTGTTTAAAAAAGCAAGCCCATGCATTGTCTGTCTGGCATACAGTATTACACAAAGATCAGATATAGCCATGTGCCAGAAATGCCTCAAGTCGTTCTTTCTGTCAGGACACACTCCTTCAGGAGCAGGTGAGGAAGGCGTCATTCCAACAAGAAGAGGTAAACCGAGGCCTAAAGCTTCCTTTAGGCCTTGCCAGATATAACAGATTTTCAAGCAAACAAGTGGGTTGGGAAAATCTGTTCTTTTCGGCAAGCAGCACCATCGTACCACAGAGAACAAATTAGGCCCATGCCGGATTTTTACTTGGTTGCGTGCCAAAAATAGAAGATCTACAAGCTCACAACGCATTGCAGTGTAGATCGGCAATTTTCGGTGCACGACACCAGAGTGTAACTAAGTATAAATCACTCTGTAACTTTTCCACACAACTCAGACAGGCTCAGAATACCTCACAGTGAGTGCACTACTCTATCACACTCCCAGCATCTATCTACAGTATGACTAATTAAGGTACAGCATTTTAGCTTGAGTACTCTATTTAGTAGGATTTTAAGATGAATGATCGCTGTTTCTATGTTCTTAGTCACTTTCATTGAGGCCCAGTGAGTAGCCCACTATCTCTTTTTTCCTGATTCCCATGATAAAGCCACAATCACAGGGCGCCACACACACAGAGAAACCCTGAAATCCCATTAGCGTTTTGCTGTCATTATTTTTCATCAAACGCAGAAAACTGACGCGTATTAATTAATATCCATTACTCGTTTTTTTTCCTTTTCACCCCTCTAGGAGAAAAGACATTGGGGGGGGGGAAAGAAGCAATTAGCTTAACAAAATAATCAAAAAAATTGTTTCAGAAATCCCTGATAAATGTCCTGTAAGGTCCCGTCTAAATGTAAGAAGTGTAATACATTCTTGCTGTCATATTCCATTAAACTGCTATTACAGTCTTGATAGAACTATTAGTCACTACATTATTAATAACATTAATGTATTTACGTTTTTGGTGTACAAGCCTGCTTTCATGCAATAATTTATGAACCCGTCTTCAGATATGTTATAATGTTCTCCATCTAGGCTCTTTTGTGTTTATTATTGATTGAGAAAACAGTCAGAATTCCAAGTTAAATCCCCTCCATGCCCCCAACCCCCTTTGTCTTAATGTATTGGAGTGGGCTGTTTGCATTAAAGGACTGAAATAAAGTGCATTTACATCTGAAGCATAACTTCATAATTTACATTCCAACATTTATTAGAGGTGACAAACGAGCATTTGGTCCACTCATGCTTTTCCACAATGCAGCACTCATTCAATCCATATAAATTACAGCTCGGGTAGTGAGTGCAAGTGCAAATTATTTTATTATATTTATGCATGTATGACTCTATAGGGGGTTACCAGTGCAAACAGGGAGTTACTAGATTAGGCCGACTGTGGCTAACAAAGCAGCTGTGAAGTAATATGACATAAGGGATTGGACCAATCAAATTTCAAATTTATTTTCAATGTTTGAACCTAATTAAAATATGTACAATACACAGATCCTAGTGGAGTTTTCTTTTAATTTTTATATAGTATTTGTTTGTGATAAGAATTATTGGGCCCATGCACATTGACTACATGAACAGTAGGCTGAAGATAATTCCATGATAGCTAGGTTATACAGGATTATTCTGCATACATAGCTGTTAAGCGTTATTGTGCTTATCCTTAGCTAGTCCTAATATTATTTCATTAAAAGCCACTAGCCTAAAAGGCAATTTTATATTGCATAATTAGACGGGGCAGAATTTTCAGAAGAGTACTGTAGTTACAAATACACTGAGGGGATCCCGGCATTTAAACAAATATCTGGCGCTGCAGGGGAGCTGGCAGACAAATTAACAGCTAATAACTTAGTGGGAAGCAAGATATAAAGAATAATAACGTTCCCCTAAGTGTCAATTACTAATCATTTTGTTCTCTGAGTTCCACACGTCTGAAAACAAGATGGGCAAAAGAGAACCAGAAAAAAAAACACAGTATTCCTCTTTTCCCACAACTCTACATGTCAAAATGATGTATTTTATACAACTGATTATTTTCTCGGAGAGAAGAGAATGTGGCTTGAGCAGGAGGCTCACGAGGATGGTCTGTGCAAGGCCTCACCTGCTAGTGATGACACTCCTGCTCATTAAATGCCTAAATTGTAATTAAAATCAGAGGATATATATATATATATATATATATATATATATATATATATATATATATATACACATACATACAGTATATACGGTATATATACACTGTACACAATCACACACACATAAAGATGCTGACAAATCAAAGGACCTCAGTACCTGAATTACCATAGTCATTTACTTATTAAAGCCAGGATGCTTCCTGTCAATCAAGAGCCATCACATCCCCCCATTTGCGGCGGAAAGCCAGCGTAATTGCTTCTCATACTAATCAACACAACTTGTGTAATTATGCCTTGAAAGTGACATTGGAGGCTGAGAGCGATGTGAGCAGTCCTGACAGCGGAGACATCTCAGATTCATCGGGAGATTTCCATGTCTCGCTTGTTGAGGAGACAAGCCACTCTCAGACCCAGTTACCCGCTCCTGCAGTTTACGTCCATAAACACAAAGAAAAGACAATAAATCAAGCCAGAGTAATTACAAAGTGGGAATAGTGAGTAAAAAGGAAGCTCGGCTGAATAAGGCTTCTTTCCCAAGTATATTGAGGTAAAAATGACTGCACTGTAATTAAACTGGTGTCGTATTTCTATCATTCCTTAAGTAAACATATTATGACAGTTCACTAAATTGTGGGAGAATAGGAAATTACAGCTCGGTTGCCATGCAGTTCACATTAATGTACTTGCCGAGATAAAAATCCCTGCAGATAAAGTCCTAAGTATTCATTAAAGTTCATTGAATTCTGCGTAATCACAGACTTCAAGCATGTCTCCAACATGAACTTTCTTTAACCCATTAAGACCAGGAACGCATCTGTGTGTCATTTTTACACGTCTTTGGCTATTCAAAAATAGCAGATATACAAGCTCATAGCGCGGCACCGAGTGCAAAATCTTGGATTATATATTTTTTAAAACGAACATTTGTAAAATATTTAGTTCCAGGAACCCCCAGAAGCAAAGATTAGATTTACAAATGTCCACCAAAAAAAAGAAAGAAATTCAAATATTTGCACAACTTTTCATGATTTTTCAAAAATAGCAGATCTACAAGCTCACGGCGCGGCACTCAGTGCCGCGCTATGAGCTTGTATATCTGCTAATTTTGAATAGCCCAACGAAATCAAAAAATTACGTTCCCGGTCTTAAAGGGTTAAAAGTAGCAGAGGCATTCTTTCTGCGCATTAGAAGACTCTATCCAAACCAAATTCCCAGGCAGCATCTGTCACTAGTCACACTGTGGTTAACCGAGGAAGGTCAGGGTGAGGTCAAAACTACTACAACAAATCAACACCCAAGGTCTGCAATATGAGACACTATCTATACATACGTGCATTATTGACACGTCCTGGTGACAGCTAAGTATTTGGATCCCATGGCAACTGGTGGATGTTTCAGTAAAAGATGTGATTTACCAAGTTTAGGGAACAAGCTAAAAGCAGTAAAGCACTGTTGCGAAAGGGCTCAACACTGCCTCAAAGGAGCTGTCAAACACAGATCTAGTCCGGCTACAGCACATGAGGCAGAAACCACAAAATAATAAAAATTTGGGTTGGACTCATCTCTGCTCATCATTTTCAAAGAGCTGGGTGGAACCATCAGAAAAAAAAGTCACCAACATCAAAAGGAATTCTGGCATGTGAGGAGAAGAGAAAAAAAAGCATGTTTTCATCTACAAACAGAAATGAATACGAAAGAGATTTATGGACCATAAAAAAGTTCAAACGATAAAAAAGCAAAACTCCTTGTGTGTGTGTCATGCGTAACTCATGACCTCCAAGTTTTTGCACATGTTGAAGACCAAGTCGAGAAACGCTGTTTTGTGGCCAAACGATGAGGAAAACCAAAACACTTACAGTCAGAGAAAATAGAGGCTTTTACAGGAAAAGCATGTCTGATTCACTCCCTTCCGCGCTCTAACTCTAATGAGTCAAAAAGTGTGACCTGCACTTAAACAAGAAGTCAAAGCTGGAAGCTGTAAACTCATTTTCCCCGCCCAAGCCAGCAAACGTCGGCAGGACCTGGGAGATGTGCTCCAAGCACGCACGATAAATCTGACGTGAAATCATAATCATAAAAGCAATTAGCTGACCCTGCGCCACTCGTCCTTGGACATGACAGTGAGAATTCATACGGAGTCCTCTAAGGAGGCGAGTTGCCGGGTTGGGCGAGGAGGCGAAAAAGTGCAACACAGCAACAATAAAATGGAAAGACCTTCTTGTATCATTAACTACTGAAACAAACACAGCTCACGTCGTGCGACAAAGCGACACACTGAGAAACAACAGAAGTGTTGCTTACGCATCTCCCAAAGAGAAAAGGCTCCACAACAGGCCACGCTTGACGATAGAATGTGGTAAAAGAAGTTTATGTCTTAATCTATAGGCCTGCTTTAGGAAGGTCAGTGGGGGAAAAAAGGAAGATGTCATTTTGCCAACCTAGTAGCTCACAGAGCCATGTGCTGGTCTACACACTCTAATGTTCACATAATTGAAAATGTATCAATCTGCAGTTAAAAAAAATATATATATAATTCAAAGCACTGCTGCCTGTATAGGCAGCTTTCCTTTCTAGCTCTGTACAGCATGTGATGTAGGTACTGTATAGGTTTACACAGTAAACCATATGTGAATCTATTCACCTGGTAACGGCAGGATCAGATTGATCTGACTTTTCCCTTTCAAAGTTGTTAGCCCATTATAACCGGTAAAGCATTTGTGTCATTTTACATCATTTTGCATCACAATCTTTTAACCACTTTAATCATACTTTATACTTTGGCTATTCAAAAATAGCAGATATACAAGCTCATAGCACGTCAAGTGAAACGCTATAAGCTTGTAGATATGCTATTTTTGAATAATCGTGAACTAACATTTTTTACTCAAATCTTTGATTCTGGAGGTCCCTGGAACAACATATTTTTAGATGGGGGTCCGTGACCAAATACATGTCAATTTGGGGGTCCTTGACGTGAAAAGGTTTGAAAAACCATAGTATTTTCAGAAAACTGTTAGGCTTTAGAAGACATTGTACTGTAGAATCGGCCTCAGGTCTTAATGGGTTAGTATTGAAGACGTCTCACTCACGACACGACGTAACACACACAGACACACACAGACACACACAGACACACACACACACACACACACCATCACTCCCTACCTAGTAATTACAGCAAGGCCGAACTAGTGGCTGCCACCTAGTGACCGTCTTCTCCAATAATCATGAAATATCTCTATGGCTCGCGCCCCCACTCCAACCATAACTCTCCTTTACTGCGGACAGCTCCAATAAAGGATTACAATTACAATTAAAGTAATGAGCAAAGACGAAAAAAAAGGAAAATCTCAGGGAAGGTTCCCTTGACTAACTAAATGGCAGCCTAGTTTCTTGACAGAATGAAGCTACACAACCAGACTCATTACGGGCTACCATTTCTTATTCTGCCCAAGTAATTAATTTGGAGCGTGTTGAAACCAGGAGTCCTCAAAAACCAAAACAATATTCTTAAAAGTGATGTATGTGAAATTAATGTCAACATGAATATCAGATCATTACTCCGTTTTTTCAGGTGGGGATCTTTTTTTTTCTTGAAAAGATACTAAGACTGAAACGACAGAAAGAGTCTTGCTCAAGCTACACAAGCCAAAGTATTTTGTATTATGAGGTCCCCGAAGTAACCCAAGCCCAGTCGTTTAGAAACTATATATGCAGTGTGTGTATGTGTATGAGCATATATATATATATATATATATATATATATATATATATATATATATATATATATATATATATATATATATATATATATATATATATATATATATATATATATATATTTATTGTTAGAAAACCAGAGTTTGTATATAAAAATGACTCCCATGGGGGGACCGTCTGACTTCCTATCACTATTGTGTTACATTTGCCTTACACCCACGCAAAGGAGGGAAAAAAATATCTCTTTTCAAAGCTAACATGTGAGCAACATCTGTCGGCCTGGGACTCAAGGGATGCGAGAGAACAGACGTTGGGGAGTAGGAGGTAAAATGAGGAGAAAAAGAGCTACAGAGCCAAAGGGGGGCAGCAGCAGAGGGTTAGGCAACCCGTCCAATGCACCTACTGTATGCCACTGGCTGTACTGTTAATGTTGGCATGGCCTCAACCAACAAAACATCACCCCCCCCCCCCTGCACTTTATACACCACCTTTTCCCTCTCCCTCTCTCCATAGTGCAATGGCGAAAGCAGAGAGAGAGGCTACGGAAATTCGGAGACTGCTGAGCCAAAACAGATCACTTCAAAGCGCCTTATTTAACGCTCGCTAAATTTTTCATCACAGTCGCTTAATATCCTGGGGAAGGGGAGCTTTTGAAGTTGCTGTGAGACCGGGGATGTTCTTCTAGCGACTCTTTTCCCCCTCCCATTACCTCCCGCCCCTCTGCTCCACCAAAACCCCCAACCCTAAACACAACACACACACACACACACAAACACACAGAGTACACAGAGTACACGGAGTGCAAACTACACTGGTGCACTTCTACACATAAACCCATGCACTAGCTTCCGACATGGACAAATGCAACCTTTTTTTTCACCTGGTCGATATTTCAGTGCACTGAGAGTAAAAGGGGCGGCTTAATTCTGCCAGGGGTGCCCTGTCGAATTAGAATTTGGCGGGGTGCTGCAGACCCACACATCATGTAGCCACATCGCGATCGCACAACTCAGTATGCAACACAGACAATCTGGTTCTCATTTAACAGCAGAGGGTTATGCCTCTTATGCAGAATGTTCAGGGCTAAAATTAGGGACAAATTGCCTCAGGAAACTCACCACTGTGAAATTATTGGGCCCGATATTAGCACACAGTTGAGTTTTGAAGGCTGTGTGCCTCATGTTGAGTTTGAGCTGTCTTACCCCAATCAGGCCTCGTCTTTATTTGTGCAACACATTTTTTCCCCTCAAATATTATTAAAGCATTGACACTGAGAAAGAGATAAAGACAAAGTGATTGGTACTGGAGAGCTTAAGGTGAATTGGTGGGGGGTACCAGGATGGAGGCTGAGGCGGTGACGTGGCACCGAGAAGGATCACAGAGATTAGGGCACCAGCAAGACAGAGGGAGGGGTAATGGAGATGGCAGTGATGAGTGGTGGCGGGTGGGGGGTAGATGCAATGTAAAAGGGTAGAGGGTGAGGAGGGAAAGCAGCCCTGGAGGCAACAGCAGTGGCTGGTAGTGACTGGTACGTCAGTCAACCAAGGAGCATTCGACATCACAAGCAGTCTCACGTTTCCTCTCTTACTGCACGTCCAACTCTGCCCCTCTTGACCTCACGGGGGCAGTCGAGGTAGAGATGGCAGTGTGGGCCCCCAGAGCAGGGCCGGCTTGCCACCAAGGACAGGCCACGCTGTGCGGTGAGCCTGGGTCTGCTGATCAGCGCGAGGTGAGTCAGAACCTGTTAAGATGACTGGTGTCCCCAGCCTGACACATCGATGCGCCTGACGCACACGCACGCCCAAGTGCCCGCGTGTTTGTGCACATAAATGTTATGCAAACGCATGCCCTCACACACACGCACACACACACACACACACACACACACACACTCTCTCTCTTTCTCGCTCCTCTCGCCAACCCCTGCCAGCAGTCCCTTTCCTCTCATCCAGATAAAATCCTTTCAGACACAAATTTCAATTATTCACCTCATCCAAATAATGCCAAGTGACAAGAATTATCCCTACTGTAATAATCCACTTAACTGGGAAAGAGCAGCTCATCAAAAAGAGAAAGGAGAAATAAAGGGGAAGGAGGTGGGAGAGTGGAGGGGGACTTGTCAGCCGGTCTGGAATCAGGACCTTCATAACAAGAATTTCTTCCCCTTTTTGAGGAGGCAGTCTTGAAGCGCACTGGGATGATGAAATTGAAGTAAATTGAAAGAAAGCCTCGGAGAATGCTCCCACAATCAATAGCCCCAGGATTAAATTAGCCTTGGCATGAAGGGATGATGGGGGGAGAGTGAGGAGTGAATGGTGCTGAATGACATTGAGACATGTACGTAAGCGGAATAATACACGGTAAAAATCCTCAGTGTTAATTCATCCATTTGTAAATCTGAGCGTGTACAAATGTAACCAAACGCACCCGCATTGTTCCATTTGGTCACATTTGTACACGCTACTTGTTAAATGAGCGCTGAGGAGTTTACCGTGTACGGCTCTCTCGGCTTTAACCTGGATCTTGTGACCGCACACAGTGAAGATGACCTCACCTGAAAATGTGTTGCGTTCCACTGAACAATAAGACATGCTTGGTTTACGATCCTTGTCACCACATAAGACAGTGCATTTACTGTATTATGCACATTTTTCAAAAGGGATTACCGTTAACCAACTGTGTTAACTGACTCATACCAATAATCTGGCCTCTTTAAATGCACACTCACATACTACTTGTGTACTTGTGCAGTCTGGGGCTCTGCAGGGCCATTTAATCTGAACAAAGAACAGTATATACTTTAAAATTATTCAAACAACTTTGGAAGCGCCGGTGACAAAGACAGTTCAAACAGGTCTTTCTACAGTACAGTGTACGTGTTATTTATTCTCCAAAGACAGGGGACATGAAGTAGCCCCTCATTAGATGGCTAGGAGACGTCAGTGTGGTGCCAAAGTGACTGCCAGATAATTGGAAGCCATATACACTTGATCTTAAAGGGAACTACAGTACAATCACACATCCAATCAGCCAAGGAAATAGAAAGTAGTTAATCGACAGCATGATTAGGAACTTCTAAAGTAACCCGATAACATGTAGTAGTATATTGTCGCTGTCGGGTGGGAAACCTCGTATGTCCAAAACCATTACTTTTCAGGAAATGGAAAGCGGAACCTGTGTTCCACTGGATCCAATGTAGTTATTTAGTCACAAGCTGCCTTTTCATTGGTTAAATATTTATAAAACCCAAAGTAAAGACAGACTTAAACACTTTCACTTTCAAAATGTAAAAAAAAAACAGGATCTACAAAAGCTGCATACATATATATATAGATCTGATATTGTTTTTGCTACTTTTGAAGAAAAAAAAAAAATTTGTGTCATGAAGAAAAAATTGAATAACTTTATCTATGGGAACCACTTTAACCATATTTTATACTAATCAAAAATTGCAGCTATATGAGCTTGTAGATCTGCTATTTTTTTTAAATCCCTGGCGCAAAATATTTTTCAGATGCGGGTCCGCAGCCAAACACACATCATTTTTGAGAACCACTGGTCTAGCTAAGCGTGCAGACTTGGTTGGGTTAGCAGGTGAAGCCTTACCAGTGCGTCTCTGGGGGGAGCCACTGTGTCATCTCCAGATGGAAGGCCCGGCTGAGGAGACAAACAAACAACTGCATGAGATCGCCATCTACTGGAGGCATGGAGGATGTGCTGGTCTTACTATTATGACAGCAGAGCTGTGTGAATTACATCCTGTAAATCAATACTTAGCATAACAAATCAAAAAACAGGGTGTTGTTGTTTTTGTCCCCATCTAGATTTAAGTGCTATTAATGCTAATAACAATTATGTACAGTATATCTTTCTTCTGCCATTTAATCTAACTAATAATGATATGCCTACTCAGTTGCACTACACGTCCAGTAGCATGGAGGTACAGAAACATTTATAATAGCGTAGTCATTAAAAACCAATGATTCAAAGATAGAATTTAATACATTTGTTTCAAGTCAGCGTAGAGGGGAGAATATTGTCAAAGCAGACATAATTTGCTCAACATGTACTGTGAGGAACATAACTAATATTTTTGACGATCAAATTCAAGATAGGTCACTGAATTATGCAGATGTTCATAATGTACAGTAGCACTACTGGGTGTACAGCTAATAAATATGACAATGGAGGCCAGGGGCCAAACAACCGATGCTCCAGTGTAGGCTGAAAGCATTCTCATTTTCTCACGCACTGGTTGATGACTTATAAATATTGATTTGCTTACTGGTAATCTGACAGTGGAATGTCATGAATTGGGTTATATTAAACACAACACACACACACACACACACACACACACACACACACACACACACACACACACACACACACACACACACACACACACACACACACACACACACACACACACACACACACACACACACACACACACACAGTGATATACCTGGCTTACACAATATGCCACTCATCTTGAGGTCAAGCCCACTAGATGCAATGTACCTGGCCTTGTAACCTTTTATTCAGTGTTTTTAACTAGGTAGCCTAATTCGGAATGCAACATACAGTGACAACCAGTGGTGGAAAGTAACTAAGTACATTTACTCAAGTACTGTACTTAAGTACAATTTTAAGGTCTTTTTTTAACTTTAGGAGTTTTGGAGTATTTCCAATTTTCAATACTTTTCATTATTACAAAACATAAATTAACCCACTTTTTAAACTTTGGCTATTTTAAAATAGCAGATTACAACCTCACAACGCGCCGCTTGTAGATCAAAAGATTTTAATACATGTTATACATAATACCTTGTGAAATGAGACATACTGCATAATGAGTATGTTCTTCTACATTTGGTACTTTAAGTATATTTTGATGCCTATACTTTTACTTGTAACAGTGAATTTCTAAATTGTGAATGCATTCATTCTGAATGCAACATACAGTGACAACCAGAACACCACTGAGCTAACATATTAATGCATTATTCATGTAGCATCCAAACAATACATTCTTGGCTAGATGAGATCGGATGAGATGTATACATGGAACTTTGTGTCAGGTTCTAGAATTGTTGAGACAACACGTGTGTTGACAGTAAAACAAAAAATCCTCAGGATCATTATGGAGAGTGGACCCTGAACAGTGAACATGGTACATGGGCACCTCAATGTTAAGAATGTGAAAGAATAATGCATAAAAACATTTATGATATGTTCAAATCATGTACATGAATTGAACATATCATAAATGCATGCTTTGGAAAATGGTCTGAAATAAGGTAAAGTATACTATATAATATATTTTACTTTACCTTATTTTTCAAAGCATACATGTATAAGTTCAAGTTATAAAATCATGTACATGATTTGAACATTTGACATTTTTAAGGTCTAATATTTTTACACAGTTATTTTCAAATCCTCTGTTAATGTATCCTTGTAACTCTGACACATGTAACCAAGTGGACCCCAAGGGCTGCCAACCCTCCTTGGTTCTGCAGTAGTTTCCTTGATTTCAACCACATCTCCCTGATTTGGAATCAAACTCCTAAATTCACCAGAACACAGGACATTACATCTACTATGTACACTCAAGAGTTACATTATTAACACTCGTCATTTCAAAGTGTAAGCACTGACACGATCAGTGACTGCAGTTCAGGCAAGCAAGCTAACTCCGACCTTTCCTCTGAGTGATATAATAACGTCACAGCATGGGAATTACACCACTAACGTTACTTTTAATAGCGGATATGTCTACGTTTACTAAACACTACTGATGTTGCACCCCCTGCACCTCCACCTGTCAACACCACAATACTGGACAACTTTTTTTTAATGTGCTGCTGGGCTAGCTTGCTAAACTTAGCTAAACAAGCTAACCTGTGTATTATTAGCTAGCAGATATCAACACGTTACAAGCATTAGTCGATCACTAGAATCAGGTGGTCGTTTCAAGGACACAACTTGTCCTCTGTGGTGGGGTGTGAGTGAAATGAAATGTCAAAGGAGCATAAATGTAGTGCTAGACCTTCGTTGGAGGCTCAGGTTGATCAGTGGATGCCATCTTTCTTGCTTGGAGTTCCTGGCTGCTCCAGATCTATTGCTTTTCCCTGACCTGAACTCATAGCTGAACTAGACGAAAAACAAACAAGACAGGACAGGTGACTTGTTTGTTTATTCGCCGAAAAAGTCATTACTAAGTACATTTACTCAAGTTCTGTACTTAAGTACAATTTTGAGGTATTTGTACTTTACTTGAGTATTTCCAATTTCCAATACTTTTACTTCTACTCCACTACATCTCAGGGCAAATATTGTACTTTTGCTCCACTACATTTATTTGAAAACTTGAGTTACTTTTCAGATATAAACTATGATATTATGAAACATACATTAACCACTTTAGCCCTATTTTATACCTAGGCTATTTGAAAATAGCAGATCTACAAGCTCACAATGCGTCGCGATGCTACACGTTGTGAGTTTGTAGATCGGCAAATTTCAAATATTTAGTACTTTTACTTTTGGTACTTTAAGTACATTTTGATGCCAATACTTTTGTACTTTTATAGTCAAGTAAATTTTTAATTTTGGATTTTTACTTGTAACAGAGTATTTTTATATTGCAGTATTGGTACTTTTACTTAAGTAAAGAATTTGAGTACTTTTTCCACCACTGTATAGAAGAATGAATGCTAAAGTAGAAGATCACTCATTGCGTCTATAAAGTTATTTTCAAACTTTTTGTTTTCAAGGCACACCAAGACTATGCAGGTCCTCAACCTTTTCAAACTGCGACCCCCTAAATAATCATATTTGAACTGGGGACCCCCACCCTGACAAGCACTTGGAATTGTAGGAGTTGAGGCATTACAAGTTTGACTCGGTTGGCTCCACAGATAAATATTGTGAAAATAGCAGATCTACAAGCTCACAAGGCCTCGCAATTTTTGCCCCTTTCTTATATTATTTGACAATTTGGCCTATGTTTGACCAGTTTTTTGTTGATTACTTTTGATGCAGTATGACCTTTTTTCTTTTCTTTCTTTCTTTCTTTCTTTTTTAAGGTTTTTAAAAGGTCTTAAAATACCTTAAATTGTCCCTTCACTGTCATCTGGGGAACCCCCAAAATCATTTGGGTCCCCCCCAACAGGTTGAGAACCACTGGACTTATAACAGCACACCAGTCATTAATTCTAGCCAGTAATCGTTTTAGTTGGCTCGAGCTGACGTACCAGAAAAAAAACTACATTTCCCATGATCCCATAGACCAGCCAGCCCTTCCGCATTCGAAATTGTCAAGAGTAAAAGCCATAACTCTATGGTTCAAGCTGTGGAGTCTTGCTTTATACACATCTTTAGCTTTTTGTCCACGTTATAGTAGGATGACAGAAGTTAAACCTTGTAAAGTGTGTAATTTCACACGACAAAAATCCTATGGATTGGTCGTTCCCTCTTTGGACCAGCTGAGGATAAAAGGTGAGTACATTTGGGAAGGCTAACGTTGACGTTAGATGAAGAGATTGAGGTGAGGACTGCATGGGACTGGAGATCTTTTATTTTAAGTATAAATGTACGTAAACAGTTCGCTTTACATGTGCACGAAATAGCCGTTCAGTTTTCATTGGTTTGTAATGCTTAATAGAGTTACATTTAAGCTAGTTTGTATAACTATCTTTTCGATGAGTTATTGCTCTTTATCAAAACCTCAATCCACCCTATATGTTTAGCATGCTGCTATACAATTTAAACTGTATCTATATGTTAAGTTACTTCTTATATAGAAGTGTGTGCTACTGCTATTGCTACATTTCCGTGTTCAGACTTGTTCAAACTCATACACATGCATCATGCAAGACCTCCCCACCTGTCCTGTTCATACCTAGAATGCTACTCACCAGGCGTGGCCCATACAAGACCTTTCATGATGAAGGCCTGTGGGCCTGTCCTGAAAAACCATCATCCATTACCTGAAATCCTATCTTTTAGAGCAGGGGTCTTCAACGTTTTTCAGGCCAAGGACCCCTGTTTTAGAGCAATTATTGAGAACCATGACAACCAAAATATGTCTCTTTTTTCTGTGTTCACTCACTGTAGTGTAAATAATTACTCATTGGGCTATAACTCTGAGCAGCAAATACATGGACTGAGGTTCAATACATTAACCAAACTGTGTGCTATAAAATTTGCTATCACGTGATTCAGTCATTTTTTATTATCAATGTTCTTCCCACAGGATGCGAGTTCCTTGGTTTCAGCCCTGATGCCCCTTTTGCAGTTGTCCTTGAAGATGATGGGACGATAGTGGAGGATGACTCCTACTTTTTGTGTTTACCCAGAAACACGAAGTTCATGCTCTTGCAAGAACAAGAGTCATGGTCGCCCGTTCGCAGAAGTAAGAAGAATGCCCATCTGTGTGACTTTGTGTGACCAATCAGACCATTTCCAACAAACATTTCTATATGCAGTGCTCTTTAAAAGTCTTATCCTTCCATTGTAGTCGATGGCGGTACTGCCTGGATGGCCAGAGATTCTATGCTTTTGGAGATGGACAGCGTGGACGGCTCTGAACCAGAGCATTGGCAGATACTGGCCCAGCAGCTGAAACAGGACCTCGCCAGTATCATCCTTATGTCAGAGGCAGACTTGCAGGTATCTGGTTCAGTGGTATAACTACCACATTCAGACAACTTTAGGTTTCATGATTTAATTGATATTTTTGGGCCTTACTATTTTAAAAAGCCAGGACAGTGAACATGAAGAGAAACGGGAATAAGTGGGCACTGGGCAGAGTGGAGTTGTGGCATGCAACACATGGGTTGGGGAAAGTACGTTGCAAGTACGTTTGCAAATACCTAGTATTTGTCCTCCGTATGTAATCTACTGTATCCTAACCATTAGGAGCAGTGGACAGCTGTTCAACATTACATTACAGGATCATACCGAGCTTCCAATGCAACCGCTCTACGTTATAATTATGGTGTTGGTTTAGCAACCATGGCACCCCTAATAGATCACACCTATCCACTGCCACACAATCAGGGGCTGTGGTTATTGCTTTCCATACAGTATGATGGGAAGGATTGGCCATATCATTCATCTGGGATTATCTCTGCTACATATACAGTACATGCATAACAAATAAATAGACCAAGCAATGATGCACAGCTGAACAGTGCAGAATATTGCAGTGCAGGGGAGAATCTGGAAAAGACTATAAGCTACATTCCTATTAGAAATGCCATCAGTCATCATTTGCCTACTGGGGTGATAATGGAATGCATTTATTAAATAAAATACTCTTAAGTGAAATAAATCTGTTTACAATAACAAGTGAATCGTCCAGTAATTATAACAGAAAGATAGTACTTCTAATTTATGTTCCAATCCCAGCCATCACCACAGTGTGTTATTACACTTTATGTACACCCTGGGTTGAAGTTATAGTGTTGTAACTTGTATTTATTTGACCAAAATCAAATCAAACCATGATCAGCTGCATGTTTGTATCACTTGTGTCTCCTTGCTGTTCCAGATCTTGGTTGAAAGATCTGTCCCTGAGCTGGCCTCTGAATTGGGCTTCCAGCAGAAGAAGGTCCAGATGCTTCAGGAGACCCTCCTGAGGGTATTGGACCGCAAAGAGGAGGAAAGACAGTCCAAGGAGCTGCTCGAGCTCTACCTCAGGGCTGTAGAGAGAGAAGATGGAGAACAGACAGAGCCCAGGCAGGATGGTAATAACTCTGTTACGTACATACACAGTAAATCCTGAGTGAATTCAAACTCGGTTATGCACCGAATGCAAATTCTTGGCCGAAACCGAATATAGGAAACAGTTGGCTTATGGAAGATAAAGTTGTGAGCCTCTATAGAAATACCTAGCATATTCTTGTACATTTACTCTATGGCACTACTAGTTCCTGTAGAATGTATGGTAAACAGGCCTGGATTTGATCACATAAGTCAGTTGCTTATTCTTAGTATCAGCTGAGTAACAAGGGCGTTACTATCAGCTCCCAGTACTTACCTCATGTCTAGTTACCCAAGCCATGTTACTGTTAATGCAGAGTTGGCGGTGCCCAGGATCTAAACCAGAACCTTGTGATTCACTGGTGAGCGCTATACCGACTGAGCTAGGCAGCTAGGTGACACTAGGTGGAGCCATTGTTGCAAATGACACCGACTTCAGATACTATTATACTCTAGGAAACTCTAGGAACTAGGAAATAACATTTTATTCCATACAGTGGTGGATGGTGACATGGATGTTCCAGACGGGACAGAGGTGGACTCGGTGTCTGGATTTATGACTAGAACACTGATGGTGCTCAAGGGTAAAACAAGCCCGGAGACCAGACTCTCATCTGAGGAGCTGCAGGTAGTTCACGTTGATAGACTGTCGCACTCACTGAATAATATGACCGTTTTTACCATTTAAACATTCTGGCTCAAACATATTATGCATCCATGTACAAAATGTGCCCGATTTTTATTTTGTCACTTTGATATTATAATTGCACTTGCCAGTGAGGGCAGGCTACACTGATGTGAGTTTCAAAGTAAGGCTGCCGCTGTACATGTCGTTATAGCCTGGGGACTGTGCCACTGTACTCTAGCTCTCTCCATAGTCTGCAGTCTGGTTCAAGAGGGAGAAAATTAACATACTGAGACATGGTCAAGCTGTTGACTTGTCAGTAAATAGCAAAACAGCATGCACATTTGTTTTTTTGCCCTGAAGAACCCCATTAAATCAACAACACGCTATTTAAAAGTTGCTTCATGCGCATAATACAACACTTCAGTAGTGAAATCATTTTCATTGTGTGATCTAAGGACAACTACTGTGGCTAATCGTGAAACAGTCCAATACAGATATTTTCTGGGGTTTTCATATGGGGCAGTTATCATTATTTTAGGTACTATTCATTTCCTGTTTCTTATACGTTCCTTTATCCATAGTGGCTAGCCCACTAAAACAAATCTAAAAACAATGTAACATCTGTCCTTAAGTGGGAAATAAAATGTAGTAATTGACTTACTGTGTAGTTTGTCAATTCATATTAAGGATAAGGATCCAGTGAGAGCTATTTCTTAACTGAAATTATTCTTTACAACCAGCAGCAAATGTGGGTCCTAAAACTAATTAACATCTTGATGAAAATCCTTTGGGAATTGAAATGTTTCTATTTTTATCCTAAAACTAATATCCCACACCCAAAAAAAGGAAAACTCTTAGATTGATTATGTCGGCAGTTTTAAGTGGAATCACTGCATCCGTGCTGGACCACTAACCTCATCCACATTCCAGGTGTTCAGTATAAGACTCTGTCCTATTCATCTCCAGATGGTGGTGGCCAAGGGGCCTGCGGTCATGGCGCAGGTGCTGGGCTGGAACGCAGAGAAGACATCGGGGCTGCTCCAGGCCTGTGACGCTGAGCTGACCAGAAGGCTCCAGCAGGTTCAGGTTATGAACTCTCTTAACAGCCAAACACAGCTGGCCAGCAGCCAGCAGCAGCCAGAGGAAGAGAGTGCAGAGGATAGCCATGACACATCAGCCAAAGACAACGAGTAGGACAAGCCTTCATGTGAGCAGAGACTGATAAGTGTACACGACAACCTATTCTCCTCATCACGGGCAAATAAATGGGCTTTACACACTGTTTTAGGGATAATGTCCATAATGCTGGAATCCACGAATGCTGATGATGTCACCACTTACATCATACTAGCACAGTATCAAATTATTATGCCACTCACCTATGCAAACCACTTTAATTCTATCATCTCACAAAGGTGCAGAATACCACAAGTATGATTTGCATAAGTCATGTTTATCTAAGGTATGTTGGACTGAACCACTTATGTGTCCATTATGCGTCTTTATGTTAATGAAATGTGATGCTGTGGAAAAATTGCCTTTAAAAGAGCCTTGGCAAACTCTAGGTCTTTTCGTGATGGTTACTCACAGAAAGGTTAGGCAATATGTTTTTTCTTAAGAACTAAGATCGGCATAGCTAAAAAGGTTGTTTAGGTCAAAATGTTTTCCCTTCTTTTTAATTAGATTGAATGCAGCAAGCAGTTAAGTGACAATACAACTTCCAGCTAATGAATACGTGTCTATTCAAAACAAGTCTTGAATAGACAGTATAGTTTTCTGGTAACACAAAATGAATGTTTAGTAGATGTTAACCTTGCTGGTAGCTCTTACACTTTCATCTTAATTCAAATTGACCTCTTTACTCTTAGATGTATATTGGGATTATATTTAGAATCAGATTTTAGGATAAAATATCAAATTGTCTGTTAAAAAAACATTTCCTGGATTCGGTGGATGCCCCGAATCCCATTCCATCAATCTCCCAGCATTAGCGCCAGTGTGGATGTCCACACACTCAATCCACAAAAAAATATCCCAATAATTTTGCTGGATGTAATTCATTATATTTGTGCTTTTTGTGGACACCCAGACACACAGATTCTGTGAATTAATAGATATCTCAACATTTTCAACTACAGAAGGGATTTTAAATGTATGAAATGTCTCAATCTTGTAGATTCAATATTCTATTGAAGCCATACTGTGTAACATTCATTTCAGTGGTCTTATTTTGGTGACACCTACTGGTAGCTCTTCATTACAGCGTTTTGAAGAAGGAATGGTAAAAGAAAATGCTCTAGGGTCCTAACGCTCAAGGATATTTAGGAATGCAACAACAACGCATCATCATAAACTGTATTTATTAACGCTACAATACATAAATAATGTATTTATGTGTCTAAGTCAATGTGGTGCGAGTGTCGGGGGCTGACACTCGTTTAGAGAATTTGCCAAAACACATTTTTCACAGCTTGGAATGGCTGTGAAAAATATATGGCTTTAATAGAAACTATAACGATACATACATAATCTGAATACAGAAATCTCTGTGTGTGCATTTGTCTGTGACCTTTTTATGCACAAATATGCAGATCCCGGAAAAGTTTGTGCATCATAGATGACTGGCCTCTGACAGTACTCTGACAACAGATAGTAGTGCTCTAGTTATTATTATACAATTTAATTGTGCAACCCTACATCTAGGCTCCTGAGTAGTGAGTAGTCCCCCCAGTTTAGTGTTTGTGCCAAACTGGATCTTGGCAGAGCACTACTGTGAAACGGAGTGTGGAAGGAAGGCCACAGGCAACATACGACTGACAGTGACCATTTTTTGTAATACACTGATAAGCCAGCACTTGTCAAACTTGTCAAAAAGTGTAGGGATGAGGCACTACACTTTTCCACTAAAAACACTACCACTACAATTCAATAAACGTAGAACATGTTTAGCTTTTTTTTGACTGGTCAAAATGTTAATCTTGTTACTACACTTTATTTTTTACTTTAGGCAGCATCCCTTCTCAGGGTGTTTGATACCGAAACCATTCAAACCCTTCCAACTACCAAATCATTTTGTATTTTATACTACAATCATGTACTATGCCAAGTTTAGTACGCTCTCGTAAGCTCTAGTACAAATTAACATTCAAGAATAAAGAGTTAGACAAGAAATGTTAAGTCACTTAAAAGACACAAAGACATGCTGCATTTATTATGGCTCATGTTAAATCACAGAGTATAGCAGCCTTACCCTGCGAGAGTTGTGATGTAAGACTATACAAGGGCTGTCTGTCCATGTGACATAAAAGGACTTGCACTGCATCCATTGCCACCTCTGACATCACCCATGAACAATCGTAATTGGAACCTCACACAAGAGCTTTTTTTATTATTCTCTTTTTCTTTCAGGAAAATTATCCTTTTGTGTTTTGGTGAGATTGCGATGTCACCACAGCCATGAACTTAACTTTTCATTAGGTCCAATGCACGAACCATTGTGTGTTATGTCAAACAGGCAGAGCCACTGACACATTATTTTCAGGTTCACTGACGCTCTATACTGAACCTACTATGAATTCAATTGAATGCTTAATGCTACCGTTTCGACTCAACCCCCTCCCCTTCATGAAATCATTGTGTATGTGTACGTGTGCATGAATTGTTTACACGGGAAGTTGTATAATGTTCTTGTATATATATATATTAAGTATTTTTCTATATTTCTATTTCACTTTATACAAGTGTTAACTGGAGAAGACTGGACATGTTTTAACAAGCGGTGGAGTGGGTTTGACAGCAATAAACTGGTCTGCATGCTACCCACAGTCGCTTATTTTTCCAGTGTTCGCACCATCCTCAGTCTGAGTGACACATAACATGGTTTCTAATGAGGGGAAGCTGGAGGATGCTTTCATGTGCTGAAGATGTTTCTGGGCAATAGATGCAACTTTTATTTTCACTTACACTGTAATGATCATGTACCACTTGTGTGTCTGGGAGCTCATTCTCTGTGTAGAATGGAAGGAAATATCTTAAAAGGAGCCTCTTGTTGAGTTGCTTCCTGCCACGGGAAAATACACCATTAATAAAGGGGAGGCCTGTAATATTTCTGATACCATGAGCAACAGCATTATTGTCACTGTCCGACTTGTTATTGTCGGACCTTGTATCTCGATAGTATATATTTTTTAATAGATCATTGGTCACACTTGTCTTTCTGTCGGTTGTACAAATTATTGAACCGCTGAAACCCTATCTTATACTTTTTTTTTTTTTTTATAAAATAGCAAAATTATCCGATCTACAAGCTCTGGTTGTGAGCTTGTGGGTCTGCTATTTTCAAAAGATATGCAAAATCCTCGCCTATAATGACATGACCAAAACAGGGACATCAGGTTGAAAGTACCATTAAAAGGTATTAGAGCTTGCGACTAAATCTCATGAGATCCATCTACAAATCTTATAGATCCATTGGATTTTTTTTTTTTTTTGGAAGGGCATACGATTTTCATGGTTTCCACCTGACAGTGACAACGTTTCTTTGCACATGTCAAGTTCTCACTTGAGATGAATGACTGAACAGCGACGGTCACATCGAGGCAGCTCATGCAGTCTTGTGGCTGCATGCACCTGCTTGCTAGACATGTACCAGAGATGATTTAATAGGCTTCATGGTGTGCGTAGTTCCTGTGGCATTAGGCTCCACCTAAGCTGACCACCAGAGGGTAATGCTCAATTTGAACTTTGTTGTACAGCAGTGTCACGTGCCGAAAATAGCAGATCTACAAGCTCACAACGCGTATGACAAAGTATAAATCAGGCATAAAGGACCAGCAGGGGGATTTACAGAGCAGATGTTTTGCAACATTTCGACACATTTAGTGGAGACTACAAAGGTGTTGTCAGTGTACAAGAGAAATGTTTTTAAAGTGTATTTCCTGTCCTGTCAAAAGATGTGCAGAAGTGGATAGTACATTTTGTTGCATTTATCTATAGATAGTGTACAGGCACTGAAGTTATGCTTAGTTATGCAATCTGTTACCCCTATCTGGGACTTTGTGTATATTTGATGCACAACAAATTGATGTTAATTTATGTGGTCAGATTTATTTTGGGAAAACATGTTGAAGGAAGGCCATGTCATTTGGCTAAGTTGGAAATGTCAAGGCAATGGCACGCTATGTGTCAGTATGTTGCTGGCCTTCAGACCACAAAGCCTGTGCTGGGGCAAAATTGGGGTATTGTCTTTAAGACAAAACAGTTGAGTAAAAGTTGACTTAATGTGGTTCAAGAAGAACTATAAATTCACAAGACATCCTACATCTACATCAGGGGTAGAGTGGCCGGATGGGAACCGTGAGGTTCCCAGTTCGAACCCGGGCTCCCCCAGTGTTAGTGTCGAAGTGTCCTTGAGCAAGACGCTGAACCCCTAATTGCTCCCAATGAGCAGGTTGGTGCCTTGCATGGTTTCCTCTGCCATCGGTGTATGAATGTGCACAATCTATGTAAAGCGCTATATAAATGCACCATTTACCATTGATTATAAATGAGATAAATGTGTGGCTTCCCAACAGCGACACATTCCAACAGGTGCCTTTAATGGTAGCACTTTCCTGTACTTGGAGGTCACAGATTGAACAAATATTAGCACGTAAATGCAAGCGTGTCAAAGGAGAGGTACTTTCATGGGACTGAAGAACCCTATAAAGACTGTTTTGATAGAGAAGTAGTGGGTGAGTGAGTGCTGAGAACAAGCTGCATAATGTATGAAGGTTAAATGACTACTATTCCCCGCTTCTTCCACAGGAGAGACACAGGCAGTTGATTTGACTTTCAGACTTGCTGAATTTATTAAATATTTCTGCCAAGATATCAAAATGTTTGTGTCTTTTGTCTCCAGCCAGACTGAATAACCTTTAGCAAATGTTCTTTTGTTTTATTTTAATTACAATAACCATATGTGTGCCAAGTCATAAAGGTGCATTTTATAGTCTAAAACTATATTTTAATGGCCCACCGTTTTAATCATAGAGTGGTTGAAATTAAATTAACAAATTAAAGAGCTTGAATTCTGTCTTTAAGGTGCCATTTTAAACACCATAGCTGTCCTGCAGAGGGAACTATGCCTTTCCTTCACTGTAGACATAATATAGTCACACAATACATAATATCTCACACTACAGTTATCTAAATTGAAACCATTAACTATGGTGTTGTTAATAGGAAAACAGTTACTTTACTTTTACATAATATACCATAAAATCAAGAGCGTAATTAACACTCTTGCTGTGTAAGTTCCACATACAGTAAGTACTATGTCACCTTGATACAGGCCAACAACAAATGAGCAGGACTTGCAACTTAGGTTCTAATGACTTTTGCGCTAGTGTACTTGATCTTCCATCCCTTGTTTTTCCCAGAAGGATCAGACCTGAATTTGACATGCACCTGGTAACTTCCGGTGTCAATTGTGCCTGGTGGTGATGATCCACAGAATGGCCCGTACTCTTGTCCTGCTGTCGAAATCTATAGGAAGAGAGGAAGAAATGGAAATCAAGTTGTTATACGTTTGACTTATTTGTGTATTGGCCGGCTGAAGTATGCAGCAGACCGCAAGGAAATATATCTCCGAGGAGGACAACACATAGTGACAGGCTGCCCCCACAAGCATGAGGAGGAATACATTGTTTATTCATCAGCCTCTGTCTGTGTCTCAAATTGGTTTGAGGTTCCCGAAGTCACGTGACTGACCTTCAAACTATCGTATGGACAGGGGACTTCAGGGTGACCCTCCACGTCAAATGGTGCCAGGAATTCTAGGAGCACTCTGTATCCCTCCGGTAGACGGATGGTGTGGTCACAGTGAGTCATGGGTGGGTAAGGACCTGGGTGGCCTGGACTGGTAAGCACCCCTGACAGCGTAGTCAACACCTGGTTCTGGCATGGCACTATATAAATTACAGCCAGGCATGGTTCAGTCAGACACTTTATAGGCACAAAATAAAGCACTAAATACATTATGTTATGTCAATTATTATTTTCATGTCATTATCCTGTTCCCACTTTCTTAGTTTTGTAAGGCTTTTGCAATCAGTTGAATACAGATGAATGAGATGTTCTCATAACATCCGCTGAAGTTAGAAGGTGACAAGGAAGTTTTGAGATTAGAAAGATTAGTTTTTATTTGCCTTTAAGTCCATTGAAATATTTTCTGGCATCATCAAGGACGTGAATCATTTAGGTAGGCTTATTGCACCGGTAAGTACGCAGATGTTGTTAAAGACAACAATAAATGAATATGGCAAAGAGGCTGAGTTGCTGTAATTCATATAATTATGGAAATATATGAAGGCAGATAATCGTTTTTGCCTATTCCTCACATGATTTGTTTTGTCACTCTTTCCTTTTTGCAAATAATAACCATTTAAAGCACAGCCACGCTTGTAATTGTGATTAATTACCAGGCATCAGTACACTATTAGTGCTGCAAACAGGTATCAATTTTCACAGCCTTTTTTTTGGGCCGCTTTTCCCATAGGAATCATCAGTAATTAACCTAGCTTTATACTGGTTGGCAGAGATCAACTACTTTATGCATTAGTATTCCTCTTCAGTCTGAAATTACTTAGCACAACCCGACAATGTTATAATGAAATCCAATCTCAAACACTGCAACTGTGTGCCCTATGCAGAAATGTCAACAAATTACTTCTTATGGGTTCTTACATTCTGCTGTATACAGAAAATGTAAAAAAAAAGGGAGAAATAGGGGTTCATAAATATTTTAGGGGCAAACAAAGCTCTATTCAGTACGGCCATCTCCCACCATACTCTCTGCTTCTATAGGCCTACCACAACGTTGTATTTGTATGTTTACCTTGCTGGATAAATCTCCTAAATGCCTAAATTGTAAATTGTACTTTCCATTTGATTACTTTGTTTAATACCACAGTGAGGATGTGCCAAAATGTCGCAATTTCATCGGGGAACAGAACTGAAATATCTCACTAGTGTATGCATTGAACAAGATGTCATTTCAATATGACAAATTACCCCATAACTCAATTTCTGTCCCTGATAACTGTGATTTGAGGTTCGGAGCAGCATTTTATCCAAGTAGAGGAGCACCTCTGAATGATGGAAATCGACTTACAATTAATATCTGAGCACATCATTCTGGCTGCCACTCACTTAAGTGTTTGGACTGATGCTTGGACTGATAAGTGCAGTACTACCATGACAGCTGAATTTACCATTGCAGGATCAATATAAAAGTCATCTATTCCCACTCTTGACTGATCTTAGATGAAAATGCGTCTTAAGACTTTTTTTTGTGTGTGGTCCTTACCAGTGCACGATCTGTTGTTGTCATGGAGAAGATATCCCAATTTGCACGAACAATAGTATCCACCAATATAATTGTGGCACATATGGTCACACACACTCTCCCCGTCTGCTGTGGTCAGACACTCATTGATGTCTGTGAAAAAGGAGATCAAATGTTAATATTATACAGAAAATAATGACATGAATGGCCAAAAGGGCATTTTTTAAATCAATTACTGTACACTGTATGAAATGGTTAAAGTGAAGGATAAGGATGCCTTATAAATACGTTTAAAGTTCACACAAAATCATTATTATTTTCTCTATCCCTTGTTTTTGTTTAGTTTTTTTCCATGACGCTATCAGAGCCCTGAACATTATCAGAACAGAGCAAAACAAAACAAAGCTGCCAGGTCAAAAGTCTTCAATATGCAAACACCCTCTTTTTGCTGACAATAGAGCATAAACTGTTTTTATTCTCTTTCTTTTTGGGGAAAGAAAACCTGCACATTTTGTTTGCACTGTGTATATAATATACTATTTAGGCTTACATTTCCTTTTTTTTTTAGTTTACCTGTATTGTATATTATACCCAGTATCATATCATGTAGCCTACTGTATTGCCAGCTACTTTATTGTCACATCACAGGTTTAAAGAAGTGGGTGAAAGTTTTTGTACTAGCTCCATGTTCTTTGTTGTTTGCAGGAACAGAAAAAGAAAAGAAGAAGTGGGGGGAGGTTGGGAGCGGGGACAGGGAGAGCAAGGAGAAAAATAAATCAAACAGTAAAGAGAAACATGTCAAGGGTCGGCAAAAATATAATTATCTACCAATGTACACAGCATAATCCAGCTGGTACAGTATGTACATGAGGTTAGACACAAGGTTGTTATTTAATTAGCACAGTCGGCAGGGCATGCTGCTTGCTCTTGTATGAGCAATGAATAAACTCCTTTGAATCTTGAATCTTTTAATCTAAACCTCTTATCCTATATTATTTCCATTCTGAGATTCTATGAAGCTCTGATCAATAGATTTAACACCACCATTGCCTTGAGGCAACGATGACACCATCCTGTGTCACCTTCAGACGTGTAAAACGCTTGAAAGCCGGTGAATCGACCCTCGTTAGAGTAGTCACTCCTAAAGATCACTGACATGAGGTTGGCTGCTGACAGGATGACGGTATTTCTGGGGGCATTTTCATAGTCCTTCTCTCCTTCTCCGCAGAAGCGCAAAGTCTCGTTGCCCTCTGCTAGTACCTGGTTCAAAAGGTCAAAGAGCTTTTAGCATGATAGATGGTTAGTGCATATATGTTGATATTTATTCTTGCCCTTAAAGAGGTAAACACTATGAAAACATTTATAGGTTTAAAAAAAAACAGAAAGATATAGGCTAGGTTACTTCACACTTCTGTACAAAAAATACTTAAGAGTGCGACAGGAGATAAACTGTAAGATAAGAGCAGCGTAGCACTACCTGAATGTAGTCATATTCACAATGTTGGGAGGGCTCAAGGCTGAAATGTGTGAAATAGAGTTTGACCCGATGGCCTTCGGGGACAGAGATGTTCCACACCATGCGTTGGTTGTTGGGATAGTGATTGGGGAAGTTGGGTGAGGTGAAGCTGCCGTACAGCCCTGTCATTTCCACACTCCGCGAGACATGCAGGAAGGAAAATAGAACCGCACAAAACACACTGAGAAAATTAGGCTTACAATAGATGACTACGCACTCCCACATTGTTATACAACACAGATACATACAGTATAACTAATGGCAGACACTTACCGGTTCATCTTGGTTTCTGTATTCCACAGATTTACGTGCATGTGTGGTGAGTGTTTGACTGAGAACCTTTGATCTTAAGGTTAATGAACCTTTGCAGCCCAATATTTGAGTAAACAGAAATTGACTTGGCTTAATCATTCACTTTTCACTCGTTTACGGGTTTTAGGGTGAAGAGGGATGAGAGGGAAATAAAAGGGATGTTGCATTATTAATTACATTTGAAACCAGCTCTTCTCCCAAATTCAAGGGGATTCAAGAAAAAAGGTCCACTAGCAAGGGAATTAAACTACTGTACCACATCTACACTCTGTTGGGAAACGATGGCAAAAGGATCCCTGGGATTTGAAAACACTGAATGTAATTTTAACATAAAGTTTTGCTGGATTTTCTTAGTCTTTATATATAAATGATATAATTGACATTCATTTAATAAACATGTCTCGATTTGTACAGAGGAATTACTTGGAAATGACTCCCAAAACACCTATCACTAATATCACACATCAGAACCCTGCGAAAGTTTGTCCTGTTTGTTTAGACAGTGATATTAATCAAAGAAGACTCATGCAGCTAATTATATCTGACCTCGCTTTCATAATTACTGGGCAGTGTTGGCATTTTAATAAAACCTTGAGGAAAAACAAATGCACTGTCCCCCAACATTTATCACAACAGTTTTGTTTACACCTAATTACTGCATCCAGAGGGAAAGAATGATCAGTGCTGTTGATCAGAATGATCAAAACTGAATTTCCGGAAGTTAAACCAGACTCCATCACAGTTTTCATTTTATTATATAAAATTAATTGCCAACACCTGCGGTGTGTTAATTACTTTAAAGGCGGGCTGTATTGTAAGGGCTCGCTTGTGTAATGACAGTGCTGCAGCTCATGTTGTATGCTTTGACAGGATGACGCAGTGTGTTAGCTGTTATTCAGAACTGATGGGGCCTTTCAACCAGAAACAAATGCCCGATAAGTAAGCTCATAATAACCCCACCACCTCCCTTTCCCTAACACTGCAGCAGTAAATGGCTAAAATTATAATAATTATCCACATATAAAGCAATGGTAATTTTCCTTTGCAAATGACCTATGATTGTGCTTTTCTCAAATAGTGCCATAACCTCTTCCACTTAGTGTCATTGTTAACTGGTGGGACATGAGGCCACCTTTTTCCAACACATTTTGCTAGCCTAGGATGGCTCAGGGTAGAAGACAGGGTTAAGCAATTAAAAATGGGATTGACTTTCGAGAGCGACACCCACAGCCACAATACTAGAGGGAGCGACAGCAACGATCTGGCAACCCCCACCTTTAAAACAAACATGGGTAAATTCTCCTTCTACAGCACTGCCACCCAAGTTTGGAATGCCCTGACCCCATCCATTAAAACAGGTGGATCCCTGGCTTCCTTTAAAACAGGCCTGAAGATCCAACTTTCAGGAGGCCAAATACTCATGATAAAATGGTAAAAAAAAGATTCTACTCGGTCTGTGTCTCAGA
The DNA here is from genome assembly GCF_963454915.1 of Gymnoscopelus microlampas. Lineage (NCBI taxonomy): Eukaryota > Metazoa > Chordata > Actinopteri > Myctophiformes > Myctophidae > Gymnoscopelus > Gymnoscopelus microlampas. The sequence continues at coordinate 32,088,458 of NC_139947.1, read as the reverse complement.
GGAGGGCTGTGGACAGTTCAGAGTCCCGTCTACCAGTGACATCATCAATGGGGAATCCAAGCTAATAGAAACTGCAGGCTTTCTATTCCTGGAAAGTTGCAATGCAATAAAAGAAGCCATTGTTCTTGTGTTAAAAAAAAATCTAAATAAAAAATGTGAAATCTTGTTGGAAAAAAAATGTATGGCTAACGATGATGTCACTGGTAGACGGGTTTCTGGACTGTCCACAGCCCTCCTAGACACAGACCAAGTAGAAAAAAATTGTACCGTTTTACCATGAGTATTAGTGAGGACCAAATTATATGAAGATAGGTTGAAAATCGGTGAAGTCGTCCTTTAAGTATATTTTGACGCCAATGCTTTTGTAATTTTACTCAAGTACATTTTTTTCCCCAGACTTTTTACTTGTAACAGAGTATTTCTACATGGCGATATTGATACTGTACTTTTACTCAAGTAAAACATTTGAGTATTTCTTCCACCACTGCTCGTGGCTCAAGACCGCTTCAGCCGTCTCAGTGCTGTTCGAGTTACGTCCCGATAGGGACACAATCGTTAATCATCGCCTAAGTAGGGATGTCCTGATGAAATCACCCAAAGCATGTTATTGTCAAATCTAGCATGCTCACCTGGCAAACACATTTCTGTCTCACTGTCACAAGTTGTGTATAATGTCTTGTGTATATAACAGATGTAGCACAGAAATATACAAATGATTGGAAATTCATTAGGCCCTTAATGATCAACAAGAAAATACGACAGATCCTTAGTTTCACAATGTAATGGAGGTGCTGAGTACCTATCTGTTAGATATATGTATTTTATACAAAACCATTTGTCTGGTGAGAACTAGGGCTGTGCTAAAAATATCAAATAAATATTGGGTCAGTGATGGTGTTATATCGATACGATAGGCCTGTATTGTTTAAATGTCTGAATTTGTATTGCACTGAGCCCTATCCTACATACTGGTAAAGCCATCTGTAATGTAGAGGGAGAAAGAAGTGAAAAGAGAGTGGAGAGGAAATTAAAAAATGACAGTGAAACTAAAGCTGTAACTTCATCAGTCAGTCAGTCAGTCAGTCAGTCAGTCAGTCAGTCAGTCAGTCAGTCAGTCAGTCAGAGAGTTCCCAGACCTGCCCACACCTGAGGGGCCATGGACATCGATTGGACGGAGGGGAAAACAAAGGAAACAGAAGGACACCAACAAAACCACACATCCTGCAGGGAGGAACACGGAAGTACAACAGAACCCAGGAAACACCCCGAAACCACAGAGGAAACATCCCACCAGGAGGCAGACTACACCACCCAGGGACACACCCCAGAGGACAACCCAGGAGAGGAGAAACAGTGGAGGGAACCAAACAACACCAGAGGGACCCACCGAAGACACTACTACACAGAGGGAAACACCAACACAGGAAGAAACAATCGAGACGAGACCTAGGAAACCACGCCACTGGAGAGGCGGAGGAAAGGATAATAAGGCCACATGGAGATTTGTAACCGAACCGAACCGAAACATCATCATAATTGGGGACTCCAACCTGGCTAGGATCCCAACAATCACAGATGACAGAATTCAGATAGAATCCTACTCTGGAATGAACCTGGAATGGGCCGGAACAGTCTTGCAAAAAGCGGAGAAAAATCCGGACGTCACACACCTCATCATCTCAGTAGGAATTAACAACAAGAACCAAAAATCAAGAAAAACAAGCTACACAGCCCTGAAGAGACTCCGCACTGCAGCCGAAGCAAAATTCCCCAAAGCAGAGAGACGCATAGCACTAATCAACTACTCAGATGGCCTGAGTACTGACCAAAAGGATACTCTGACATACATAAATGAGGAGATAAAGAAAGAGCCCCACCTCCCAAAATTACCTGCAAACAGCTTCAAAACAGATGACGAAAACGTCCACTGGCTCAGGGGCACAGCCGAATCCATGTTACAGCATTGGATAAACTCTTTAAACTAATAAGGCCCAACAGCTCAAACCGGCAGGGCCTCATGGAGTCAGATATAATCAATCTGTCTCATTATTTCCAACCAAACGAACACCAGAAAACACTTCTGGAAAAAGGTTTGTCATTCGTCCCCACCTTAGACCTCTACAGACAACAATCACAAAACTTGAGAACAGATGTGTCGAAATACCATCGCAGACTCAAATTAGCCACACATTTTGGAGCTGGAAACAACACGGAAATTCCGCGCTTCCATCTTCCATCCTACTGGGAACCAGACAATGACAAACTACCGGACAGCCTAAAGCAATTAATCCAGATGGACAGAGCCACAGTACAAAATGTACCAGGACACCTGAAAGAAAAGAATAACATCACAACGGATCAGGTGAGAGCTCTAAGATCATTAGCTAACAACCGGGACATTGTGATTAAGCCTGCGGACAAAGGGAGTCGTATAGTCATTCTGGACAGACAACAATATGTTTTTGAGGGTTTAAGACAGTTGAATAACTCAAATCACTATGTGGAATTGGAAGCACCCATTTTTGAACAAACAGCAATAGAGGTGAGGGGAATCATCACAAAGTTAAGGGAGAAAAAGTTTATAGACCATAAACAAGAAAAATACCTACGGGGCGAAAATTCCCCCAGGGCTAGAGTCCTTTATCTTCTACCCAAAATCCACAAGGACCCAAACAGCTGGACTATTCCTTATGAAATTCCACCTGCACGCCCAATTGTCTCGGATTGTAACTCAGAAACATATGCCACAGCAGAATATATTGAGTTCTACTTAAACCCACTATCTGTAAAACACCCAAGCTATATTAAGGATACATATGACTTTATTGACAAAATAAAAAACATCACGGTTCCTCAGGGTGCCTTCTTGTTTTCAATAGATGTTGATAGCCTTTATACCAACATAAATACATTAGCGGGAATGAAAGCAATCAGAGATATCTTTAAAAAGTATCCTGACAGACAAAGACCAGACGCAGAATTATTGGAACTACTAGAATTAAATTTGACCAAAAACGACTTTTCATTTGATGGGAAAACCTTCCTTCAGATCAGTGGAACAGCCATGGGAAAGAAATTTGCACCATCCTACGCAAATATATATTTGGCTTTATGGGAAGAAACCGCCCTTAAAAAATGCAGATTCAAACCCACACATTATTTTAGGTTTCTAGATGATATTTTTGGAGTATTTGAGCACTCCACAGAGGAATTTGAGCAATTCATACGAGTCTTAAACACACATCATGCCTCAATAACAGTGAAATATGTCACAAACAAAGAACACATTGACTTCTTGGATGTTACAGTCTTCAAAGGGAAAGATTTTAACACCACCGGCAAACTAGACTCAAAGGTGTTTTTTAAGGAGACTGATACACATGCACTGCTCCACAAGACATCCTTCCATCCAACCCATTGTTTCGCAGGAATAGTCAAGTCTCAACTCCTACGTTTCAAGAGAATCTGCACACAAACAGCAGATTTTGAAAATGCCTGCAAAACTCTATTCACAGCATTAAGGAAACGTGGATATACAAGAACATTCCTCAGGAAATCATACAACACATTCCAGGAAGTGAAAGTAAGGAATGAGAAACCCACACTAGCCTTAGTAACCACATTTTCCAGCCAAAGTTTATTGGCAAACAGAGCCATCAAAAACAATTTTGAAAACAGGGGGGGAAACCTCCTACAGAACTTTAAGATAATTTCGGCCTATAGGAAAAACAAAAATCTGAAAGACTACTTGATCCACAGCAAATTGAAGCCATGGAACCAAGTAGCACGGGCAAGGCCTAACTACTTTAGCCCGAAACAAACGGTTAAAAACAGGACAAACAAAAACATTATTAGCCTAAGACAGAACATCACATACAACACCAGAAATTGTGTTTATCTGATTACTTGCCAAGTGTGTGGATTACAGTATGTAGGAGAGACAGGCAACTCCATAGCAATGAGAATAAGCCAACACAGGTACACCATTAATAATGAAAAAGATACCCATTTATTAATTGTTCAACACTTTATGACACATGGGATTGATGCCATAAAAGTATGCGGCTTGGAATTCAATGACTGCTGGACAATTGGACAGAGAAGATTCCATGAAAAAGAATGGATTACAAGACTTAGCACAAAATATCCAGGAGGCCTAAACTTCTAAACTGCCCAAAAAAACTGAAACTATCCACATACTCTTACTAAACTAAACAATAGAGTTGATCACCTACATCAACCACAAAGTGGAGGGGGAGATCTCATTGTTGAGCTAATGAGAATATCAATGAAGGCACATTGATACCAAGAGCCATCAAAATTTGGACCATCAACAGGGAGCTAATTGTCTTCCAAATTGGAGGTGGGAACATCAGAACTGTGGATATGCTAACTTGTTTCCAAAACTGTATCCCCTCAGTATCTACCCCATAGTCCTAAAAAATATAGTGTAAACACATCCTTAAATGGAATTAGGAAATAGTTTTAACCCGAGGGTATGCGGTCACCCTGACTCAGAGATTAGACGCCTCTGCCCTGCACAGTCTAATAGAAAGCACAAAGCTTTAGAAAATAAGTCTGCCTCATCCAGGCAGTTGGCCAGGAGCCACTTTGAGTGGTAGTTGGGATAAACGCAGTCAGTGGAGCAAACGCAGTCCGCACCAATAATATTTACGATTCTGTCCCTATCGGTACATAACTCGGACGGCGCTGAGTCGACTAGCAGCCCAGCGGCTGGTCGACGCGGGCACTCGCGCCTGGAGGCGCGAGGGCGCGTCTCCTCAGCCTTAAGGTCTGCTGAGTCGGCGCGCCTCCGTCATGGCCCATAACTTATAATTATAAATTATAGGGAAAACACATCCTTAAATGGAATTAGGAAATACTTTTACCTTTAGTCTGGGTAAACTTAATTATTTGCAAAACATGACATCCCTTATTCAAAACAGATGGCGAATGCATTCTTCTCTTTATAGGGCCTACACAGGTAATAAAATTGCCTGTGAGACCTTCATGAATTGAACCTCACAGTCAGCAGTCAGTCAGTCAGTCAGTCAAAGACATGTTCATCTAATGGGCTGGCCCCACTTGTCCAGCCAAAAAGGTTTTATATAGAATAGATATAAAATAGAGATAGAAAAAGTGCTCCTGGAAGTGCTTTGGAAGCCAATCAGGATGGAATATAAAAATTTTGAAAGACCAATTCCGTTTAATGACTATGGTGGCGTTACAACAGGCCCATGTGAATAATTTGGGGCAGAGGTTCTGCTCTAGCATCCAGGGAGTCAACTGTGCGGAGATTAGCTGTTAAGGCCTGACGGAGACAATAAACTCACTTAAAAATGCAGACAAACATCAAATCTTTGCATTTCACAAATATATCTATAGAAAAAGAACAGATTTCCCACATAGTAAGTAATGTATAATATTAGGTATACTGTTTGTTTTGAGATAGCACTTTATATTGGTTAACAATCAATCGGGCCAGTAACCTGTGATTTCTTGTTCTTGATAGTCATTCAGTGACATGAGACATCAACTGATATTGCCATCAGTTCCCAGACTATTAATGATCTGAAATACACTTGATTTAAAAAGTAAGTGAGCGCTAAAGAAGGCAACGGCAAATTAATTCAAATTCAAACTTGTCTTGTCTTTGAAATTAGATGATGTCATGTTAAACTATTTTATGCCATAAACAGTTAAACTGCTTTCTCATGTGTTAAACTGGATAATACAGTACTAACCTAACTTTTTGTATTAATGTAGAATGTTGATTTATTTTAGTAGCGTTGTTTTGATTTTCCCACTTAAATTGGTTTGGTGTGTGCAATTTATTGACAATTGACTCACTAACAGACCAGTGAGTTATAGTTTCCTGCCTTGATTGTCGCCCACACTGACTTTGGCGTGCAGTGATTACATTGATTTCATTATATACCGCCACATGATTGATCATAATTGTCCTGTCGATTTGTTAAGAGTGTAACTTCCTGCCGTTTTGATTGAGCTATCAATTAAGGCTTCAAGAAAGCAGTTTCAATTGGTTAGATGTGGTTATCTGCCCATAAGGTCAATCGACATCAATATGATTAATCATAAACAAGACCAAAAAAAGGGAAGCACTACAGCTATTTTAACTATTAACTGTAATAATTCAAGCTTTCCAAAGTAGTACATTTATGAATTTGACAAACCTGTACGAAAATTTGAAAAATTCAATGGCATTATACAAATCGTTAACATCAAGACAAAGAAAACAAAAACAGTGTCCATGTAGACATCTTTGCTGTCATAGTTAGGAAAAGAGCTATATTCAGTGAAGCAACATGTTATCTGGTGAACGATGTGAGGGCCTGTCGCCCTCACCTCTGTTGTCAGTAAATGCTTTGATTGGTTGATGAGGGCCATATTTGTTCCATGCTACCTGTCTCACAGATGATGCCATTGCCATGGCTCTTCTCATACCGCCCTCTCTCACATGGATGAGGGGAAGAACAGATGTGTACTCATGCTGTTCGTTGACTAAAGTGTAGCATTCAACAAAATAGTTCCTGCCAATGTCTTAGCTCACAAAGCTCAGAGACCTAGGCCTGCACCCGACCATGTGCAACTGGATACTTGATTTCGTCACAACCTCACTCTCAACGTTAACAAGACCAAGGAGACCAAGGAGCTGATCGACGGTGGACCACCACAGGAGGCAGAGGAAAGTGCACGCCCCTGTCTACATCGACTGTGTTGCAGTGGAGAGGGTCAACGTGTAACGTGTTATCATGGTTATGTGTTATCATGGTAACGCATTACCATGGTCACGTTATCATTGTAACATGTTCTCAGATAATGGTAACGTGTTATCATGGTAACGTGTTCTCATGGTAACGTGTTCTCATGGTTATCATGGTAATCCAAGTACACATACTTTCCCAACGTATCTATCTATATATATCATATTAAAGGACTTTACATTAAAGGAAGTGTACATTACAAAGTAATGTACACTTTATAATATAGCCACATCACTTGCCAAGAATAACTGATTATTAACTATAAATTAGGCTTAAAGCAGCAGACTCAGCCTAAAAGCATCATTCATGGGTTGACACTAGGGTCTAACAGGTCAAGTTCTACTTGCCCAAAGGTCATGCCCACTTGCCCGAAAAGTACATCAAATTAATGTTAAATCCAATCGGTAACTGCAGAGTGGTGGTGACAGTTACTTTGAAAGTCTGAATGAGCGCAACTGCTACTTGTGAAACGGTAGCATTATTTGTTCTTTCATGAATAACCAATAATATTTAATGAAGACGGTTGCTTCCCCATTCAAATACACTCGCCTGTCGGGCAACCTGAAAGCAAACTCCACTTGCCCGAACGTTTTATTTACTTTCCTTGGGCAGTCGGGCAACCGTTAGTGTCAACCCCTGATGAATCATAGTCCATTATAATGGTATGGTCTCTGAAGGAAGATAATACAGCATCTTGAACCAAGCACTATATCACCATTTGCCATACGAGGCCTAAACCCAATGGTTTATTTGTGCACAAACCATATATAATTAGGAAACCAGGTACATGAAACAGCCAACAGACAAACACTCACTTAAACTAAGCAGACACTTGAAACATGTATGGACAGGGCACAATACCCTACCCTGAGATAGATCATTCCACGTGCTGCTGTTTCCCGTGTTTACGGTATCATGCCCTAATGAAGTGCTTCCCTATAAGAAGTCAGCCAGTCATTAAATATAGAATAGGCCACATGAGATCAATGGAAAACAATGTCAATGTTCTCATTCAGAGAGTAGAGCAAATACAAGGAAAGAGATACAGGCACAGATATTTAAATAAATACAAATGAAAAAGGTAGAGGCAGAGGAATATGTTTTGGGGAAATCTCTCAGAAGCACTGGAGCCTAAGCCTAAATTATATGTACATTTTCTTTTAATATATTCAAATTTTTGGGGCTTTTCTGCCTTTATTCATAGTACAGTGGAGATATGACAGGAAACGGGGAAATATTTGGGGAGTGGGAATCGAACCCGCGACTCGCTGTCAGGCTGCAACGGAGCCTATATTATGGTATGTGCCTTAACCACTAGTAGGCCATCGGTGCCCCTCGCCTAAATTATACTTCATCGTATGACAGTGCCACTCACTCAAAATAACTGACTTTAAACAGAAACATTTGACATACTGTACTGTCGTACGACCAAATTAGCCATATGGACCTCTGCTGACCCTGTGGCAATGCTGAAGCCCTCTGGCATGGCATCGCCTTGACATCTCTGTGAAAATGTCAGGCCAGAAACAAATCAGAAAGACTAATATCTTAACAGTTGTCAAGGGATACGGTTTGTCAGCGCAGTTACAGCATTGGAAGCAATCACGACCGTCTCAACCACCCACATGCTGTAGTGTAAACTGTAATTAAAGACTTGAATAAGTGGGGAAGGATGTGTCACTTGATTTGAATGCCCATGAACAATGTGGCGTTAATCCACTGCAATTTGCTCATCCACCACAGCCATGTACGAAAAATATATACAGAGTAGAGGAAATAAAGCACAGTTTAAGGCATAAATAATCGTGAGTTAAATCTTACGACTCAGAACACTGAATGAGGTATTACATAGTGTTGAAATAGTAAAACGCTGCACATGGCATAACGGTTATCAAGTCCCTCACGCTCACTCTCTTCAAGTAGGCTAATTACTGATTTCCAGTTGATAACTTTCAAATCTCTTAAATCTGAACAGCAATTCAAAAGGTAGCAGCATGCGACATCCACCTTTAATTCAGAGCACACCGAAAAATGGAGTAAACAAAGCTCCTGCCTGGTGACTTGCCTCTGGGTATAAAATGGTCTCTTCCTTGTTTTCACACCCAAAGAATTGCCTTGATTTGCACCCTGAGGCCAGATGTTCCTGGAGAAGGCAAAGAAATGGAATTGATTGAATGACGGAAATGAACTGAGGACATTAATGTTTCTTTGTTCTGCGGGAACCAGCCATGTTTATTTTAATGTTTCCATTAACGGTGCCAAGGATGGCAGCGTGTGTGGGTGGAAAGAGAGAAAGGTAAATGGAAAACAGCAAATACCAAGAAATGTCTCAAAGTGATTCATCATTGCTATGCTCTCACCTCAGGTGCCAACAATGAATAGGAGGAGTATCCACTGAGATGTTTTCTATACATGTGAACAACTCTGCATGGGTTATACCAGCCATATCTACAGGATAGATAATGATACATGATAGATTTTTTATAGAGCCCCAGGAATGATTTGATCATTACTATGTCAATATAGTTTTGTATAACTGCAAGTTGCAACAAACACCAGTGAAAATGGTGCAGGATTTTGTGAGATTGTAAATCTCCAGCTCCATCCCGGCACCCTGATTTAAGCTGTGCCCTGTTGCTAATGATCAAGAAATGGCTGCTGATGTATCGACGTTGAACCCTTTTACGTTGGAAGTTCATTCCTGACGTCACACATCCATTACGCTTTCAATTTGGCCACATGCGCCTCTTTTTCACAGATAACAAATACGTCCATTCCCTTGCTGTTGCAGCCAGGCCATGGCTTTAACAATTCAGTGGACTGCCATAAGGCAGTAAAGCAGTCAATGACATTGGGGCTAGAAAGCAATGATGAGAAATGGCACACAGGTGCTGCTCCCACCATAACACCCTCTCCTTCATTATGGTGCTGCACTCACTGCTGCACTCATTCCTTCATTATCATTCAAACAGCACCCTGTGACAAAACAAGTGAATTATTGTATGAAGCCACGGGGAATTTTCTTAGTATTTACAAAAAAAGGCACTTTATGCAACATCCCTTTCATTAAAATAGTGAGTTGGTTAAAGGAAGCTTGTCGGAAAATGTATGCAGCTAATAATACATTGAAAGAATTAGGGAAATTAGTAATCTGGATGGTCTGTACATTACGCCCCCCCCCCACCCCCCCATGGCAATGACTAATCAGTACACGCCCATTAATGATATGAAATTGTATAATAGTGCTGACAGACCATGATTCAATAGTTGTAGTAGGGATATTAATTGTGTTTCATTTCTACCATAATTGATTTAACATTTTCAGGTCTGTTACCCTCGAGAGAAATGACAGTCACCCCAAACACTGCACATGGATTTCCAATATGAGTAATGGTTTAGTTCTCTTCCTCACTACCATTATTAAACAAAGGCCATTACTGTCAGCCATAATGCTACACTGACATTTAGTTTTCAGTGTTCATAGGGTTCACATCAGTTATTTTGCCTCCAGATAGAGCCATGCCATTCGACACAAGGGTATTCCACAATGTTAAAGCCTGCAATCAAGGTGTACTGCCAACCCACAAGGGCCCAATTGTCCTCAACACAGTCTTGAACTGTGACTAGTTTCTGTGAGATTCCCATCTAATGCCGTGGCAACAAATCTATTACAGTTCCAAAAGTGCTAATGGCGCAGGCTAATCACAGAAGAATTGCCCTTGTGATCAAAGGCTCATATCGGGCAAATAATACAGGAAGTCGCAGTGTATGAACAAGATGGTCATTACTGTCATGTGGCACTTTTCCCCCTCCGCCTCAAACCTTTTCCTCTACTCTATCAACACAAGAGGGCCTTAGGATGCTTTCAGGGACTGGGCCCAGTTCCAAGTACACTTTAAAGTTCAGTTTGTTTTATTAGTGTGAACACTGTGTACTGGACCCAGGCACGGCTCATCAAACAGCCCGGGCCACAAGGTGGTACGGTTCTTGTGTAAATGTTTACGGTTCGCATCAGGTGTGAAAACTATGCAATTGTACTCAGGTACGGAACAACACTGAGGGTGGTTCCACACTTCATGTTTTTCGGTGAGCTGAGAGCTTTCGTTTCCCCCGTCTCCTCACATAATTATACCACATTAGTAATACTGCTCCCATAGATAGTTGTGTGCGTTACAGTGAAGTTCTGTTTCCTCAGCAGAAAAACGTTTGCATCTCCTCCAACCTGCCGAATCTGTCATTTAAATAACAATGCACCAGGTGCAGGTGCACCTGGCTCTTAAACGGAATGAGAGACTAAACTCTGATTGGTCTAATTTATATTATGCCCAAAACACACCATGACTAATTCAGAGATTAGTTACAACCCCTCTGCGCTCTACCCCCTCTGCCCTACTTTGCGTCCACATTAGCAAAATTGATGAAGAACATGGCCCCAACACATTTGCACTGCATGCATTTTAGACCTAGCACCACCTTCGTCTATATAGGGCCCCTTGTTGTTACTCCTGGATCAATTTGGCTGTCACTTAAAATATCAAGGATCAGCATATAGAAAGGTTGTTCTCTAATCCGTCTTTCTCAGAACTGTTTAGGCTCAGTTCAAGATACCTTTTCACCGTAACAAATAAAAATATAGATGCAAGCAGCGATAATACGGGGCCAGGGAATGCAGAAAGAAAAAAGAAAGAAGCAATGATAAGTAATATGCGCAATAAGCCATAGAAACATAGAAGACTGAACTTGAGAGAAAGAAAACCATGCAATTAACATGAGCATTTTAAACCCATAACCCTAACCTCAGTAAAACTATGCCTACCCCTAACCTCAAGAAATACTACGCGTAAGCCTAAGAATGCCAAATTCACGTCACTCAACACGTCGTCGGGGACGGGGATTGAACCGGTGACCTCTGGTCTCACAGGCTGCCTTTTTTCTCATTGAGCTAGAGATATGATAATAGTCTTCCGGTCCCTGATGGACCAAGCCTCTGTTTTGCTAATTACTCTAGATCACTGGATCTACCGACAGAGAAATTGTACGTCTCCTCGGAACCAAAACTAGTGAAAGTAGCCGATCTACAAGCTCAGAAACACGTTGCTATCTGAAAAGTTGTGAGATTGTAGATCGGCTATTTTCACAATGAAGTATGTCATACATTGAAAAAACATACTCTCAAATAAGCATTTCAGGTTATCTTTAACAATTGCACATGCATTAATTGACACAATCATGTTGTGTGCAATGCAACTTAAATGAAGTCTGCATCAAGCAAGGTTTGAACTGGCGACCTTGAGGTTGTAAGGCACACGCTTAAGCGAGAAGCCATTGGACCAACAGACCTGATCTAGTGAAAAAGGAGTTAAAAATGTGATACCGTTTCAAGCAAATAGCTGAAAATCCTGGGTGTAAGAGTTTTTCAAACTGCTCAAAATTGCGGACAATCTAAGGGCGGAGCTTACTGGTCAAAGTGATAGATGTGTTCCTCATGAGTCAAGGCACAAGTGTAAGCAAGTTTCACGCCTTTCGGCGAAACGAGGCATGCGTTATGCCTGTTTAAAATTAGCATTTTCAAAACATTGCTATAGCGCCCCCCTTTGGCCAATTGGAGTAAGATTGGTTTCAGTGATATTTGGAATGACCCTCTACATTACTGCAAAGTTTGAAACAAATGTGAGTCTGCATGTATGTGTTAGGCGCAGATGAATAATCTTCATAAACCTGCAATAGTTCAAATCTATCTCCTCCTGGGATTTTTGAGCAATCTGCACGAAACGTTTTACACATGAACTTAGGACCTCTGCCGACAAAACGTTAGTAGCAGATTTTTGATAAGTGAAAAAATGCAGAAGTTATGAGCCAATAACTGTTTTTCATATAATTCAAAATGGTGGGAGATCTAAAGGTCAGAGGTCAAAAGTCAGAGTGTGAAAGTTGTTCAGCATACTGTATGTGTATTCAAGTTTCATGGCAGTAGGTCAAACAGGGCATGAGTTGTACCTGTTCAAAGTTGGCATTTTGCTATAGCGCCACCTTTTGACGAAAGATTGTGAGATTTATTTCTTGATAGTTTTTCATGACACACTACCATATGGCCGAGTTTCGTAAAAAGCGACAGCACGGTTCAGCCAGAACTGCGAAAAGTGGCAGAAGAAAAATAATGCAAATCTTAAAACGGAGCCCAGCTCAGTGCCTGAGCTCTGGCCCTGTAATAAACCACAGTGAATCGGACTCCATGGTTGAAAAAAAGAATTGCTGTTGTGTTTACTTCAGGACGATAATAACCATTGATCAATATGTGGCATCCATAAGGAACAGGGTCACTATAGGGACTGGCAAACCCCCATGCTGTTGATAACTCATTTTCTGAGCTATGGCTTTAATGTTGAGACAGGAGAGACCCTTATAATGATCTGCTTTTAGACCACTCACTGGGCAGTGTTTGACTTCAGTCCACAAAGCATCAGGCATCATTAGCCCCTACTGTGTGAACCAAACTCTGCTAACAATCCTCTGGCGCTCCTAAAAAGAAGATTAATCATGAGACACGTTGTATTGCTGTGTGTGCACATCCTTCCTTAAAAGAGAAATTTGGACTAAGGTTTTCTTACCTTTTCTATGATGTTATGATATCTTAGGGTGAATGGTACAGTAGAAAAATTTCATAGCTCCATCCCGGGTCCGCCACAGCTTAAAACGTGCGCGGATAGGCCTTGCGCTAGATCGCGTATTTTAATAGCTTTTAAAACAAAAAAAAAGATTGGTGAGAAAAAAATAAATAAAAAAAAGCTATTAAAATACGCGATCTAACGCAAGGCCTATCGGCGCACGTTTTAAGCTGTGGCGGACCCGGGATGGAGTTATGACATTTTTGTACTGTACCATTCATCCTAAGATATCATAACATCATAGAAAAGGTAAGAAAACCTTAGTCCAAAATTCTCCTTTAAGTACAGCATTTCAGTTTGCTTTGTTTTTACTTCAAAATGTTTCAAGAAGCACAACCATAGGGCATTTGCATAGTGCTCTAGAGAATCACAAATGTCACAAATATACAAATTGAGCGCGACTGGCAGTAGATGAATAATTCCGCTGCGGGCATTAATTGCACCCAGAGTCCCCAGGTTAATAAAGAGCAATAGGTGAGTCAATCTATGAAGAAATGTCACTTAACCTAAAAAAAATTATACAAAAGGTTTTTCAATGGATTCTGGTACTATTGGGCATGCTAAATAACATACTAAAAGTCTACCAAAATATACTCCCCAGAAAGACTCCATTTTCAAGATGGCGTCCCAGATGGCTGTGGGGAGCTTAAAATGGCTATATCTCAAATAGAAAAAATGTTGCAATTTTTCAACTGATTCTGGTACCTCTGGACATGTTTAAGAACATACTACAAATTTAGGAAAATATACCTTCCAGAAAGGCGCCATTTCCAAGATGGCGTTCAAAATGGCAGCCGGCCACGCTTAAAATGGCAATTTATCTCAATAGAATGACATGCTAAAAAGTCATATGCAGACTTCACCATCCAGCATTATGGTTCATCTACAACCATTAAAGAAGGGGAAACAATATTCACCCCATTGTCAACTTCACTGCTGAGACAGAGTTCTCAGGTAAGAAGGAGGAGTTCCTGTCAAGAGATCTGAGACTGATCCAAATGATAAGTGATTAACTGAAAGAAAGGGATTGTACTGTGGTCAATGCACCTGGAGATGGTGATGTAGACATAGTAAAGGTTGCAGTGGATGCATCTCTTCTTCACACCACTACGCTGATTGGAGAAGATACTGATCTCCTTGTCTTACAAGGAGTAAGACTGTGCACAGGGAGATCGTAAGGGCCTTTATTTCAGATCAGACAAGTCGAAAGCCAATAGTAGTTTTAAAGTGTATGACATAAATAATTTAAAAGAAGTACTCGGCCGTGATATGTGTTCTCAGTTCATGTGCATCCATGCTGTGACTGGCTGTGACACGACTTCTTGGATCTTCAGGGTTTGCAAAAAGACTGCTTTCCAGAAGCTTGCAAAAGGGTATCCTGTCCTTCGGTCTTGTGCCAATGGATTCACTATCCCAAATCAGACCACAGAGGTGATCGATGACCTTGGGTGCCAGGTAATGGCTGTCCTCTTTGGTGGAAAGTGCACAGATTCGCTTGCAACAATGCGATACATTGTTAGTAGATGTATGTGTACTTGGACCTCGCGGTTACAGTTAGACCCTATAAACTTTGTCGTACGCCAAATAGCAAAAAATAAAATAGCTGATCAACAAGCTCACAATGTATCGCACACGTATCGAATGTTGGCAATGTTTTTACTAAATGTTCGCCTATTATGACATACCTAGAATAGACCAGGTTCTTGTGGTTATGGAAAAATTGCAATTTTAACTTCGGATAATGATGAAATGATAAAGATGAAATGGCAGCCATAGATTATACAAGCACACCAGTTCAAAGATCTTGCCTGTGAAATGCATCATGAGAAGGCCCTACAAGAACTGACTAAATAGAAAGGTGAATTGCCTATTGTTGTTTTTATAGACTATGACAATAATCAACAATTAATTGAAATGTACATCAACAGCGTAAAGTATCTTTAACATTCCAAATGTAATTTCTGAGTCACCTCCATACCAGAATCGTGGCTAATGGCCAGAAACATTTTAAAAAAACTCCTTGATACAAACAAAAACAACTTTTCCTATTTACCCACAAGCATCTTCACAGTAACATAATCTTTGTTACGGTGAAACAGTCACCAAACTGTCTTATCTTAGAAGAAATCAAAAGGTGTTCAGCCCATTATTGGGTAGACCTGAGGTGATGAAAATGATCTACCTATAAAACCTAAGAATAGCTAGGTTGTTCTCAGGTTTCTTGTGGAGGACATTTACCAGCATTACTTGGCTATTTATGCAAAAGACAATAGATGGCTGCAATACCGTGGCAGGACCATGTACGGAACACTGTAGACCTTTATGACAACATAATGAGATTAACAGACAAGATCAAGGGGCACCATATGAAGATTGTTGGCCACGGAGTCTCACATCTTGAGCTTAATGTGCCGCCTGCCCCGACTACACTTGTGAGCCCAGGCAGGGCACTGCCTCAAGGGGGAGAAGAAGACTGACATACAAAGACCAACTCCAAAGGGACACCGCCCTCACAATCGCAGAAGAACTGCACTTCTGCATGTGGATAGGGACTGTTTTTCTGACTTGTGATGTCATCAATGTCCAGGTAGTCTCGCGTAGGCAGGCGTTCAGAGATCTCTGCCTACTGATACGTCTGGTGATATCTAAATTCAGTGAATGGGCTAAAACTGGGTGAAAGAAAATCATACATTTAAGAGCTTCACAGAACCAATGCAAAAGCTTTTGGGAAGCCATTCCTTTGTGTTGGGCGTTCCGAAGTCAGAACTAGGTTTGGAAGTTGGGAATGTTTTTGTCTCCGCCAGGCCGAAAGGCATGGCGAGAGAGTATGTTTTACTCCCTGTCCGTCCGTCCGTCCGTCTGTCATTCTGTCATTTTGTGTACAGCTAATCTCTGGCACCGTTGGCTTGATCGCAGCGAAACTGTGCACACACACTCCCTGGATGCCAGAGCAGAACCTCTGCCCCAATTCTTTCAAATGGGCCTGTTATAGCGCCACCAGGAGGCCGCTTTTTGCAAAACACATTTTTTGACAGTACTCCTACAGATTTTATCCAAACATCACGCAAATCAGTACACAGTATCTCTATAGTCTTGTGATCAACACGGATCTGTCCAATTTCCCATATTCCATCCTGGTTGGCTAAGGTTGGCTTCCAAAGTTTGCAGGATTGCTCCGTTTTCAACAAAATGGCTCAAATCATGAACGCAGCTTACGATTTCCGTGAGATTTCACACATACATTCCCACTAGGCCGAGGAAGAAATGCCACTTGAACATTTTCAAATCAGCCTCATGGTGGCGCTATAAAAGGCAGATTTGTTTTTAACTATAACTGCACCGATCTGCGTGAAACTTTGCACACACACTCCCTAGAGGCCAAGGAAAAACAACTGCCCTGCCCATTTTTCACATTTGCCTTTCATTGCGCCACCAGGAGGCCGACTTATGTAAAACACATTTTTTGATATTAAGCCTTCAGAATGTATCCAAATTTCACGCAAATCGGTACACATGATCTCTATAGTCATGTGATCAAGATGGATCTGTTTAATATTTCATATTCCATCCTGATTGGCTAACATTGACATCTAAAGTTTGCAGGAGTGGCCCGTTTTGAACAAAATGCCACAAATCATGAATGCAGCGTCCGATTGCGTTGACACTTTGCACGCACATTCGCACTACGTTGAAGAACAAATGCCACCCTTTTAATATTGCCCTATTAGAGCGCCACCAGGAGGCCGATTTTGCAACACTTTTCTTTTTTATGTTACTCCTACAAATTCAAACATCATGCAAATCGGTACCCATTGTCTCTATAGTCAAGTGATCAAGATGGTTCCATCCGATTTTTCATATTCCATCCTGATTGGCGAATTCCGAACATTGCTGCCCCACAATAACCTACCTGACCAGGCGGAGACCTGTGCTCTGAGGAGCACTTTTTCTAGTTTATTTTTATTTTTATCCCACAATTTTGTAACCCATTTTTTCACCAGTGCTAATTGCCTATGTAATCCTGGGCGCTACTCCCCGTCTCCCAAAACTGAGCTCATGCCTCCTTCAATGCATGAGGAGCTAGCAAGCCGCTTCTTATCACCTGACAGGGGGGAGTTTCCCCGATTGCACGTAGTGCGTGGAAGGAACACGTTATTCCAACCAGTTCCTTTCCCCTCCATCAGGCACCCCGGCTGACCAGGGGGAGGCAGAATAAAGACCACTTGGAATGGGATCTGAAAAATCTAACTCATACATCTTGATCACATGATCCCAGAAAAAATGTGCACCGGTTTGAGTGAGTTTTGGCACTCACACATTAGTGATTTGGGGTGGAGGTTCTTTCTTGGCCTACTGTGAGTGTGCGTGCAAAGTTTCACAGCAACCGGGAGCTACGTTCATGATTTGTGGCCTTTTGTGCAAAATGAGACACTAATTTGGACAGCAATCATAGCCAATTGGAATGAAATATGACAAATCTGCGAGATACGTCTGATCAAATGACTACAGAGATAAGATGTACCAAATTGCGTGAGGTTTGGACAAAATCTGTAGGAGTAATAGCAAAAAATGGGTTTTGCAAAAATCAGCCTCATGGTGGAGCTATAACAATTTGTAAAGGATCTTTCTTGGCCTTCTGGGAGTGCGTGTTAAACGTTTCTCACTGATTGGTCCAGTGGTGCTTGTGGCATTTCATGCAAAATGGGCCACTCCCGCAAACTTTGATAGCCAATCGTGATCAATCGGAATGGAATCTTGATCACATGACTACAGAGATATAGAGTACCAATTTGGGTGAGGTTTAGCCAAAATCGGCAAAAAGTGTTTGAAAAAAAAAAGTTTTTAAAACATGCCGGAAAACTTGTCCTGTGGAAATGGTGGAAATGATCCAAGGGAGGGAATGTGCGTGTAATGTTTCGAAATCGGACGCTGCGTTCATGCCACTCCTGCAAACTTTGGAAGACAATCTTAGCCAATCAGGATGGAATATGAAAAATCGGACAGATCCGTCTTGATCACATGACTATATACAGTAGATAATGTGTACCGATTTGTGTGATGTTTGATAAAATCTGTAGGAGTAATGTAAAATAATGTGTTTAGTAAAAATCTGCCTCATGGTGGCGCTAGTTCTGGCAGAGGTTCTGCTTTGGCCTCCAGGGAGTATGAGTGCACAGTTTCACGCCGATCGGTCCAACGGTGCCAGAGATTTGCTGCTCACAGACAGACACACACACACGCACACACATGGATGGACAGACGGATCGCAGGGGCGAAAACAGTCTCTGGCCACGACCTTCTGTCAGTTAGACAAAAACATTATTCTATGTATATGCAAGATGCATGACACAGGGACAGTTGATAGTGACATTCCCATGCAGTACACATAGTTTACAACTATTTGCAACATGTATGTGGCCACAATAGGCTCACTTTGAAGTTGTAAGGATATACAAAACGTCTTACTTTGTTATGTATTTATTTTTAACGCTGGCACGTATTGCGTCACATTTAAATTTGAATTACACAGTTAGACCCGTACACTGCTCCCTCCCCTCTTCCAGATCAAAAGGAAAGGCAATAAAAACAAGCTTTGGTTGCAGGCATCAGCTTTGATGTGGCTCCTCTGCTTGCTCTTTGAGCTCAAGGAGCATAACATAAGGAGTGGGCACCACATCCACTGACATCCGCTTTTTTTTGGGTATTCGTATAATTTCAGTAGCAGTGACACTGATTAGTATTGATCACTGCTCTTCCGATTGGAGCAGACGTAATATGGCAAAAAAAAGAAGGTACATAAGAACTATAATCAAATCAGTGCACAGCGACATCTCTCTCCTCAGTACCAGTGCCACTAAGGTGAGAGAAAGCATATTTCCAAGCTATTGTAGAAGGCATGATTACATGGCTCTGAAATGCGACGTTGAAATTCGTAACTATATCTCATCTTAGATGGTTTTAGGTGATTTTCATTGTCTTGCCCATGTTCAACGCAACAATGGGACGATGGATGTAACAAGTAGCCTACCGTATGTTGTTATCCCCTCCAACCGCCTGGTGTGTGTGCACCATGAAATCATCATGACCTTTTACGTGCTGCAATCAGACTCAAGTCCCACAAACTTACTTCTACTTATGTCGTAGCACATATGAGAAACAAACACACTTATGAGCAATCATCTGCTATTCATCCTGTACTTGTAAGAAACCCCTAATGATGATGTCCCCATCCCCTCTATGATGAGCTGGGGAAGATGACGAGCATGTTCAGCCACAGACTCATCCCTCGTCGGCACACTATGAATCACTCCTTTGTACCAGTAGCCAATGGGCTCCGCAAACCAAGCTTGACCCTATATGACAACTTTAAGACCTGCACTGTTTGCTACTGACTCCTGCAAGGACTCTGGCCCACTTGTATGGGCTACCAACTAGACTATACATTATACATTCTTATATTATTTATTGATAGCGTGCGTGCGCGCGCACACACACACACACACACACACACACACACACACACACACACACACACACACACACACACACACACACACACACACACACACACACACACACACACACACACACACACACACAGTCAATAGATCGATAGATAGATAGATCCCCTTCTGTGGCAACACAAATGGACTTGATCGACCCTTTGTAGTAGCCATCTGGCTCCACAATCAAGCTGCATTCGTTCGGTTCTGTTCTTGGATTAATAACCTGCTTGACTCTGGAATGCACACCACAGAACCATAACAGATGTCTGTTAAAGATAACTGTAAATTAAACATTTCATTCTTGATAGATTGTATATTTGCCCATTATATTCAACATTGATAGACATTAGAATGTATATCCATAATACGCATTGCTGAAGGCTGGCTGTCACTGTACATATATCAGCTTCATATACACAATAGTCTGTACTATTGTTTGTAAAGTATATAACCATTCATAAGTTACAGATGTATGTTCATATTGTGAATTAGGTGTACATTATACTTTTGGCCAGTCTACTGAAGCCATATACCTCCAAATCAGGTCTGAGTCTGACATGAAGCTCTTCAACTTGTCAAAGCTGAAGGCAAAAACCAAGGTGTGAACAGTAATTCTAGGAGACTTCCTCTTTGCCGACGACGCTGCAGTTGCCACAGATGATGAGCACGGTCTCCAAGGACTGATGGACTGTTTTTCCAAGGCATGCAGGGCTTTTGGCCTGTAACCATCAGCATCAAGAAGACAAATGGTATGGGTCAAGATGTGGAAAGTCCCCCTCACATCCGGATACAATCCTATAAACTTGAGGCCGTCCATGCTTTTACGTACCTCTGCTCGGTCATTTCAGACACCCTGTCTCTGGTGACAGAGCTGAATAGCCTGATTGGAAAAGCCTCTACCAAGGCTGACCTAAAGGGTGTGGAAGAACACCTCACAGAGCACACTGAAGTGCAGGTATTCAGGGCCTGTGTGGTGAGCACACTCCTGTATGCCTGTGAAACATGGACACTCAAGGCTCATCAGGAAAGGAGACACGCCTTAAAGGAGACACGCCTTAAATATGCGCCGTCTTCGCCAAATGTTCTTGGAAAGACAAGGTCGTGGTGTCACAGAACACACAGAAAACCCGCGCATATACAGATCTAACAGCTGGAGCCGTCCCCCGTCGCCAACACACACACGCGCGACCCGTCGCGAGCGCGCACACACACACATGCACACACACACACACACACACACACACACACACACACACAACTCAAAATGTGTTTTCAACAACAACTGATTTCAGTAGAGATCATAAATAAGTTCAAGTTGAATATTGTTTTTGATTATGTTTTAAAAGCTTATGGTCTGTGCTTAGGTTTACACGGGGTTTAGTGTGGGTTGATGTTCACAAAAAAAAGGATTATTATTCAGCACCACATTATTCCTGTTATGTCAATTCCTGATGTCATCTAGTGCGGCTAGTTAACTTCAAATGTCTGCAAATGGGAGATGTCTGCAAAAGCATTTCTAATGCACTGCTCCAACAACAAACATAGTGTAGAAGAAAAGTATATTTCATGTATGTCATCTATCAACATTTAAAGGCTCTTATGAAACACTATATTCTGCTACTGAAATAACCTCTCATGCCACTGTCTGACACAGCAAATTATGATCAGCCACACATTAACATGATGAATCAATGACAGGACTATAATTATAACAACATGTAATTTACCACATGAAATCCATAAGCTGACTACAGCACTGCGTGCTCAAGGTTCACAGTCAATATTTGATTGCATCTAGGCTCTACCTCTCTATGTGGTTATGAAACTGTCGTAACAGCCCTTACATGCCAGAAGGACTTCTACATGTGACAATTGATAGGCATAGCACCATGCCTCCACTAGCTAATGCAGAGGCCAGTGTGCAGAGATAATCAAAGAACAGGTCGTGGGGTCACTTGAGTAGTATTTAAGTGCAGATTTTGCATCAGGTGTGTATATATATATATATATATATATATATATATATATATATATATATATATATATATATATATATATATATATATATATATATATATATATATATGGTGTGTGTGTGTGTGTGTGTGTGTGTGTGTGTGTGTGTGTGTGTGTGTGTGTGTTTGCCATCTCATATGTTAACATCTATTAGTGCTAAGTGCGAAGAAGTTATAGCATTAAGTGAATACGTGGGAAGTATCGGATTTACTTACTTCTCTGTCTACACTGTCATGTTTTATGGCCTTTGATAATTCACTAACGTATCTGTCTCAACCTGTGACCATGAATTAATAAGGATGGCCGTTTGGGAGCTGGTAAAACTGTTGGAGGACGGAGCCTGAATCTATTTTACAAATTGAGTCGTGGCAAATGTATCCTTACATGCCATCTAAAATGGAACTTATTGTTAATAGCATAAAACTCCAAACTGTATTTATTAATGTATCATTTCAGTATTTGTTTTTAAAGACCCAAATAATCACTAATGTTGTTTGCCGTGTTTATATTCAAAGGGACATTTTCTTTCCAACATCACGAGTACTTATATCAGTTTTTGTTCAGCAAGTTCAAGCAAGCAGCAACAGCAGATTGCTCTCAACCCATTAAGCCTTATTATATAGTACTGACTAGTACTAATTAGTACAATGTTATCAACTGCAGACAGAAACTATTTTCAACAAGCAGCATTGCCGTGCAATGGTATAAATTAAGCTTAACAACAAAAGGCAAAATAAAACAATCCCACTTTGAAAAGGAGGAAGATATTTGAGATTTTCGTGAATTAAGGCAGCCAGAATTTGTCCGGATAATATATTTGTACTGGACAAATAGGCTACGTCACAAAATGCTGCAAATTATATTAATTAAATTGAATTACACACTCCATTTCTTGTAGTTTATTTCGGTTTTATTTTCTATCACAATTGTTTTTACAGAGATGGCATTATGCAGCAAAAAGCAAAGAACACTAATCACAATCTCGAATAAAACCATGCTTTATTGACCCTGAAATAAATAATTACATAAATACATACATTGTATACACAAAATAGATAAATAAATCATCAATATTCAAACAGACAGACTGCGTCAATGAAGTCCATCGAAAACTGCATGTCCGGCAAGTGTGGATGATATACAGTATATTTACAGCTGAAGTCTACTACAGTTCATGAGGAGCTGGGCGGTGTCTGGTTCAGAATAAGGTGTGCAGTGGAAGATATATGGACGGTCAGTTTTGGAACTGCTAACAGGAGGTGAAGGTTTTCCAGAAGAAGTTTTTACAGGGGGCTTTACGGTCACGCTGGGGGAACGATAGGCGGTTGTAGACAGCCCTCTCCTCCAGCCGCGACTCCAGGGGCTCCTCTAGATCCACAGGAGATGCCTCCTCTGGCAGCACATTGTTGTCCAGCCCTCCGTCCAACAAGCCAGACACCAGCTTCAGAATCAGCTCCTTGCGCTCTTTGCTCAGTTCCTGAGAAGGATATGGAAGGAGCTAATTATGCCGGAATGACAATATACACGTACATCCCATACATTGGGTAAAATGATCTCAAATGTGATCATGTTTTACCCGTATTGAAATTAATTATCTGAAGTTCGACAGGTGCAATACTATGCCAATTCCATCAAATAGCTTTTATTACATTCAGGGAATTTACTTTTAAAAAGGGCCATCCTCAATTCAGCATTATTTTAAGTCTTAAAATGTAAAATCATGGTTTATGTAATTCAGCAATTGAAGACACAAGATTTATTTCCTGATTGAATTAGACACCTTGATTTTAGATTTAAACATCTTAATTGTAAAATTCTGAATATTCAAGCATAAAACATCCAAATTCATAACTAACCCTAAATGATCCCACAAAACAATAATACAAATAAATTATAAATGTAAAAATAAATAATAATATTGTAACAAAAAACATTAGAAAAAGATGAAATATTAACTCACCCTGTTTGCATGAATGGGGGTCCTCTCTTCCGCAGGAAGCACGGAGGCTGCTCTTGCACTGAACAGAACCCCTGTGAGAGCTGCTAAGACCACCAGGAACTGCATACTGTGACAGGAGTGTAGGGGGTGGACCAGAGCTATGGTGGTAATCAGTGGAGCAAGACACTCACAGACGCACCGCGAGAGGAGTGGAGTGGAGTGTGAAAGAGACGGAGAGAGCCTCAGCCGTCAGACTTCTCAGAGTTCTGGAGCCAGGAGGGCAGTGGTGAAGAAAGTGCAGCGTAGCGGGCAGTTGCGAGCTGGGTCAGACCAGAACTGCTTTTCACTGTCACAAGATTTGGAAATGACCGCTGTGTCTTCTGCTATACCCCCAAAGTCACCCACTCTTTTATAGCCCTCCGCTCTTGACTGCTGCTACTGACGTAGAGGATGGTGGGTGTATGTCAGAGGGTGGTGGGATGTGTGTATGTGTGTGTGTGGGGGTCTGTAAGATGATGGGGTCAGGGCATAACAAATGGATTCTTTAACCGTTTTGGCAAACAGTGAGGCGTTCCATCTGTCTGGTATACTGAGAGGGAACATTTGCAGCAGACCAAATAGTACTGATATCAATATCTAACTAATACATTGACAGTAATATGATGGAATATGTTTGTGGAGAGTACAAAACACTGAATGAACAAGTTCCAGTCGGTGATGGGCAATGGCAGAGGTCATCAAATTTGCAGGGACATGGCAGAACTTCCAAGTAACTTCAAGAAAACCAATCTCAAGTTCCGTAACACTAAAAATAAAAAAGGTCACATTTCCCTGCAGCAGCCATCAACGGTAAAAGGAGAGAAAATGAAATGAAGGCTGGCCCTGGGCTGAACATCTCTTACCTTCACATCCTGGTGTTCTGCTCCACTGTTGTCTCTAGATCTGATTCCTGTCACTTTGCTTCCTTCTTCCTCCGACACCTGCAGATTACAATCGAACGGTCTGAAACCTTGCATGACTTTTTTTATGTGAAGCATATCACAGACATACATGAGTAATCATGGTACATTTGCATACTAAGTCTTTAAGCCATTTGTTGACCTCTGCGTGTGTTTTATTAAGGCCCTACTTATTAATATGCAAGTGGCTGCTGGAACTCTTTTATTCCAAAAATATTAGTATTAATTCAAACCAAGTGATCCCTGGCAGGATAAAGGAATCTACAGTACTCTGTTCAACTACTGTAGTACTCTGAAAGTGAAATTTACCAAGCTGCATTTCATTTCACCTAATCTACTAAACCACATTTTACAAATGATCATATTTGAGTCGTGAATTTGATATGGCTGAGAGAACACATCATTCTAGAGATCAAATGTACTGACAGTAAGATTAGTTTCTTGCCTATTTGGCCTGACACTCTAGCATTGCAAGGTTTCATAAAATTGACTAGGTGGTTATGCCTGAACTGTGAAAAACTGTGGAATAATAATAATAATGATAGTAAAAAACTAACAGATACAACGACCAAGGACGAAAAGTTTAAGGGACATAGCTGGATGGGTAGAGAGGCCATCTGGGAATCAGAAAACCTATATTTTATGGTTATCATTTATGTGTTAGCGAATGTGTGCTGCAGTTGAGTAAACTAAAACAAAACATTTACAACCGAAAAATGTAGGCTTGAAATATAAAATGCAAAACAATTTAGAAAATAAAAGTGATCACTGGCCCTGAAAACATGTAGTCATATTTGAAAAATAAATTAATTCTGTATTGAGTTTGTTATTTAATCCAATTTCCAGTCTGTTGTTTTGTTATGTCTGCTGCACATAAACTAGTCAGACTATTATGGAGGTTTACTGTTGTGACGTCTGTGGATGGTGCTACCTGCAGGGAACTCACTTATGTTACTGTATGTGTATGCTCATGATGATAGATGATCGGATGTGTTCAAAATGGATTCGCCTCAATTTCAAATCATGTTTTCAGAGCATTTTCCTTCATACACAGCTGCTCACAATCAGGCCTATCTAGCAACTAGAATAGCTAGCTGACAGTGTGACGTGTTTGAAGAATTGGCCAGTGGTGTAAAGTAACTAAGTACATGTACTCAAGTACTGTACTTTTACTTTACTGGAGTATTTCCAATGTTCAATACTTTCACTTCTACTCCACTACATCTCAGAGACAAATATTGTACTTTTACTCCACTTCAATTGTTTGAGAACTTTAGTTACTAGTTACTTTGTAGATTTTGATTATTATTACAAAACATACATTAACCACTTCAGTCCTATTTAAACTTTGGCTATTTGAAAATAGCAGATCTACAAGCTCACACCGCGCCACGATGCGATGCGTTGTGAGCTTGTAGATCTGCTATTTTCAAAGTATGTTTATACATTTTATACATTTGAAAACATGTGAAATGGGACCTTCTGCATAATGGTGAGTAAAAGTACTCACCATTATGCAGAAGGTCCCATTACTGTTGGTACTTTAAGTATACATTTTAATGCCAGTACTTTGCCAATACTCACAAAATGTGAGTACTTCTTCCATCACTGGAATTGACCTCCACAAGGATATCTCCTGCCCATGCAGCTACAGACTTCAAACAGATGAAAACATCAGCATGACAACAGGTCTTTCAAAATTGTAATTACTGTACATGGTGTGCTACATTTTCACCACGGCAGGCCTCCAGCACCACTTGGATAGCTCTCCTAAGAGATAAACACAAAAAGATTTTACTTCCAAGTTCACGCCAACCTTTGTGCCACCTGCCATGTTTCCAGAACGGCGAAAACATTGAATATGGGGTTTAGACTTTTAAACTGTCTGCGTTGTTTAGCTGCAAGTTATGATATTCCCAAAGTGACTATACATTACGTTACAGCAGTATTATTCTTACATTACATTACGGTCATTTAGCAGACGCTTTTATCAAAAGTGACTTACAATAAGTGCATTCAACATAGGTAGGGAACGAAACTACTAATCACCAGAAGTAATAAGTGCATTCTCTTCTAACCAAGCAACTAAGAATACACCTAGCGCTAAAGTAAAAGTCCAATATATCAGCTACCTACTTTCATAAACAGATGAGACAAAATAGGAAAATCAAATGAGCAAGAGCTAAAACTAATAAGTGTATCGAATAAACAAGATCCAATAAAATAAAACAAGAGTTTGTACAACTAGTTAACAACAAGTAGGCAAGGCGAAGATTCTTACAGCGCATAAAGACCAACTGAAATATTTAAAAGTACCCATTTACAGATTGACGGTTTTCATTGTTTTTTATGTGTACAATCTTTAAAAGCAGAGGGAGCCTGAAATACACCCAAGGGTACAGCCTTGGTAATCATATGGTTAAAGTAGCCTGAGAGTAATGTTCTGCATTTTTGAAGGTTGACCACAGTCCAAAGGAAAATTACTGAGAGTTCTCATACAACCGCAGAAATACTGAGACCAAATTAGTTGATGCAAGTGCATGCAACAGTAAGACAATTATTTACCTTCCATGTAAATCCTGGTTACAGATATACTTGACTGTGCCCAACTATGACATTTTGTTTATGCACACTCTTATGGACAATCTATTTGTTGCAATTCCACATTGAATGAGGCCTTTTACATTAGAAAACAAAGTATGCCATCTAGTGTCTAAATAATGTAACCATACTTTTGCATCATGACCTAATACCTATCGCCTCAATAGATATTTACCATTATTTCATCAGAAACAGTGAAACACGCCACAGTAAAATCCTTGTTGTTGATAAATCCATTTGTAACTGAATGTAAAAATTTAACCAAGGGTCCTTTTTTACACACAGGTAAATCAATGCTTTTCCTGTGATCCCACCCTTTATGTGAAATACCAATATCTGTAATTTATCTTCTTGCCAGATAAGTATCCATGTATCCATAAGACAATTATACAGTAGTGTGAGGCCACTGTAGATACACAGGAATCCATTATTAGTGGACCATTGATTGACATGTACTGTAGTGTGGAGTAATCCTCTTGCTGCATAAAAGTTAGATTAAGTGATATTTTCCCTTTAAACAAAATGTTTTTTTGTTAAACGTTAAAGCTCTGTATTCTGATAGTAATCAATCATTGCTATAGTTAGTGTTCAGTGACAGGGTTCCCCCCCATCTCTTTAATAAACAGAAGATACATTTTCAAATGGGTTGCCAATTTCAGCCAATTGAGTACTCATTTATCAGCTTCTATTTTAGTATTCCAGTGTAAAATGCATCTGCTTATTTCTTAGTCTAATTACTTCCATTTCATTCACATTCCCTTGTTTATTCGGTATGGGTTTTCTCTCCCGGGTGGGTAAAACTGATTTACTAGGAGCTGTTGAGACAGGAAGACCCGAACAAACACTCTAGCAGGGGTCTTCCAGGTTTTTCAGGCCAATGACCCCTTAGCTGAGAGATGAAGCTGGGACCCCACTACATATTGTATACAATTGTGTTAATGTGTTAATAAACATTCATATATATAGCTTCATAGACTTGTTTGACAGTACTAACATCAGTATTGTCAATTTATGTTTTCTGTTGTGTTGGATTCATGTTTTCAAAACATTTAGCTGTGGGGTTGGGAAACAGCAAGACCTCCTGATGTGGGTCACCACATAGCCACTTGAACTCTCAATACTTAGTAAACTTGACCTTTGTCTCTGTACTTCGTCTGCTCTTTTCCCCCTGAACACCAAATCTCTCAGCCAAAAACAGCAGAGCTACAAGCTTGTAGATCTGCTATTTTTGGTGAACGTTCCCCCAGAATAGGAGTGCTAGGGTTCAAGTGGTTAATGTAAAAAAACAAAACATAAAAGTTAGTCACACGAACATTTGCCCCCCCCCCCCTGTTGTAACTCTGAGGACCCCCCGTTGAAGACCCTTGCTCTATAGCAATGATGACTAGCAATGCTGATCAGAATAGGAGCCATTTATCACAAAATAAATATCACTTGCCCTACCTTTAACTCTCTTGAAAGCAAAAACAAAATTTGAATAGGTCTCCCATACTGCAATTTACATAATTGATTGATTTATTACAGTTAATTCATATAAAAAACATGATCTCATTGCTCAGGTATGACAATTTCTTAACATAAATTCATTGTGGATTTACAACCATTGTACTCCATGAAGATCATTTGCAATGTGATTCAACTACTCTCTTATCACATAAATCTCAAACAGGACCCATCCTCTAAAAACACCAAAACCAGGCATAGTTTTGAAAATGTTAGTCTAGCTCAAGAATGTATCATTAAGTCTTCGGTTTAAGGCTTACTATGATACTGTAACAGATACTTGAGAAGTTGAAGTAAGAAAAAGAAAAAGAAAACACCTTGGGCCAAAAGATGCTAATGTTTCTGTGGTCAGTAGTGGGTAAATACATTTCAAGGCTATAGTAAAGTATCACTCTCCACACAAAAATTAATATACTGTGTGTAGTATAAGTAATTAATATGTGGTGCATACAACATTGATATTTTAGAAGCAAAACGTTCTCAAACATTGAGACCTTAGCTTTCTTCTATTTGCCTGGAGGCACACAATAGCAATGTTTGCCTTTCAGCAATTGGAACGACCAAATCTCAGGCACTATACATTTCAGACAGATTTTTGCTTTTCATATTGTGATAAGTTCAAAATTAACCGGAGGAAAAACTTTTCTCTCTTCACAATAACCAAAATGAAATGTAGTCTAAATATGTACTATAGTATAATGGCTGATTTAAAGAGCACATTGCTTTAAAAGGTCAGGTAATGACAGCCATTTTGTGTCCACTCAACCCAAACCACTCCATTGTTCTTTACAAGAGGATGACAGAAGAAAAACAATGCAATCTACTGAAACAAATAAATACATACAAAGAGCATGTAAGACTGGAAGGAGGGAAGCATTGGAAGGAATTAACACTCTCTTGTAAGGCCCAGCATCCCCCATGACTGTATCATAAAATCTTCACCGGGTCCTCCTCCTACTCCCCTCCAGTACCGCGTGGACAGTGTTGTGTGTTTGGAGAGGAGGTGCAGCAATTGTGGTACAAGGTGGAGCTTCTGTTGTCAGAGAGCCAGGTTGAGGATTGACAGGGTGGGCTTTTGTTGCCACTCAAGCTTCACTGAGTACCTGTCAAAGGTTTGAGAGGATACAAAGTTCAACATGCTCAGCAGATATGAGAGTAGCTACAGTGTTTCCCCTTTATGCATTCAAAAGTGGCGCCGCTGTTGAATGCCGAGTGCTGTTGAGTGCCACTGCTCAATTTATGTAACTTTTTATATATTTTTTAACAATAGAAGACGGCTCTATTTTTTAGTCTTTGTAAAATTAAGTTATATTATATATCAGTAACGACACGTGTCCAGGCAGTTACACACTTGTAAGGAGAGGACGCTCTGTCCAGACCCATTGGAAGAGTTACAAGATCTTGCAACGCGCTCACGTTACTTTAGCATTTTTCTTGTCCTTGTCATCTCTGAGCAAACAAATTCCAAATCAGCTGTAAGTTGGTTTTGGCAATAAATGTTTGAATATTATGTGAATATTCTGTTTACAACGAAGTCTATGGGTCTTACTAAGCATACCCTCTCAATAGATCGGGCTCCGTCTATCTACATATTCAGGTAATTTGTCGTTTTTGTTTTGCCTGGAGGCGATACCTGTCGATCTCAAAGACACGATTCACCACTGCTGCTGCTACTTCATTCTAGGGGAAACACTGAGCTAGCAACCACTGTAAAAATGAAATGCAAGAAGTTCATTTACAAGCATCCTACTACATGAATGTATTTATTTTTAATAGTGTGCATCAACATATACCTTTCTTGCAAACTCTGGGAGGATAAATGATGCTCTGTGGATTCCAGGATTGTAATATTTAAGGTTCATACTTTCCACCTCATCTTTCGATAGCTCTCTCACTGGCTCCCGGAAATTCGTCTCCTAATTAAAACATTTACAACCTCAGTTATTCCATTGGTCAAAGTGTAGTTAACTGCATTATTACAAACTGTTTAGTTTAACTGTAAAGGGTCGTTCCACACCAAGAATAATAACTATAAAGATAACTACAAGTAAGCAGAACATGATGCGTTGAACAAGAAGCCCTTTAAATACTGATGTATTTTCATGGGCTCTTACCGTTTCTATCATCCATCAAATCACGTGAAGTGAAGATATCATTTCCCAACTGTCATCATGATATAGCCATCCACTTGAGTTAGAAAAATAATTAAAATGACATTCACCGTAATCTTTATAGTTATTGTTCTTGGTGTGGACAGGCCTTAAACCTTTGCTGTTTATAGAGAAGACAGTGACAATGGTTGACAAATGGAGAATGACAAAAACACTCACAGCATTTTTACTGCACAGCATGAAGCCAATTTGGCCACTGGGGTATGTGGGGATGGTGCAGTAGGCGTAGTCCACCACAGGAAAGAGACTCTTGCAGAAGGTCCGCATCTCCTTTATCAGCTCCAAATGGAGCCATTGACACTCTCCTGCAGAAATACACAAAAGTGCACAGGAAGTGCCATTTTCTGTCAGTAACTGTCTCCGTCTTCTAGTACAGGGATCTTCAATGTTTTTTTCAGGCCAAGGACACCTCTGAGAGAAGAAGCAGAGACCCGGCAGACCCCCACTACATATTGGACTCATGTTAAATGTGTGTTTTCAGAAATTGCACTTAAACCCTCAATACTTAGTAAACTTTGTTTAGAGCAAAAAAAACAGACCAAGTACTTGGTCTGCTCTTTTCACTGTACACCAAACCTCTTCGTCAAAAATAGCAGATCTACAAGCTCACAACACGTCTGTGATGTGTTCTTTACTCATTAAGACATCAATCAGCAGGCTGCCCCACAGAAAATATTTACTTTTAGTTGGTTACAGTCAAAATTGCAAAATCAGTCCCATCTCAGACAGGCAAATTTGAAGATTCTACAGTTCTGGACAGTTTTGTTTGAATATTTGACCACCGGTCCCATCCATGTGTCCTGTAGTTAGAGACAGCTTTTGGACAGTTGATAAGCCTTTGCAGAGATCTTGGAGTCTGGCTCATAGAGCTTTTCAATTTGGGTGGTAGATCAGGTCTCAGTTTTACTTTCTGCCTAAAGCGCAACTTGTTTTCAAGTGGTGCAGCCGGTTATATAATTGACATGTGCACACACGCATGTGGGCATCTCTCTATTTGGCGCATGAGATACGGAAGTGTGCGCCCACGAACACAGCATATAATAATTGTTGTGGGTGAAGTTGGAGAGCAAGTAAAAAACACCCCAATACCATACAGAATCTTATTGTCTGGCCATGCCTTCATT
Organism: Gymnoscopelus microlampas; assembly: GCF_963454915.1. NCBI lineage: Eukaryota > Metazoa > Chordata > Actinopteri > Myctophiformes > Myctophidae > Gymnoscopelus > Gymnoscopelus microlampas. The sequence goes on along the minus strand of NC_139947.1, from coordinate 32,056,189 downwards.
GTCTGGCTTTATTGATTTGTGATGGGAAATATGACAATTCTAATATGTATAATATTGTATTTACTTAAAGGCTTTTATACGGCTATATATAGCCCCAGGCCAAGGTGTCTATTCTTTGTTTACTCTAACATTCTTGAGGAAGACAAAAGGTGTTAGCCCAGTTATATGATACATGTTTTGATAGCCCAGGTCATGGGGTCTATTGCTGATTATCCTCCTTTGTCCTCCATCCAACAGCTATACCTAAAGTATTAATCTCTTTCTCTGTCCCAGCCTAGGAGTGCTTGGGACGGAGAGGGCAGAGGGGGAGAGAGGGCTTGGCAGCTTCGGCCTAGCAATCTAGGCTGTTAGGCCCTGCTGTGAGGATATTCTTATAATAATTATAATATTCTTATAATAATGTTCTTTAAAAAAATATTCCTTCACCCTGCATGATTAGTATTGCTTCTCAATGACAGATTACAAAAAACAATTCCCTGTGGAAAAAACTTCACCTTGGCAACAAAGAATTCCACCCTCTCTCAAGGCTGTCTTCATCAGCTGATAGTAAGACTCCTTGAACAAACTCTCAGCAGGGCCTATGACACAAGAATAGAGATCAAACCATAGCAGATATACACACCAATTACAACAAGTTTGCAAAGAAAGAACACACTTGAGAAACACTGGTCCTGGTTGAGGACTTACCCACAGGGTCTGATGAATCTGTGATAATTACATCAAATGCATCCTGGTTCTGTTTCATGAACTCAAACCCATCTCCAACATTAAGGGTGAGCTTTGGACTGAAGAACCCCTTGGCCATCCCTGGGAGGTATTTCTTTGATACGTTGATGACGTCCTTTGGCAAATGACATGAACACAGTCAGAAACAACAGCATTGTTTATGTGAGCTACTGATTAGAATAATTTTGAAGGCTGAACTCGGATGAAGCATGGGGGAAATGATGCAGCTTTTCATGTAGTTGGTAATTTGGTAACACACACACACCTCATCTATCTCACATTGAACCACTGTCTCAACCAGTGGATGTTTCACCACTTCCCTCAGCACACCACCATCTCCACCGCCTATGATCAATACCTGCGAAGAGAATGGCAGCAGCCACCACAACAACAAATGTAATTTACTTTAACAGGTTATGGAGATCAATGTTTAGATAAAGATAATTATTCAATTTTGTACACAATTAACCAGTTGGTGTAACAAAACTAAATACCTTCTTGGGACAGGGATGGCTGCAGAGGGGAAGGTTGGCAATCATCTCTTGATAGGAAAACTCGTCCCTCTCTGTGCACTGGATGACCCCATCCAGCACCAGAACGTTTCCATAGGTTTTACTGCAACACAGAGAGAGCAAAACGTGATCGAGACCACATACGCATACATACATAGATCAGTGGTTCTCTAAGTGGATTTAAGGGACTCTCTGGGTTCCTTTAGGGGGGTTTAAATTGACCCTTACAAGTATGTAACTCTGACAGTATACAAATGGAACCAAATGAACCTTAACGGGTCCATTTGGTTCCATTTGTACACTGTCAGAGATAAGGGGAGACCTTGAAATGTAAAAGTTTGAGAAGCATTGACATAGATCATAGCCAGGTTACCTAAGCCAGTTATGTAATATGTAATATACATACATACATACTATATTTTGCTGACTCTGCTAGCACATGCTTTCATAGCCACTGCTGGCAGCCAGCTGTCACTGACTGACTAATATAGACCTGGTGCTTTAAGCTAAACATAAATACACTATATCTATGTATATCGGCCACTAGCTAGACAATTGTTTTAGCAGAAGTTGCGGACAAAAATCACTGTCAAAAATGTTGTTAAACCAACTTCAGCAAAAGGGTAGGTACTACCGGCTGGCTGCTATAATGCTAACTGATGTTTAATAGTTGGGAGAGCCTCATTCTTTGGTGTTTCGACCAGGTGGGCGTGGTTTTGAGGGATCGTTTTGAGGTCAGGTTTAGGCATATAACCGCGCCTACCTGGGCGAAACACCAAAGAAAGAGGGAGAACCGTTAATAGTTAGCGTAGTGTGGCTAGTTGACTAGCCCCAAAAGTATACTGACCTCTTAAAGACCATTACATCTTGGAACTTGGACTTCTGGTGATAGAGGACCTCCTCCACCTGAAGGCTCATGGCCTGTCCCGGCCACAACGTGCACGTCTCCGTGAACCAGCCTTCTTTTATGTTGTCCATTATTATTATAAGACGACCAGACAGTCCTTTTTCGAAGGGGGTTTTGCTGCTGCTTGTGTGGCAACAATGTGATGCGAGGAGAGCAAAGTAAAGCAGTGTTGCCAGGTCTTGAGAGAGAAATAAGCGGCCACGTCTATGAAAACAAGCCCAAAAGAAGCGATTACATTGGCTATTTGAAATGGCTGCTATTTTCAAAATGAAAAGAAAAAAAAAAGTTAAAATTGTGGATTTTTTTTCCTTCAAATCCACACAAATCTTGTATGGGGGTCTCTGGCACAAGATAGTTTCAGAAGGTTGGGTATGTCTACAAATAATATTTGTACATTATTAATTTGGGGTCCTTGCCATGAAAACGTTTGAGAACCACTGATTTAAACAATGTTTACAACAAGGTCAAATATTAAGTAGCTACATTTTAGAAACAAGACCAAATCAAGTACACTAGCCCAAATAAGCAACGACACTTTAGAAACAAGCCCAAAAAACCGCAACCCTACAAGCGACTTTACACAAAAACAAGCCCAAAGTCGCTTATAATAAGCAGACATGGCAACCCTGCAAGTAGGTGCTGTGACACTTCATTGGGGCGTTTCGGTCAACCACACATGCTTGGAGTTCTAGCGAATAGGACGACGCTGACGTCAGAGCGAGTTGTATTGGCCAATGGAAACGCAGCGAGCGTGAGTTCACGTAGCTTGTTCGCCTTCACACAACTCTCCTGCTGTTGTCCCCACGTGAAAGTGCCATACTGTCAGTGGTGGAAAAAGTACTCCATTTTTTTTACTTAAGTAAAAGTATCAATACTGCAATATAGAAATACTCTGTTAGGGCACGGTCACACCGCACTTTTACCCTACCTATGAGGGCAGATTCTGCCAATGCATTTTAATGGAAATGAAGTGTTTTTTTGTTGTTGCAGAAAACCACAACCGCTCCATTGACACCATTGAAATGCATTGGCAGAATCCGCCCTCATAGGTCAATTAAAAGGGTGTGACCGTGCCATTACAAGTAAAAGTCCGGAATTCAAAATGTACTTATGTACTTTTGAGTAAAAGTACAAAAGTATTGGTATCAAAATGTACTTAATTAAAGTACCAAAAGTAGAAAGTACTCATTATGCAGAATCCATTTCACAAGTTAAAATATATTTTTACATAGAAGATCTAAGCTTGTATCGGCTATTTTTAAATGGCCGAAATGTAGTTTGGCTGTAGTGGGTAATGTCATATGTTTTGTAATGATAATCAAAATCTAACTAGTCACTAAAGTTTTCAAATAATTGTAGTGGAGTAAAGGTACAATATTTGCCTCTGAGATGTAGGCCTATAGTGAGTTTGATTGATTGATTGATTGATTGATTGATGTACTTTAGTAAGACATGAGAACAACTAATGGAATTACAAATTCACAATACAAGATCTACTAAACTGGAAGACTCATAAAGCACTAAGCTTGTTTAAAATGAGATCCCCATGCACACAAACCATGATTAGTAGACGTAAAAGTATTGAAATTTGTTAATACTCCAGTAAAGGAAAAGTACCTACAAATTTAGCTCTGGTCCAGAGCGTTAGTGAGTTCTAGAACTCACTAACGCTCTGGACCAGAGCTACTACACATTGTACTGTACAGTAGGCTACTTGGGTAAATGTACTGAGTTACTTTACACCACTGCATACATACTCTCTGTGTGTGTGTGTGTGTGTGTGTGTGTGTGTGTGTGTGTGTGTGTGTGTGTGTGTGTGTGTGTGTGTGTGTGTGTGTGTGTGTCCACAACTCTCTCGTAGATGTATTTTATTGATTCTGACATTGAATCGATGAAATACATCTACGAGAGTCGTAATCTACGGCTAGTATCCTATGAATGATAAACATCCATCGGTAATGCGAAAAGAATCTGCTCCGATTTCTGAGCGCTTCGATATCATTTAATTTACTTATGGTCAGAGTATATTTATGCTCAATAACGTTGCAATTTTCATCTTTTAAGATTCATTCATATGCACGTACTTACCCGTTTGTTACACGTAGATGCGCGTTGAATGTTGTTTAGTTTAGAGTCAAGACTAGTAGGCCTAGCACCAAACAAACGGAGTGTCTGACACTCGGTGGAAAGTAATTTAGCCGTGATCACAGTTAGACGCGTAGGGCATTGGTTCTCAAAGTGGGGTCCGGGGACCCCCAGGGGTCCTTGAGGGAGTTCCAGGGGGTCCCCAGCTAAATGATAGATTAGGCACCAAATGGACCCTTATGGGTCTGTAACTCTGAGCGTGTACAAATGGAACCAAATGGACCGGTCCATTTGGTTCCATTTGTACACGCTCAGAATTAAATTTAACATAGCTTTTACAATATAAATTGGGGTCCAAGAGATAGAAATGCCATTAAATGGGGGTTCGTAGCCCTAATGCATGTCAAACTGGGGGTCCTTGAAATTAAAATGGTTGAGAATCACTGCTAGAGCCGTAAAAATCTTCTCTTATGGGGGTCCCTGGCATATTTTTTCAAATCCGCGGGCTAATAAGTGTCAATTGGGGGTCCTTGACATGAAAAAGTTTAAGAACCACTGGCGTAGGGGCGCAGTTGTGTAACTACAACAATGTTTCTGGACAAAAAGTGTATTTTAGACGTGAGGTGGGGGCTCCGAGTGTTCCCACTTAAGAAAGTAGGCTTTCAAGTAGCTCCATAAAGAACCTCTCACTCCGCTATACAGCTCCGAGATGAGGCTCTATGTGGTTCTCATCCGGGATCGGTCGAACGTCCGCCAAGCTCCGCTGTTTACCCTTTTGTATACATCATATCCCAAAACTAATGGTAGATTCCAAACCTCACGGATGTTTAAGGTTTGGACCGGAGCATAATATTTTAGGTCTGGAGCGACACTACCCGTTTAAATCGCTTATTTAGTCCGCCGGTGGCCATGTTTCCCATTGTAGCCAAATCAGGAGCAGTACTGGCAGCGGACGTAGGGGGGTTTTCCGGGTGGAATGGGAAACATGGCCACCGGCGGACTAAATAAGCGATTTAAACGGGTAGTTTCGCTCCAGACCTAAAATATTATGCTCCGGTCCAAACCTTAAACATCCGTGAGGTTTGGAATCTACCATTAGTTTTGGGATATGATGTATACAAAAGGGTAAACAGCGGAGCCTTGGCGGACGTTCGACCGATCCCGGATGAGAACCACATAGAGCCTCATCTCGGAGCTGTATAGCGGAGTGAGAGGTTCTTTATGGAGCTAGCTTTCAAGGTGAGTAGCGAAAGTGTATTTTAAGTAACTATATGGATGGACCAGACCAGAACTAAACTGAAAGGTTTATTGACTTAAAGACCAATTCGGGGGCTTGTTTTGTTTGCAGACACATTAAATATATCCAGCATTAATTTACCATTTGGTATTGTGCGAATGGAACCAAATGGACCAATTGGGTCCATTTGGTTTAATATCTCTCGGAGTTACAAATTTAAGCCCTTACATTTCGCCATTAGCCATATCAGATATATGATATTACCACCACTACTACTGCATTGTGCCTGTTGTAGAAGTCCCAGTTTTGCGCAAATCCAAACGAATTGGGTGAGCTGTTGTTTGGTGACAGGACAGGAGGATAGCTCCGGTCGACACACACTACAGCTGCTCCATCCCAGATGCAGAGCACATGTGTAGCCTTAGCTACTGTTAATGCCTGTGGTCCATGTTGGTTTCATGTTCCAGGTTACCTGTTAACAAATACACATTGCCCCGTCTGTAAAAACGTCACAACTCTGCAACATCTGCCAGGTAGCCAAACTTACCGAATAGTAGCCTACCTGGGGTTCATATAACCGGGAGTTATAGTGTAGTAGTGTATATATTTTATCTCCCATGTGAATCCCTCGTCTTAGATTTAAAAACTGTTTTTTTTTTGTGTCAAGTCAACCAACACCATTTTCTGACCTGTCAACGTCCTAGTTTTTATCAGTATGTTCTACCCACTGGAGATCGACTACACACGCTTCACACAGCTGTGTTCCGTGAGCAGAAATAACAGCTGTGTTCCGTCAGCAACGATAAGGTGGCAACAATAAGACTTCCGGTGGACGATCTCTTCAGAATAAGAGTACCCTCTAGAGCAAAAAGGAGCCATTGAAAAACGGTTAATTTGCACATTAAAACTATAAATTAAGCATTTAAACGACATATTATGTTTCTATACAACACATATTATGTTTCTGTGTAACAAAAAGGGATTTAAAACATTAATAATTTATATAAATGGATAAATGCTGTTCAAAGGAATGCATATACAAATTGGACACTGGACAGGAGACGGCTCCGCGAGGCAACACTTTGGACATACGCACGCGTTCAGGGAGACCTCCTCTACAATACCACACTCTCGGATAAGCCCGAGAGGTGTAAAAAAAAAAGTGTGGCGGACCGTCCAGTGAGGTCAGAGGTCAGAAAAGTGGCAAAAAGTGCCGCTTTCAGACAATAGTTGGCGCCGCACAGGAGACGGCTCCGCGAGGCAACACTTTGAACATACGCACGCGTTCAGGGATACCTCCTCTACAATACCACTCTCGGATAAGCCCGAGAGGTGTAAAAAAAAAGTGTGGCGGACCGTCCAGTGAGGTCAGAGGTCAGAAAAGTGGCAAAAAGTGCCGCGGATACCCCCCCCCCCCCCCCTCACTGCGTCCCTGCTATAGAATGTACATAATATGATGGGATAATAATTTAGGAACTGATATATTGGATATAGAGTTGACCTACAACACTTAGTTCAAGGTTAAATATGTAAAAAGCAATCATGTCATCTGCCTTGTTCATGGCTCTGATAGCCTGAGGAAGGCTTTTTCTGTGTCCACAATCACACCAAAAATACTGTAACTTATTCTTGTTAGCTTCTAAAATGTATCAAATAATTATACATACAAATGTTTAGGCAGCAACATGCATGTTATCTAAATATTTACATGTTCATTTATATTTATATGTTCACCATGGTGAAAATGAACGGAGGTTGAGCATGAATTACTGTGTGAAAAGCAATACTGCCTGCTAGTGGCAAGCACTACGCACAGCAAGGAATATTGATTGAGTTCAGTAGAACCTCAAACTCCTTCTGTCCAAGGATTTCTGACTGGACACAGTGGACAGTGAAGTGTGCTATTAATCTGATAGAATATACAGTAGCAGCATGCTCATGGAAAGGCTTTATAAAGCAAAGTTATAGAATGTGCAAAACATAATCAATATGGTTCACTTCTTTCCTCTGTACATTGGGTCAGGAGGACCCATATTTGGGTCACAGGCCCATTTTTATGGGTTGTGACTTGTGAGTAAACATCCTTTCACTTGTTTTACGTTTCCTACACAAACAATTACTATCATTTCAAAAGATGAATTAAAAAATAATTAAATGAAGAATGAAAAAAGAAAATTAAAAAATAAATTAAAAAAAACAAATGGAAATCATTTAAAAAACCTTTAAGAAATAATGAAACAGCAGCAAGCTCGAGCTTGTAGACCAACTATTCAAAAACATTTGAAATGGGGCGTCAGTGGTTAATTTATAATGTATTCTTGTAGGTTTGGGTCCCGGGGAGACACCACATTTATCCTTTGGGTCATGAGCTGAAAGGTTTGGGAACAACTGGTCTAATGACCAGTAATGTTAATTCTTAGCTCTACTGGTTAAAAATGTATATTTTGTAATGATAATCAAAATCTACAACTAGTCACTAAAGTTTTCAAATAATTGTAGTGGAGTAAAAGTACAATATTTGCCTCTGAGATGTAGTGGAGCAGAAGTAAAAGTATTGAAAATTGGAAATACTCCAGTAAAAATCATGTAGCATGTGTTTTAAAAGACATTGTTGTTGTCTATAATAGTGTTTAATAAGGAGGTTACCGAAGTACTCCCAAGTTAGGAACATTATTTTAAGCATCAACCAGGCTATATTTACATGGAAAAGTGTTCCATAAAATTGAAAATGCATGTTGAACTTCAATATGACCAAAACAATAAAAAATAAATAGACAAAAGTGAAGCTGATTAAATGGGTTCCCTCTCCTGACTGGATGAAATTGGTGTCCCACCTGAAAATGTATTTTCTGTTTAGTAAAGAGCTGGAGAGATAGGTAGACCCCTGTTACTGAACAAACTATAGCAATCACTAATCAGAATATAGAGCTTTCACTTTTTAACAAAATTATTTTGTTTAAAAAAAATATATCACACCACCCTTTAAGACATTTTATGTATCAACCATAAGACATTTTATGTATCAACCACATGGAAAAGTATTCCATAAAATAGAAAATACATGTTGAACTTCAATAAACACTGATAATCATCTTGAAGGGAAACAAAAAACAATACAAAGCATCAAAAGGGCTTTGAGGTTGGAAAGAAAAATATGTATGAACTGAAAGGTTAGTCTATTTTTTGGGCCAGCTGTGTCGGAATCCTCTGTGAAAAGAAACAAAAAATACAGTTACACAATGGAATCTATTACATATCTCCCAAGTAAGTAGCCTACAGTTCATGTAAAATAACTTTAACCTCATTGACATTTTAACTATAATTGGCATGTAGTTCTACCTGTCTAAAACGTGTGAATATTTTACCTGTCAGATTTTCCAGCCATGTAGGACATACTACGGTTTCCAGCGGATGCATCAGACTTATGTCCTTTAGGGGTTTTCTTCTGAATGGACAAAAATGCATACTGATAATTTCAAACGTTAATACGTTGTTACACAAATAATGTGATCTATCCCTTTCCGCTACTAAAAGAGATGCTAAACCATAATTGATTATAGCTTTGAGTTGGAGATATTAAAACGTGTGTGTGTGTGTGTGTGTGTGTGTGTGTGTGTGTGTGTGTGTGTGTGTGTGTGTGTGTGTGTGTGTGAAATGTATGCAATTACAGTATTGCGGTTGCCTTGAAATTGACCACAGTCACCATTACCTTTTTTCTGGGCTCATGGCCTTCCCTGTTTGGGTCAAATTGTGACCCATTGTCCTTTGATTTGGTACCTTAAAAACAAAATGGGGAACATTCACTACAATTTTTCATCATTACGTGAAACTTTGTCTGAGTTGGCCAACACTGGCAAACATGCTGAGGGACATAATAATTCAGCTCTAAATGATGGCCTAGAAAATAAATAAAAAGCGTTGGAATCTGTCTATATTATGCATAGGCTACAAGCAATACATCCTTTGACATATTTTTTCATAAGTTTGGTACTGTTGTAATTGATTTTGCATGAAGAATAAAGCATTCTAATGACATACGCAAGCTTTGATCCCCTGGTAAGTCAGCCTCGGAGCCGACTTGAGAAAGAGCGGAGCTTCCGCTAAAATCACTGACAATAAAACATTAGTGAATCAGACTATCAATGAAGGAATTGCCGTATTTATTTATACTTAATACTGGTCTCTTTTGATAAATTAGTACTGGCATCAGTTTAGGCTTGGTACGATACGAGTAAAATCTTTCATATGACAGAAGGACAAGATATTCTGTGGCATGTCACTTCACACAATGTTCCCAGAACAGTGTTTCCTCACTTCAATTTCAGACCGTTGAAAAATTGGAATAACACCAAGGGGAAAGTTGACAAGAAATGTTGTTGTACGATTATACACAATCTTGGCTCCCCATATTCAGTTGGAATGAATGAGGACTTTGATATGAGGGATATGCGGTTCTAGAGATATCGTTATTTCCGCTGTGTCCCCCTTGGCTGATTTAGGTCTAGTAGCCTATTAATGATGACGGCATGGTGGCCCGATACCCTTTAATATATCCATTCTGGTTAACATGAATATGAATACAATTATGGCTTATTGGTACATTTTGTATAGTTCTTTCTATGTGTGTTGTAAGTGAATAATAATAATAAAATATAATTATAATTCTTGACCCCCCACCCCCGTAAATTATTATTGTGAGCCATTAGCAGTAAATTAGCAGTAAATGGTTTATAGAAATTGAAATGTTTCCACCTTGTGGCACTTATAGGTGTTGCAGCTGTTCACAAGTCACCCGAACATGCGCATTGTCAAGGAAATTTGAAGTATGTAATATTGTTAATCTGAAAGAACTCTATAATGTGAATTTAGAACAAACCAATGTATAGTTGTACTGCTTTTTAAGTTCCCCGCAGTCTGTGTGACTCCACCCTGCCTCTATGAGACAGGCTGGCACCTATGCAACATTTAAATTCTTTTGTTTTGTCATCATGCTTGTTGACTAAATTAACATCTCTATGTGAAAACTGTCTGTGGTTGGTGTTGAGGGGGTGTCTGAAACAAGCCTATATAACCAGAGGTGGGACATGACCTCAGAGAGTCAGCATGTATGTCCCATTGATGACATGTACGTTGGCTCCACTGTATTAATACTTTTAAACTCTCTCATACTTTGGAAATTGAATTCTTGTCTGTCTCATGAGTGCCCCATACAGATTCTGCTTTCACAGCATTCATTTAAGCATCCCAGGATGCCGGGACGTTTAAACAAATGCGCATGTTCGGGTGACTTGTGGACTTGTTCATATACGCACCATAGTCGTTGCATACAGGCAACGACTGATTGACACACATCACCGTTGAATTCAGACACACAATGCATTGTTCATGTTTTCTGATTGGTTTAGGTGAGCATGCTTACATGAACAGAACATGATGAATGTCTATGCAACGCCTGAAAACAACGATTATTTGGCAAAAAACAGGACAATTTGGTAGTGAATGTTGAAAATCTATACATATACACGTATTAGAGTTTTAGAGATATTTGTTGGGACTCTGGACACAGCTTGAAATCAGGACAATCCCGGAAAAATGGAACGTCTGGAACATGATCTGATGATGGTCTATTGATCAAAATCAAAGCACAAAAAAGTTGTCTAAAACCAAGGAACCATTTGACTGCTTTAATATTCTTACCAGCAAAGACTTTGAAGTCTGATTGGGTATAGTTGAAGGGTTTGAAGTCATCTTTGGGAGTCGAGTCAGAATCTCCAGGTGTCTCTACAGCAGATTTCATCAGTTTCTTGGTGGGTTTTGGAGTTGACTCTCCAGGTTCACTGGCGACCCTCTCCCTTTTCTTTCCTCCTGATTTTGCAGCCTGAAAAATAAAAAATAAAATAAAAAAGCAAACGGTATGTGAGGAACAGGACTCCATTGCTTTAATCCCATGCTGTGCACGATACCTCTCCAGGCAAATCATGGACATTAGAAGGGCTTTACCATGCTGGTGTTATGATCTGCGATAGCAACAGTCTTTATTAGCCCTCTGACCACTTTGGTATTGGTCAATTGGTGGGCTAATGCAACTTTAACATGTAGACACATTCAACCAAGAAGGAGCGTGGCATATTATGTGAATAAAGGCTTGCATTCTTAGCTAAAAATTGTAAACATGTAAAGATAAGCCCATTTTGGATTTACCAATACCAAAATTATTGGAAGACGAACAGTATGTCCCACAGAAGAAGCTGAATAAAAAAAAGATAAAAAAAAAAACTTACAGAAGCCTGTTGTCGGACAGTAACAACGTCCTGTAGAGAATCTTGATAGGTCTGTTTGGTCTTTTGCCTTTCCGCTGTAGAAGAATAGAGTACAGTATGATGAAGACTGTTAACATGTGTGCTTACCACAGACTTTGAAGCAGCTTAATGCTCCATACCTGCCACCTTCTTTGCAAGCTCCCTTGCTTTTTGCTTTGCGGCCTTCTTGACTTCCATCTCCCGCTGCTGCTGCTCAATGCTTTGTAGTTTCCACCTTTTACTGATCTATTAATATCAGATGGTAGAGCAATCAACATTCAAGTATAGGGTCCATAAAAAATAAATGTTCATCATTTTAAAAGAAGTGAAACCCACTCTCGCAAAATGTCTGCCGACAAGAAAATAAAGGTTTTCAATAGGATATAATGGTGAATTATGTACAAGAGAACACAACTAAACCTGACCCCTTTCAACTGTCTCTATGTATATTTTGAACCTTGCTTTGATGGTGATTATGTATTGATGAATAGAGGTCTTGTGGATTACCTCGTATATTTTTGTTGAGGGATCGAACTTGGCATTTTTGTTCACGTGCACATCACCGGAGGGTAAATACTAAAAATAAACAGGGACAAAATTTAACAACATTAATCATCCATTTAAAACGGCAACAACATCTTTTCAAAACTCAAGTGTCATCTCTGGCAAAGTTTTACCATTCTGAAAGGGTTTTGGAAAGACTCAATGATTCGGTTGGTTTTCTGTTGAGCCACAGTGAGGGAAGCTTGGTCATCATTTGACTCCGACTCCTGCAAAGGAAGAGCAAATACACAAGAATCAACTATTATTTTTGAATATGTTGGCTAAAAATTGAGCATTAACACTTTGTAGCTGTTTTCTACCTCAAAAAGTGAGATTCTGGCTGGTGCAATGAGACCAGCAGTTATTTTCACATCGATCTCCATTCCTTGTTCCTCATCGGCAAACATCACTCCTTTCTTGGTAGGTAGTTCTGAAAACAGATGCATGAATTTTATGTCTATTTATAAGGAATCAAAACGTAGAAGTATGCATTCAGAACAAATTGAACTATGTAATCTATAGAGCATACAACATCTTTTAGATTTCAGTCTACAGTACTTTGAACGGAAAGGTTTTCCTGGATTTTTAACACCAACACAAATGTCTCCTTCTTGCATTTCTTGCAATGCCTTGGGCCTGCATAGTGGTTTCTCTCCCTCTTTTCATATGGCATAATGCAGTGTTCTTAACGTAACCACATGAACCCTAGCGTCCTTATTCTGGGGGCGAACATTCTGCGAAAGTACTAGATTTACAAACTCGCCATGTGTCACAACGCATTTAGAACCTGTAGATCGGCTACTTTTGCGAAAGAGATTTGTGTAGAGGGGAAAAAAAAGGAGAAGACCAAGTATGGAGCCGAGTGCATATACAGTACACTACTCTGTGTTTCTTACCATGTGGTGAAAAGACGGGGAAATCACTTTCAGACTCCTTTGATGTATCATGAGGACCAAACAATGTATTCTCTGGCTGTAAAATGATTATAAAATATTAAATGTTCATCTCAGATCATTACAAATATTCAGGGCAGAATTGTTATATCAAAATCAATGATGATGATATACATTTCTCAACCAACCTTCTTTATTGGTGTGAGTCCTTTGCTCTTCTGAGCAACGATTTCTGCCTGAAGAAGAAACAAAAGCATGTTTAATTTATCTAGCTGCCTTTATTGTCAAGTGACCTAAACTAAAATAAACCAGTAAAAGAACATTACTGATATAAAAACAATGCTTTTCACAGATCATTGCTCACCTTAAGAAGAGGCATGTCCCTGGCCTGCATTACCAATAAATGGAGCTCAGTAATCTGCTGCCTCACCATTGGTGGGACAGGGTGACAGCAGGCAATGATTCCCTGAGGCTCTCTGGGTGAAGGAACACAAACCATACGTTTATGATCACAGGTGTGAACAACACACCAAAAAAAGACACCACATACTAGGCTTGGGATCCGGAACAAGATAAAAAATTCTGTTCCATCTCATTTGGGACCGTTTCCGGAACCGGTTTATCGCTTGGTTTATCATAGGACCATGATAACTCCGAGAGTGTACACAATTTGTACACTCTCAGAATTAGACCTGCAAGAGCCCATTTGGAACCACCCTAGGAACCGTTAATGAATCGGACCGTTAAGAGGGAATCGTTAAAATCCTAAAGGATCCCAACCCTACCACATAAAAGGAGTAATGAAACAGAGCTGTGTGACCAAACAAAGTAGCTATACACATTCAGTGGAACATACATAATCAAATAAGACATCGCATAAACTTACTTAGGCAATTCCTCCGATATCTTGATCATCATATGATTAGGCAGGAGATATCTAAAGAGGAGAGATGCATATAAATGACCATAAGTAGCAGCGCTCCGGAAAGCTTTGATGCTGAAAGATCCTAAGAGCAGCGAGGTTTCATGTCAGGTTCTTGTCAGTCATTATTATTCATCATCGCTGTTGGGCAGAAACTTGCATCTCCATATTTCATCTTTTTATGTTTTTCCCCCCATAAACGAATGCCAGTGTTGCGCAAAAGTAGCAAAAAACAGCTGATTTACAAGCACACATGTTGCTTTGTGACGTGTTGAGATTGTAGATCTCTATTATTCTTAAATGTTTGAATTTCTTTGAGAGATGTTCACCTACAAGGACATGCCCAAAATAGGGATGCAAGGGTTAAAGTGGTTAAGTCTGTCTGTGGGTTTTATACATATTTAACCAAAGAAAAGTATTAACATGAGCTTGTTAACAAAATAATTACTACAGTATCCATTGGCACACATTTCCTGAAAAGTCAAAGTTATGGACATACAAGGTTTCAGTTTCAGCGACGGTATATACAATTCTGCTAGACATTAATTCTGAATTAGAAAGTAGCTGCAACAGGCAAATGTAACAGCTGCTCCGTCAATTTCCGCAGCCTACCCAGTGCTCTCATCTTCCTGCCTGGCTAACTTGTCCCTCCAGGCAAACAGCAATCTGAAGGCTGTCAACTGCTGGGTGTTGAACGCCCTCTTCTGCCTCTTCTGCAGCTCCATGTACGACACCTCTGTGTAGATTGGCTTCACATATTTCTGCAGAGGGTTGAGGGGGAGTGTCATGGAGAATGTTAGGTCATGTATTTGGTTATGAGGATACATTTAGAATATAAAAGTATCAATTACATATGTGTAAATCACTGGCAACAGCATAGCGAAAAGAGATAGCAGATGGATCTGTAAACCACTTAAGCCCTAGTTTCACGTAGCCAGACGATCAAAGATCTCCACCTACCGATTATGTCTGGGGAAATCTAAATTCAATCTAAGGGCTTGAACGGTGGAGAAAACCAGCGCTAACAAACCTACGCCTTCTGCTTTGAAAAGCAATCCTGATACCGTCCCAATATGAAGGACCGACCCTTAAGTCTTTGCATTGGTTCTATGATGTTATTTCTTACATTTCCACATTGTTTCCAGACAGTTTTTAGCCCATTCATTGAATTTAGATGTCACCAGACGTATCAGTAGGCGGAGATCTCTGATCACCCTGTTGCGCGAGACTACTTAATTCCTAAATCTGCGGTTCTCAAACTATGGGTCGCGGGAAGGTGCCGTTGGGGTCACGCATTGTCAACCGGAAAAATACATTAAAATGGCAAATTTATGTTTGAGTACCCCTGCCCTAAACTTATCTACAAGCTCACAACACATCATACTGCAACACGTCGTGAGCTTGTAGATCTGCTATATTTTTTTTTGTGGGGGAGGGAAAATGAGGGAAAATGTTTTAATTAAGAATAATAATAATAAAGAAACACCTATAATGACATGGTCAAAATAGGGACGCCAGGTGGTTAAAGAAATGACAGTTTAAGGGTGCATGGTGAAAAGCCTGCTAGAGATGTTGGACCTTTAGGGAGAGGTCTCTGCTCTTATTCCAGACACTCTGCAGGAGGCCAGGCTGGCCGTGGTTGAATTCAAATAGATCCACCCTCAGACGGTCGTACACATAGAGGAGGTAGTGAGTGTCAGCCCTAGCATACTGGAACATCACATCTGGCAATGGTCTGCAGGAACAAATGACAACACAATCCTTAACACTTCACAATCCTGCCTTCAAATCAGAAATCATGCCATTTGTACCGTTTCACTAATGCCTTTACCTAGAACAACGTACAATGATTGAGTTTAGTGTCTTGCTCAAGGACACTTAGACTAAACACATGCCACTACCTGCCACCCTTAGTGGCAAGTAGTGGTATGAGATGTTTCAAACAAGGATCAAATATCTTCAAACCTTGTTTGAAACCTGCAATATCATTTTATTGTTTATTGTTAATGTTGTGTGAGTGTGGAAGAACATAATGCAGTATTATTTGGAGGGAGACTACGTTGTTCTAGTCTTTTGAAGCTTTTACGGTGTGGCTCTGCAGGACGCGAGCCGTCAATTAAAGTATCAGGGTGTGTGTGTGTGTGTGTGTGTGTGTGTGTGTGTGTGTGTGTGTGTGTGTGTGTGTGTGTGTGTGTGTGAAGCTAATCTCTCAAACTGCTGGACCGATCACCAGAACCAAATGTCTTGTGCACATTGCCAGTGGATCCCAAGATCCACTGGCAGATTTTGTTGTTGTTTGTTATCCTTTTATGCGATGTATATTGTATTAGAGTTGGTCACAAATCCTATTTCCATGAAAATGGACAAGTAAGTACAATTTTAAGCTTAAAATCACACAGCCAAACATGAACAAGGACCAATCTACCTACCGAACCCTCCAGTCAGCAAGCTGATAGCGCTTATCTGAGTCCACGTTGCAGTAGTGTGTCAGCAGGTGGTCCAGAGAGTTCCTGGCCAGGTTAACAGCACGGCTCGCCTGGTGTGTGTCAAACATATTGACCACATATACGCCAAAATCCTTCTGGAGCCATTCGATGTCAGAGTCAGCACCATGAAATACCTGGTCAAAATAAGGTAATCATTAAGATTTGGTACTATACTGTATATAACCCAAAACGTGTGGAGTGTGTGTGTGTGTGTGTGTGTGTGTGTGTGTGTGTGTGTGTGTGTGTGTGTGTGTGTGTGTGTGTGTGTGTTTTAACTTTCTTCCAGCAGACCAGTTGTCCAATTGCCTCCAAACTTGCCAAAAACAAAATTAGTCATGCATCTGGCCTTTGAACTGCCTACTTTTCCCTCTTGCAGTGTTCAGTGTGTATACATGTTCTATTTTTGCCCCATACTTTCGCCACTAGGGTGCCTGTGATTTCACTGAATATTATTCAGTGAATATAATCTGATCCCAGAGCCACTGAGCCAAGTGACTAAGCTTCTAAAAACTGAATAATTACCAATCAAGGATATAATATATTATATATACAGAAAAACTGTAAACTCAACAAACAATTGTATTTTAGTCTTTTAAAATTAAATCTAAAGTATTTGCAGGTGTAGTATAAGGTAGAGTATTAAGTGCACTATGGGGAGAACGGATGGGATGGAAGGGGATGCACTTACCTTGACAATACCCGGGTCTGTGAAAGACTCGTTCAAGACGTACATCTCACTGCGGAGCTCCAAGGTGTCTACAATGAAGTCCTCCTCTCTGGTTGAGATCTGCATCAGACAGGTGATGCCCATGTAACTCCTGTAAGAGTGGTGCTGGGAGAGGGAGAAAAACATCCAACATGTAGGATCAATGTGTTACAGTCTGAAATGCGTCTTATTTTCAGAAAATAAAATCCACAGCTGTACATGCTGGTCTGTGATGGGCTTAGTTTGTAATTGTCAACGTTTCATAATTATAGAAAACTGACATATTAACAATATACTGAACATTTAATTCATCACCCAATGTTGTTAAATATAGCTAGCATTACCATCTACAAAATAATAAGCAATAAAATAAACTGCCAAATGATCTATCATCACTTTAGTTTAGCCAAAATCATTACGTTCTATTATGATCTCACGCAAGTCAATTTGATAGCCAAACAAATTCAATAAATCTGGTCCTGTACCTCCAGGTCCACGGCAAATTCTGACATCTTGCACAACTTCTCATTAAGAGCCACCAGCTCCTCCAGTGTGTCCACGAAGGAGCACTTGGTCTCATCTAATGGCTTGTACATCTGGAAATAATGAATGTATCATGGGTTCATACTGGGACATTAAGGCTTAGACTTTTCTCAACTAGTGGTTAATGGCATAATTACAGGTGGTCCATTTGGAAAATATTTTAAAATATAAAAATAATCTACATTGTACCTTTGTTAAATGTACCAAAAGATTTTAAATAATAAGTCCATCAAAATTAAGAAATATTTGTGAACTAATAGGCTTAACGTGTGAAAAAAATTAAGTGAAATAATGACTGTATACTTTATTGCACACCGAAAACAGCAAATCTACACATGTACACACATGTGGCGCAGTGTGACGCGTTGTGAGCTTGTAGAACAGCTATTTTCAGTGCATGACAGCAGCACACACCTAAGTATAAATCCAGCTTTAATAAATAAAAAAAACATAATAGAAATGACTGTTATGCCTTCTTATGTACTAAATATATAAATGTATATAGTTGTAGGGAGATGGGGTGGTGTAGTGCTTGAAGTTGTTGCACCAATATTCTATATCTTGTTTTTTACCTGTGGTTCAGGCT
Organism: Gymnoscopelus microlampas; assembly: GCF_963454915.1. Lineage (NCBI taxonomy): Eukaryota > Metazoa > Chordata > Actinopteri > Myctophiformes > Myctophidae > Gymnoscopelus > Gymnoscopelus microlampas. The sequence goes on along the minus strand of NC_139947.1, from coordinate 32,037,744 downwards.
TTGACAGAAGGCTTTCTGGTACCGTCAGATGATTTATTTCATATTGGTACGGGTGTGCAAACCTACACGGATCGGGATGTTCAGAGGAAAAAAATTAAGCTAGACAGTAAAGTTGACATTATACAGAGAAATAAGTGAAACATGAGTAACCCTTTAATATGTAAGACCCATTATTCCTGATTCCATACACATGTTGCTTGCCAGGTGATCGGAGATCTCCACCTATTGATATGTCTAGGGACTAAATGCAATGTACATAGTTGAACGGCCGCTAACTAACCTATACCGACAGCTTTGAAAACCAATCTCGTGAGACATTATGTCCATGATCCAATGAGTTGAAGATGAAACACATGTCTTACATGTCATCCACATGTTCCTGGGTTCTCTGCTGATGAATCATGTCAGCCAGAGCAGCCGGCACGTCCAAGTCCTCGGGTCTCTCTTTGCGTATTCGTTTGTCGGTGAAATCTACAAAGGGAACCACAAAAATACTAATCAGTTGAACGGATTTTGGTGCAATCTCTTACAAAGCATATGGGTGTTATTTTCATTCAATAATGATTAACATTTTAATCATTATTGCATGACACAACCTGTAAATCAAAAACCAGTACCAAGACATCATTGTTGCAATGAAGGTCGACATCAGGAGGTGCAAAAATGAATAAATAACAGTTTGGCTTACATGAGGGAAGGGGCTTGATTGCATTTGGCTTCACAAAGATCTTGGGGATAAATGGGGTGTTGCTGTTGTCGACTTTTTCTTTGAATTTCAGCTGAGGTCTGATAATGTTCTTGGCATGGAGCAATCTGTACGTCTCAGAACCACGGCCAGGTTCTGAACTCTGATCAAATAAAAGCAAAACATTTGATCATTAAGGGATTGGATGGAAGAACATTGATGACAACTGTTAACTAACCCTACCCTAACTCTAAATGAAATAAAAATTACTGTGAATAGCAAACATAAATGTTCATACAGATTTATTGCCCAAAGATTTCAACTGTTTTATTTCCAGAGCTGGCGTGCCTTAAAATTCAGTGCCGGCACTCGCTGAAATTATGAGATTTCTTTATCTTATTTTAATTAGCCAACCTTGCGATTCCAGCTGGACACAACAACCTTCGGAGTCTGAAACCCTGCAGGCATGACAGGCTGCTGGCTCCTGTTCACCCCATCAGCTTCATCAAGCAGGATCCCCTGGAAATCATTCACAGGAAATAAGACTTTCTAATCCAAGTATCTATCACAGAGCAAAAGTAACAGAAACCATAGATCATATGTGGGCATCTGCAAGGAATTATGGGCCTCTTGATAAAATATTGTACTAGATGCTTGAACAGCCAAGTTATTTAAAAACAAAGCAGTGGTTTTCAAAGTAAAGAGCGGGGACCTTCAGTGGTCAATGGGGGGGTTCCAGAAGTCCCAAATGCCATTTGAAATGGGACTCCAGGGACTAATTCAAGTCAATGTGGGGCACAGTCCATGTCACATGAAAATGTTAAAAGCACAAAAAAGGGTGCCATCTTTACAATATTTCCCTGCATTTCAAATATGTCTTGATCATACCGCTCGTTCAAGGATGGCATCATTGGAGTCCACCACCAGGTCAAGCCGTTCTTCCAACCCTGTCAGTTTGTCCCGGTCTCTCATGCGAGATCTGCAGCCATGGTAGTGCATAATCTGACTCATGCTAAGAAACGGAAAGAGTAAAAAAGTAAGTAAGTCCTGAATCTTCAGTTTAACAAAAAATTACAATTCGTTTTCGTGCCTAGTTTTCTATGCACGAAAACCTGTGATGTGACAATAAAGCTGATTCTGAGTCAACAAACTATGGGTTATACTTTTGTTCTTAACATAAGTGATCGTGCAGGCCTACTCACCAATGCAGGAGTCTATCTCCTTGAGTTTCACAGAACTCCTGGAACCCAGGGAAGCTTCGATAAAAATCAAAGTCATCTCCTGTTTGAGGAAGACCAGCGGATGCTTTGGTGGCTGATAATACAGTCCCCAATCCATACTGCGGGAGAGTGAATACAGATTACAATACATCGGTGGTTTGAGCAGAGAGACCATTATCTCCACACAATCAACATGTAATTAACTAGCCGCAAGCAACTCAGATGCTATAATGTTATCTGGCATCTAGAGTTGCAATACAAACCCTTGACAGCCCATTCATGCAAACAGAAAAGTCCTATCTGATTGTATTCAACTATGCTAAACTCACCAATATTGCAGCTGTAAGGAAAGCTTGGATTATCTGTCAAGTTCTTGTATTATACAAATCCACCTTAGACATGTTAAGAGCTACTTTCTGTCAATAAATTCTGTGCAGGTGTTTATTTTTTAGAAGTGTTCCAAGTTTGGAAGCAATCGTTTTCAATAACGCAACGTCCTGCTGCATTTATTAAGTGCAAATTTTAAACAGGTGGTACGCAGGACCACCCGAGTGATTTCCAACAAGCACTTCCAAACTAACACTTAGAAAAATAATCACATGCACGGAATTTATTGACATAAAGTATTTCATAACATGTCTACGCCTATTTATGGTGGATTTTTGTGAAACAAAAACTTGGTAGACACAAAGAGGATAATCCAAGCTTTCCATACAGCTGCAATCTTGGTGAGTTTAACGTAGTCGAGTACAGTCAGATAGGACTTTTCTGTTTGGATGAATGGGCTGTCAAGGGTTGGTATTGCAACTCTAGATGCCAGATAGCATTATAGCATTTGAGTTGCTTGTGACTAGTACCTCAGTTTTATTTATTTACAAGGCAATATCTCCTTTAGACAGCCTGATTGAGAGATGTGTGGGCTGTGGGGTAAGTTGTGTTGATCAAGTAGATCAGATCTACTTTATGTTACGACATTTTCATAACATTATTACAGTATGCAGTGGTGCTAGAAGTACTCACATGTTTTACTTAAGTAAAAGTATTAATACCATAATGAAGACATACTTTTACCACTATAAGTACGGCATTCAACGTTTACTTGAGTAGGAGTACACAAATATTGGCAACATATACCAAAAAGTACTCATTATGCAGAATGTCCCATTTCAAAGCTTTACAAAATGTATACAAATCTTTTGAAAATTGCAGATCTACAAGCTCACAAGGCGTCACATCTGCTATTTGCAAATAGCTTAAGTATATGTAGGGCTGAAGTGGTTAATGCATGTTTTGCAATAATAATCTCAATTTTTACACCACTGCCAGATGGCTAATATTGGCTATTATAACATTTAACAGGACAGGCAAGTCCACTATGTGAGCCTCCCAGCAGCAGCCAGCCTGTTCCTCTCCTCTCCACGTTGTCTGTACACAGACCGTTGCTTTACTTACTTTAACGAACGCATCCACGTCCTTAAAACCAGGGCAGAACTCCTTTGTTTCGTCCGCCGATACGTCGTCCTTTGTGGTCGAATTGTTGTCTTGTTGGCCGTTGTTTGGTGAAACGCTGGACCCTGAAGTACTCATAATGTCTAGTTTGTGTACATGTGTCTGTCTGAGGAAATAAGACCAGCCACTTCCGCAGTGCTCCTTCCTTCTACGTTCGCAAATCAGCGATCCAGGGTTAAACAGCGCCACCAAATGGCCAGGGGCGGCGGGCCGACTGGCAAACGCATGGGGACACCACTCTATGATGGACACGCCTGTTTGTTGCATAATGATTGATTGATTGATTGATTGATTGATTGATTGATTGATTGATTGATTGATTGATTGATTGATTGATTGATTGATTGATTGATTGATTGATTGATTGATTGATTGAATACTTTATTAATAGTTTGCAAAACAAAAGCACAGAAAAGTACAGTTATATGCATGGTCTGCTAAAAGGATTAAAAGTAGAGTAAGGATTCACACTTTTTTTTATCACTGTTGGTAGGGCATTCCACATTTTGGTGGCATAGATAGCAGTAGAACAAATGTAGCCCCTTGTTTGAGCCAAAGTTGGGTTGAGCGTGATTTGTGGAGGTCCCTCTGGTGTGTGGACGTCTTTGATGTTTTTGAAGTAGTTTGACATGTACACGGGTGGCTTTGTGGTGTAGTGTATCTTGTAGACCAGGCCCATTGCAAGTTGCTGTACTCTGTCCTCTACCCTGAGCCATCCCACCCTTGCATAATGTGCAGGGGTTAAATGAGTTGTAGGAGTAAGGCCAAGCAGTAGCCTGACCAGTTTGTTTTGGGATGTCTGGAGCCTTGTTTTTAAGGCCTTTGTGGTGCTATGCGACCATGAGGTGCATACTGTATAGTCGAAGTGACATTGGATTAGTGCTCCTGCTATGTCCTCAGTGTATTCCTACTGACCAGTGAGGAGATCCTGTACAAAAATCTTGTTCTATGGTTGACTTTTTTGATTACTTTAGTTTTTTTTTCACTGGAAAGATTTGCCTCTAAAATACAATCTAGGTAGGTAATTTCCTCTTTTCTTGTGATAACATTGTCACCCACTTGAATCCATCGTAGGGCGGGAGGGGGGAGGGGGGAGACAGGATTCACCTGTTCTCTCCCCTCCAGATAGGATTGTATCCAGTTCACTGATGTGCTATCATATCCGATTGCTTTTAGCTTATCAATCAATATAGTGATTTACGGTGTCAAATGCCTTTTGGAGGTTCAGCATGACCATGCCGCAGTATTTGCCCACGTCCACCTCATGTTTGATGTGGTCATTCAAATAGAGTAGGCATGTGTCAGAATGAGATGTTCTGAAACCAGATCGGAATTCTTTTTTTTTCCAGCAAGATACTTTTGCATGTTTTCAATGCTGTTCGAACATACTAGTTAATTCATAGAATATCTTATGTAGCATTATTTGTATTGCATAGGAATACAGCCTTTATGTTTTCTGTAAAACATTTCTTATAGCCTTGGATCAAGACTATCATAGATGTATTTTATCGACTCTGACTTTTACTTTCCTATGTCAAAATCGATAAAATACATATGATTGTCTTGATCCAAGGCTACATACTATAATATAATTATTATTATTATATAATATTTGAATCAACGAATGTTGTAATTTTTATGGTGAGGCAGTGTGGATGCTAAAGGATGCAGCTCAGCTGTACCATTCCAATGGATTTTTTACATTGGGATGCTTACCAGTAGCACCACGAGAGGGCAGTGTTCACTATCAAAATGTATGGAGATCCATGATCGCTTCCCATCCGTAGTTGTTCCCATCGCCTGGGGGGATAGAGGATAATAAATGACGCAGGTCGACCACTATCTGCAGTCTGCTGCTGCTATCAAATAGGAGATAACTAGCAACATATTAATACACATGAACACATTAAACACCACCATATGTTCACAAGCCACACCTAAACTCCAATCATTTTGAAGCTTTATACAGCAAATGTGGCAGTTGGTAGAATAAAGGTAGAATAGTAGGCTATTCATGCTTAGGATCATTTAAAAAATACTTTTATATCAAAACATTAATTTTATATTCTAAATTTGGTTTTATTGGCTATCTACATCATTCTCCAAATGAGGGGCAAAATATGATTTTATTTTACATTTTAGGCTTAATATTTTTACAAATGCTACAAATTGCCACAAAACCTGTGATATCCAGTCATTTTGGGGACAAACAAGAAGTTGAAGGGTGAATTTAGGTCTGATAATGATAAAACCTGCATGTTCAAATCATGTATACTTTACATAATTTACGACCATTTTCCAAATTCTTCCTATTCTATTTTCTTTTTTCCCCCCAATTTAACATTGAGGTGCCCTATAGGTTTAGGTGCACTTGACCTGTATCCCAGCAGTTTACATACTATGCCTGGTGTAAAGTTAGCCCAGGTCCTGATTCAGAGATCAATACCACGTGAAGGGCCATCGCCCAAGTATTGACACACCAACTCATTATGGATGATCTGTGGTGTGTGGCGAGAAACCTCTCTTTTCCTCACTTCCCCTTCGTATTGATCTCTTCACAGGGCCCTCTCCCTCTTATTATCTTAAAAGCATCTCTGCAACACTGGCCCAATCGATATTTCACTGTAGCTTCCTATGTTGTTGGTGTATTTTCCACAGGGAAAGTAGCTGAACTTCAGCAAATAGCTGTATTAATTTAAAGTTGTAAACGCTCTTCCAAGTTAAGGCTTCAGTAAGGTAAAACGGTGTAGTCTTGTTCAGTTCAAACATGATGCATGTTAATTTATTTTATAGTAAATGGAGTATCTCAATGCCATCACATCCTAAAAGCAAGTATTTCAATACAACCAATTTCATACAATGAACCAATTAATTGATGCATGTGATACTTGCATCAATTCTTGAATCTATAGTTAATCCACAGGACGATGCTTTACTGCAGCAGTTTACTATCCGTTATATGATTTCTTCACTACATCATCTTTACAGCTTTGATGGTACCCCCCAGACACTGCTTTTATGTTTCCTGCAGTCAAAGACACTAAAAACGGATGATGCTGATAAAATGAAACTGCATTTAAAAAAGAAAGAGACAGAGAAAAATCCCCAGTGAATTATTTTTATTAACTCCCTGATTTAGAAAACACAAATGCACCAAACAATATCATACATGCACAGCTTCGGTATACCAAGATCAGCTGACGACTTTTCAATATGAAAACATTCCCTGACACGATCTCACAGAGATCACCTGGACATCAAAATACAGAGGAATCATAACAGAAAGGCCAAGCGTTGTCGCTCAGAGCTTTTAATGTATTTGTTCTTTGACCAGTATGGAACAGAGCTGTGGGCAACTCGTGCTGATCTACTTATGTGTGTATCTTTTGATGGGCCTTCAAGTAGCAATAGAATTGTAAAGTCATAACGTTAAAAAACAATAAAAGTATCTAGTATGCATTTGCCAACTACCTTGTAACAGGTAGGGTTTGTGTCACTCCACCAAACGGACGTGATAGCAGCTGCTAGAAATGTGTTGTTCTCTGCTCATGTATTTTTCATTGACTGAGAATTGCCTTTAGAATTAGGGCATTGTGATATGGTCCTCCACTTGAGGACATTGCTCCAAATAATAATACTGTACATAATATCTAATAGTGGGCGAGACTTTGTCCAACTCACTTTTGAATGAGCCATGGCTGACAAATTCAGTACTGTTGTTTTAAAAAGTAACACTTGACCTTTGTGCAGAATTGTCAAAAACAATCAAGAACATATCAAACATAAAATAAGAAATTATTAATAATAATAATAATAAATAATCCAAACCAAAACCAAGAACATCTCTATCCACTGTACTAATAATACAATACAAAACACGATGGTTGGTAGTGCTTTTGTGCACTCAAAACAAAAGTGAATTTACTGTGTAATGTTTGTTGTTGTATTTTCTTCTGTTTGGTGGACTATTAAATCAGCCAGAAAGATGCATTTTCTTTGTAAACATTTGTTTTCTTAACAATGACATTCTGTGATGAGAGAATGTATGCAGGTTGACCACACGTACAGTAAAGCCACAATAACAAAACAGGATTCAAAGACTGCTTTCCTAAAGTGGATAACACTCATTTGGGGAAGTAAACATTCAAAAGCAATGTATACACAGACATCCGTTTCATAATGCAAAGCCTTGGCTTCGCTGCAGTCTGAGCTTTTCCAATCTTTCCCTTTCACTGGCAATCCATAGTGTTGATAGTACTGTATATAGATAGAATAATATTTCAACCCATGGCTAGGTTAAAAATGAGGTTTCTCCATCCCCCAGACTGACCTTGTAGTGTATTGTTCAATTTGAAAATGAGTACAAAAACTTCCTCAATGCTTAAGCTGTCCAAGGCCCTGAACCATGGTAAGTACAAGAAATGGGTTTAAAGTTCTTTCCAAATGCTGAATGGCCTTCCTAAGAACACAGTCATCCATGGCACACACCGGGCAATGTAATATGTGCCCATTTTAAAAATGAAGACACCCACAGAATAGCATGCACATGCACTCCTTTCACGCACACGCGCGCACACACACACACACACACACACACACACACACACACACACACACACACACACACACACACACGCACACGCACACGCACACGCACGCGCACACGCACACGCACACATAGAATCTTTGTGGTGCCATCCGGGGATTGTCTTGATTTAGACATCCCTAAATCCTGATATATAAGTCTTGTGTGGATGCCATTAGACCCATTTCTCCTACAGTATATATCCTTTTCCATAGAGTCCCCTCAGGCCCGCTGTAATTTATTAAGATGTTTTAATGGCTGCTAAATCATGGCACATATCAGACCTTCCATTTGTCAAGTCAAACCATTAAGTAGACCATTGTGTCATGTGCTGACAGATTTCTGATATCCCCTCACGGACTATTAAAAGTAGGAGATAAACAGGTACGGAATACCTGAGCAGTGAAATTATGCTGAAATACATAAAAAGCAGCAATACCAACCAAGCAAATTCAACCAAACAAAGGATAGACCGACAAACATTTCAAACACAAGTAAACATAAATGAATCGCATTTTGCCAAATAATGTCTCAGCTGGTGGCTAGATTTCAATATTAGACTGGCACAGTTGGCAGCACTTAAACCTCTCCACTGCAATGGCTGATGACGTGTGGCAACTGGCATGCAATCCTGGAACAAAATGTCCACAGAGATGGGTGCAGCCTGCAATGCATAGGCAGTGGGTTAAGGCAAGTTGCACCTTTTCCACTTCGACTGTATGCATGCAGATGTAGAATGAGTGAATGCAGCATATGGTTAAATTAATCAATCAGCAGACTAGAATTCTGAATAAAGTGGCTCATAACAACTTCAAAAAGCCTACACGGTACATTCCATGAACAAATGAAGTGAAAATGGCTGACAGGACTATTAAGGTCTGTTTCGTGTGTTCCGTTTAGGATACAACCACGTTTTTAATGAAACACATACTTCTAAGATGAAGATGGCAGCCATAAGTACTTAAACACTGTCACTAACTAGAGTCTAAAATGAAGCCATTACAAGTCTCCAAAGGCACGGGCACAGGCGAATGAGTATGCTCCGCCTTGCCGAGTTATGTGTAAGAGAGGATAACTTAAAATATTAAAAAATACAACTTTATATTACATAAATTTGCAGTTGACACTCAGTTTTAACAATAAAGAATTGATAAATTAGGTTTCAAGGAAAGCATGTAGCTATCTCAGCGACAACAACAAGAAGGCTCATTCTACTTTGGCACATGAATGGAAGTAAGGCATCTGTATCATTCTGGAGTCAAAAAGAGAGAAACACTCGTTCCTGTTGACAAAACAATGTCAAAGTAGACCTGTCTAAAAAAGTCAAACGTATACTGTACATCGACTCAAACAGCACTCTCCAGTTTTGTGCTGTTTCATACACCCAAACGGAACACTTTCAAAATAGTAAGTCGTATCACCTCGAAAATAGGTAAACCAAACATTAAACCTCACAAATAGAAAAAAGAACAAATACTGATACCGAAGGTTCAAAAAGTGTCAAGTTTGTCATTGTGTCATGATGTTGATCTGAATGTTGACATTGCGATGATGAGGAGCAGAGAGAGAGGAGAGACATCTAGACTCCACGCCTTTGAGCCCCGTGCACTCATACCTGCAACAAAATGCACTGTAATGATCACTTATATACCTGCATAGAAAATGTCTTTGAAAATAAAAATGTCTTATAATTTAAGGCTTAAGCCTTCTCAAATATCTTTCAATAGTGGTGTGACTATTATCACCTAAACAATATTTCATCCGTCTGAGATAGACTCTTGGAATAGGTGAAACCATAGTCATACTATAAATATATAAACACCTGTCTTTTTGGGTCCAATTGGACTAAATATTTTATCTACTTATATTCTTTGAAGTATCCCACCATTCTAGTTTGACAGTGATCCTCCTAGAGGTCACGCTACAATATAGTTCTTTGTTAGACAGTACAGTGAAGAGAGCTGCTCAAACCTACAACACTGTGTGCCTATGGTTGAGCCACCACCTGACATGAATTCCAAGAGCCAAGGGACATAATACTATTCACATGGCGGCAATTTTGTTTAGTCGGTGTGGGATGGGGCCTCCCACCCACTATGCTCAATTGTATTCATCAGAAGAAGATACAGTATAACTATAAGGACTCAGAGTTAATTTAAGTGCATCTTACCAAATACAGAAAATACGTGCATATTATTGGTTAAAATCGGAGCAGAATCGTGGCGGAAGTTCATTTATTTGCAATTACTGTAATTATAAGTAAGAAGGTTGATTCTGAGGCCTAGATTTAAGGTGAGTTCAAGCATGATACAGTTCAGGCCAATTCCCCATGACTAATGTTAGCTAATGTTGTAACTTGTAGGTCATTGAAGTTGTTTTTCTTTAATTCTTTTGTGTTAAATATTCCCATGAATTAATATAGAATTCGCCTAATGTAAGTACCCACCTTCCATGAACAGTGCCCTCTGCTTTGATTATTGTCTCATTTGTTTGTATGAATTATCAAGCAGAATATCAATAGGCTGATAAAAAAGTTTTCTGTGAAGTGGAACATTTCAAATTTTAAACCAAAATGTCAGACAAACGTAGCCTTCCTCATCAAAATGAATTTGATAGAAAAGGCCAGTGTGGTATTCAATCTCACTAAATTGCTTTTTTTCATGGGCTCAACGCAGAATATCAACATTGCAAATTAGCATTTAGAGGAGAGGAAGAGTTAGCCCCCCTGGAGTCCCACAGGACAGTAATAGCATCTAGTAAAAGAGGAAGTCAACCCCTCTGACAAAGATGGATTGCACTGCATATTTCAGCAAAATACAAGGCTGCACAGCACAACGGGGGTGGCTGGGGGACAAGAGTTATAGAGTCACAGGAGGACAAAATGTCCCTGTCAGGGATTTAAACTGTTAAGTGACTTAATTTACTAGGGAGCAGGTATGGAAATACGATTCCTGACAAAGATTCAAATCCCAGTTGAATCTGTCTGTGGCCCGGACTGCTGGCCTAGCTGTCCGGGCACCGAGGCTCTAAAGTAGCCTGACAGTGCATCGCGGGTCCTGACAATATTTACTAAGTCTGTCTGCCGCCACCAACTTTTGGGGGCGTGACTTACACAGTTTTAAGAAATAAGAGCGCTAAAGAGCTTATTTGGAGGCAATTTAGGGCCCTATTTTCTGTGACCAGCGCAAACTAATTTGAGAGCGTCTTGCACCGGTGTTGTGATATCTTCCCCACGTGCAACTGCTTTGCACGACTTTGCGAGTGGAGCTGTGGTTGATCTTAAAATGAGGCGCTAAAATGAGTTGTAGCGCTATCAGACTGCAAAGCTATATTCCCCACAGACTTTGCGCTTGCACTTGAGATGACCCTTGGAGCTTATCTTATCCGCAGAGTGCAAGGGTTTGGTTGTACACAAGAGCATGCCTCCGCAATTAGGCCTCAGGTCCATCTTTTTTTTATGTCAGAACCAATCAGATCACTGAACAAATTCCCCTGGTCCATTAGAGTTCCTGTTTGGACTTGAAGGATGCAACGCCATCTTTCTAGTATTTTGAACATCCTTGGTAGACAATGTGCATACTATGGATTGTAGCTTCAATGTTTTTAAATATGTCTTCTCATAGAGTATCCAAAACGATATTTTATTGATATAAAACATGGAATGTGCCGTATGTTACTGTATGGGCATGAACAACACACCAACCACTTAATGTTTCAAACTGTGAGCGGCCAGCTTACTTAGTTGGTGGATTTGGATGGGGTCCGATGCTGGGCCAAGCCCTCCTTCACTCAGCGACCGGATGTATATAATATAGTTGTCATCTTCAGGCAGGGTCAGCTCTGCTGTTGAATTGGCTGTTGTAAATGTGTTCACCTCTCTATGTTTCTGTCTCCTGTATGACAGCTGAAGGGGAGAGAGAAACAAGGCGGACACTATAGAGTAAATATGTATGTATTATTAGAGCGTGACAGCTTAAGACTGTTTTATACCCGTAAGACAAGTGTCTGTTGACAGTGTCGACCCACAGAAATAATGGATTCTCAAACGAAAGAAGTGTTGGCGCACCCTTGAGCCAGTGGCTTTGGTCCAACCTCTCATTCAGTTTTAATGTGATATGCATTGTAGATAGATATGAGGGTTCAGACATAAGGTGGACAAAAACACCCTACATGACATGCCATTTTTGTTCTTAAACATCACAGGTCCCATCTTAGATGTCACATCAACAATTAGAAAGGTGCGTTCAGCATCGCACAAATCTCCGCCAGGAGTCATGTACTAATAATAGTATTAGCGATGTATGTAGTTACGTTTCTACCTACAGAACAGTCATGAAAGAGTAGTGCGACGTGACGTGATTAGCAGTTGTAAAACATTTCTACTGTCTTCCTCCCTCTCTTTTCATACGCATTCACACATACCTCTCTCCATCTTTATCTGTTTGCAAGAGTATGTACTGTAGGCAGTGCAATGTCATTGACATTACAGCTACAAAAGTTGACAGTCAATGGTACACAAAACTGAAAAGTAACTGCATGTAGGATGAGATGTACACAGCTATATTTGAAAGGTGGCAGACCATGCCAGCATAGTCTCAGGAATAAGACCTCAGACCTGTGAGTGACAATCTACAGATAAGATCTAAGATGGAGAGAGAGAAAAGAGAGATTGGTCTCTCAAGCCATACACATGCATGATATATTTAACGTTAAATTAAGTTGTTGTATTAGGTTATATTATTTTTGATGCAAGCTTTGCAAAACGTCAGCACTCAAAACTGCTGTTGGTTTTGGTGTAATGTTGTCATGTTTATACATGCCTATTTTGGTGTTAATCTAATGCCAGCTTGCCCTGGCGAAGTTGCATGTCTGCAATTAGTTAGTTACAGTACATCCCATAAGTGAGAGGGACAGGAGCATTGTAATTGGCTAATTAGTAGTATGAATCCCATAGGTCAGCCTCGTGAGACGCATATCCCATAGCCTGGAGGGATGATTGCATCGAAATATGATACTGATCGGCCAAGTAGTATACAAGATTAGCTGCGGACAGTCACACTGACAGACTCAGACACAGTCACACAGAGGCGAAGCTAAATAAATATTACATCCATAAAATAACTGTATGCTCCCCTTCAATACTTAGTAGTAATAGGAGTTAAATGTATATACAATATAAAATATTATGAAATTGTTGCTTACTTGGTAACCAGTAACTTCTGACTCTGATTCCATAGCCACCACAGGCTCCCAGTAAAGGGCCAGTTGGGAGCCAGTTAGCGTCCATTCAACATTCAGTGGTGGTTGGGCTGGTGCTGCATGGGACAAAGGCATATCCGGTGAGAAAACACTCCCTGTACTGTCTCAATTTAGATTTAAACATTTTAACAAGACCTTCCATGTTTTGGTCTTGTGATCTCTCAGGTACATAAAAAGCTTGTCATTCCTATATACCATAAGACGTGATTCCTCTAACATCTCATTACCATAACATATACATTTCTAATATAATATTCTCTCTTCCCATAAACACCGTTTAGAGAAAACGAGTGAGACTAGCCTTTGTTTCTGTTTTACTGATTACACTGACTTAAAACACATTAAGCTTTTAGTTCATTAGGCTCAATGCTATTCATTATACTTATATTCATTCAGTTATTACCCTCTATACGTTTTTTTACTTTTTAATACTAATCCATGTGGATACAAAAACAGCATTTCATTTCAATCAGACATTTGACATCCAGGGGCGCACCAGTAGTTTCCCGGTTTGTGCATCGAATCACATAACAGAAACATGACCTTTTTCATTTTGGCTCTTAGTTCAATGTCACCACCTTTCTGTCCGTCCTTGTATACCGGTACTCATCTCTGTACACACAATTTTTTACTTTAGATAGATACATACGTGGCTTTTTTGTAGTGGCGTTGATTGCAGGGAGGAAGGGGCCTGTACCAGCTGTGTTGAAAGCGCTGACAGTGAGGAAGTACTGAGTGGTTCCTGCCAGGCCACTCACAGTGACCGAAGTTTGGTTCCCTGGTACCCTCAATTTCCCCATGGTCTCCGGTTTAGTGTCATCTTCCCAGTATACCACCTATCGTGAATGGACAGCATGAATTGTTTATTTTTAGCCATGATCTACAGCTTGGGATTGAAGAAGAGGGCTGTATATACTGTATATTATATCTCTAATTGGGGTTCAAAGGGAGGTTATCGAGTTAGTTTGTAAACTCTGCAGAGGAAAAAGAAAAAGAAAGCTTGATAATGAAGCAGTGGATAATAGGACTATCTTGGGAGAGATTATTGTTATCTTTCTTTCATGGATTTGGGGCAGCCTTTTTGATCTTAAAATTAACATTCATTATTTAGCTGACACTTATCTTTTTTCCTATCCATGGATCTAACATCACAAGGCCCATAACAGAGTACTTCTACTTTGATATTGCACACAATAACAACTGATTCAAGCTGCACAATTCCTCTGTATTAATTTAAGTATTAAAGTATCAAATCCTTACATTATCTGTGAAGCCAGAGTCTGATGTTTAAATGGATTCATACTACAGTGACATGGAAAGATGGCAAAAGCTCTGTGGGCTCTAATGTAGCCTGACAGCGCATCGCAGGTTCAAGTCCCGTTCCAGACGATCTTTGCTCCATGTCTCTCCCCATCTCTCTGTCCCTGTTTCCTGTCCATTTACACTATACACTATCAATAAAGGCAGAAAAGTCCCCAAAAATATCTTTACAAAAAAAAAAAAAAATCGAATCACACAATAACATCGAATCAGACCTCCGTCCTATCTCGCAAGACGCCTGTCTCCCCTCTCTCTGCTCTTGGTTTCCTGTCTCTCTACATTGACCTGACCATTGGATCTGAAATAATGCATACAAATGCCATAAATACATCTTTAACAAATATGGTCTGGGTATTCATTAGTGTTGTATTGTCAGACTACTTAAGGTATTTTGTCTTGTATAGGGTCAAATTAAAGTCTTTCACCTATCAATTATCACCTGACAGGAGCAGCACAAGGCATGTGGATAGGCAATTTTCTTTTGTACTCGTGTCTGCCCAATGTATCCGTTGAGCCAGTGCTGTGAAGGCCTGTTTAATTTTGAAAAGCAAATTACCTGCTGAAAGCCATTTCCATGTCTATGCCAAGTTTGGAAGCAGTGCCTTTGAGGTGCACCGCAGGTGACAACAAGCATGTGAATTGTGTTGATTTTCATTTGCATTTAAAAGAAGTAATGTACCTCATAGCCCAAAACTCTTTCAGGGGTGAAGGGGAGAGCCTGCCAGTTCACTTCGATCTCGAAGGCTGAGACACTTCGGGCCCAGACTCCTGTTGGCAACCCGCTTGGCTCTGGAAAGCAACAACAATCATGCCCGATTTATACTTAGTTGGGCATTGTGTCGTGCATCTTAAATAGCTGATCTACAAGCTCAGAATGTGTCATGCTGCGATACATTACAATCTTGTAGATCAGTGTCCAAAGTATAAATCAGGCTTAACGTCCCAAGACAACCTGAAGAGTTTTACATTTCCTCCAGTCCATCACTGAAATACAATCTATCTAATCTCCTCATTGCTCACAATATCTGCTGAATAATATATGTTCAATACAGTATAGTATGAATTGCTTTGAAAGTGTTTTTTGTTTTTTCTAAATGTTTTTATATGCGCCTAGATTCTACTATTTGTCATTTTACCCATTATATATTTATCAGTGTAGGTATTACTTTATCCCTGTTTGTGCCCTTCAATTTTGGATGTTTTCTAAAAACAAACTATAGTATTTGGCCAAGTAAACATGCTGAGATGTGGCTTTTAGTCTGACCTTTTCTTGGATAAGACTTCAAAGATACTGGCAAAGTTAGGAAGCAATCTTGTGTAAAACCATTGTTTTTTCTATGTTTACACAAATTTGTATTTATTTATATCCTTCTCATGGCTTCTCATCTTTATTTTCATTCTCACTGGAACACTTTTTGTTCACCACATAATTTATTTATCGAGCTCTTTCTACTCAGTTGGATTCAAACAAAGGACATTTGCACACAAAATACTGACAGCAAAGCTACTTTCAACAATGTTCTTTTACACATGAAGTGCTATTATGTTTGCTGAAAAACAACATAAACGTGTGTTACCCTAAACTGCAGTCATGGCTGTGCTGAAATTAACACATTTACTGTATGTGTATATTGAATTTAAATTGTACTGAATTTAATACCTTATTGATCCCTTATTGAGGGAAATAGTTTTACCTCCAGCAGAAATACGACCAATAGCAGTTATACTGTACAGTATGTAACCAAACCTGAGCAAAAACTCAATGACTGAATCACTGAAATATCTAACTACAGAGCTTCCTGTGATTTAAACTTTTTTTTTTTAAATAAATGTAATGCACAATTTTGCAGCTATGCAAATAATATTGTGAAATGATCTAAATCTACCTTCCTCTGCAGAGTAGATGGTGACCACTGGACTGAAGGGGCCCTGTCCTTTGCTGTTATAAGCTCCGACCTTGACGTGAAATGGGGAGAAAGGCGCGATGCTATCGTTGCGGTACACATAACGGGATGCCCCCGGGGCGGATGTGGCCACGTGAGTCCAGGTGACCTCTCCGAAAGCACGGAAGGCGATGATGTAACCAAAGCTCTCACCATTCTGCAGTTCTTCGGGGACAGGCTGAGAGTGAAACACAAAACTATAGTGATATTAAAACACATACAACCCACTCACGTTCAGCCCACCATTGGGCTGACACAATCACCGCCACCCAATCTTGGAACGCCCAGAGAAGTGTGCGACCCACAAATTGCTTTTTCCCCCACCTGACTAAATGAAATGAGGGCTAAATGCCATTTAAAAAATTGGAGCTCATTATAGAGTGTCCCTGCAGCCTCTGAAATGAAGTTATTTCTGCATTTGTTGAAAATTAGACCACTAAAATAAATAGGCCACAATAGTTTTAACCAGCTAATGATTTGTTTAGCCACAGGAAGAGTGGGCTCTAAGGAAGAGTGGGCACCTCGATGTTTTTTTTCCAAAATCTCTTCCTTAGTGCCCACTCTTCTTGTATCCGTTTAACCACATGAAACCAAGCGTCCCTGTTCTGGGGTGAACATTCGGTGAAAATAACATATCTACAAGCTCATAACACGTTATGTTGCGATGCGTTGTGAGCTTGTAGATAGTCTATTTTTGCCAAGAGAGGTGTACAGAGAAAGAACATCAGTGGACCAAGTATAGACCCTGGCGGACCCCGGTCAACTAAGTGGGGTTTAAGTGGTTAATTAAAATTTGAAATACATAAAAAAAAGATAATTTCTGCACATAATTTCACACATATCGTAAAAACTAAACTTACACCACAAATGAATTGGTCACCAACTCATTTGTTCTGAGTGTTTTAGTCATCTTAAACAAGCTCAGTGAAATTATCAAAATTAAAATCGCACTTACTGTAGGGACACTGCTCGGAACGTAATTATGGGTTTCAAATTACTATGTTTATATAAGAGGAGCAGTGACAAATTATGCATTTTTTTGGTCTTCAAATCAAAACAAATCATTACAACTAAATATCAAATAAAACAGCCTCTCCTCGGGCATATATTATGGTGAATGCCTGGGCAAAATTCACTGGCTCAAATGCCCCTCTAACACTTCAGCAACCACACAGCTGAATATGTGTATTCCAGATCTGACTGAACAATAGCTGTTTCTTCACACATCCAAGCCTCATAATGTCTCCGTCAGCTTGTGTATGCACTGCCATAACCTCACACACACAGTCTTTAACTAAGAAATTACAACTGCCGCCCACTGAGCCAGATCTCAATTGAACCAGAATTTATGACACCCGCATGCCAAGCAGAGCAGGGGCTTTGATTTAGAGTCAAATAATAATAAGCGCCTCCTCAGTGGTCTGAAACTAAACCCGACTGCTGCCATTTTGGAGGGTAGGACCAGAACGTAAGACAAGATGACTTACCTCCCATGTGATAACCAGCTCTGACCTGCTTCCGCCTCCTCCACCCACGTCACCTGGCGCCGCGTCAGGAACTACACAACAGAGGCCATGTTTACTGCTCCATGTAAAAACAACCCTCGTGGGTTTTTACAGTGTGGGATTTTTGCAATGATTAGTCTTTTTCAAAGACCTTTGTACAGTAACAGTTTTACAGTAAAAACAAATGAAACAGCATTGGTATGAATCTGAAATCTTCATGCCTTTTCTTAGCCTTTACTCTGTGTTTTTCCTAATAAAGTTGAAAAGCGCTATCTACATTTGAGATATCATTATAGTTCAGCTATCATAAATGGGGGGTGTATTATAATTGGAAGATTTGGATGAGACTTGGTTGAAAAGTGTGAAGTGTGCACACCTGAATCCTCTGTCCTCGTCTTGAGGGAGGCGGGGCTGGGCTCCCCGACTCCAACGCTGTTTTTCGCCAGCACTCTGAACTCATACTCCACCCAGGCATTGAGGTCCACTACAGTGGCTGTTAACGTGCTCCCATCGATCACCTCAGGGACTGGAGGGAAAGGGAAACCAATTTTATGCTTCAGTGGCAATTCACTATTCAATAAGGCGAATCAAGGTTCCCTAAAATCGGCCTTTAAATAAAATGAATTAGGCTTGATCATTTTCTTCAATTTACCATTCCAGCGATACATTTAAACGTGGGATCTTTATTCAATTTAGCCCTAATTGAAATGCCTACATGCCAGGTCTGCCCAGCAGGCAGCAAGCCAACGGACAACAAAGTACCGTAAATGCAAATGTAGAAGCAGGCGCTTCCATCTCCGTGGTTTGCCTACATTATGTACCTGTGTTCACCTTCTGCCAGCCCACAGTGAAGGGGGTCCTGGTTTGGATGAGGTAGCTGGTAATGGGGCTGCCGTTGTCCCTGCCGGGGCTCCAGGCCAACTGCGCTGTGCTGTCTGTTACCTCCTCCACTGTCACTGTGTCCGGGGGCCCAGGAGGGCCTGACTCAATCAGAGAAACAAAGAGTTTCACTGACATACAAAAATATAGAAGTAACTTTATAAACACACAAACCCTAGTGTCCCTATTCTGGGCATGTCATAATAGGCAAACATTCGGGCCAAAATAGCAGATCTACAAGGTCACAACGAGTCATAATGCTTGTATATATAGGCTATTTTCGGTGAAGAAATTTAGTGTAGAGGGAAAAAAGGAAGGGGGGGTAGATACTCCTGGGGGACCTCGGTCAACGAAGTACAATATATAGGGTTTAAATGTGTTTAAATGCGGTAGCTTTAAGTTAGTTCTAATATCAACAGAAATCGCTCCATAGATGTGACCAAAAATATGTTATCTGCCTTTTTACCAGAAATGCTGAGTGTGAAACATGGTAAACTGTGAACAATAGGTACTATTACACATCCTCAACAAAACAGGACTTACAGTATCTCAAATACATCCGGAACAGTATTTTTGTCTTTCTAAAAGGAAGTCACAAATGACAGGCCATATCTCTCTGAGCCACAAGGTAATTTAACAACCAATCAACAGTAGCAGCAATTGTTTGTTTGGACTTTCCTGTGGAGCCCATTTTGTTATGTGCTTTGCATAATTTGTTGCACTGGTGTGCATTTTCAGCAATTGCATCCACATAAAAAAGTTATATCTGGATTGATTAAAACTTATATCTGGATTGATTTCTGAAGTGAATATATTTATCGTAATCAGTAGGCAATTTTGACTTCTTTAACTTCCTAAAATATAAATCTGATTGTCTAATAAAATATAAAATTTCTGTAGTCATCCAATTTGCACTTCTGTTTAATTCTAGTCTCCTTCTTTGGAGAAAAAGCATAAAGTACAACTATACAATGCTCTTTAAAAAAAGAGTCTATAAGGCAAGCCTAATCAACATCCTTTCTTTTTTTTTACTACATTTTTATCCCACGATTTTGTAACCATTTTTTCACCCGGTGCCAATTTTACAAGTGGTCCTGGGCGCTACACTCCCCCCACCAGCCTAGGGAGCCCAGGGCCGAGCTCATGCCTCCTTCAATGCATGAGAGCCAACTGACCTTCTTGTCGCCTGACAGGGGGGAGCACGCACTAGGACGTAGTGCGTGGAAGGAACTCGTTATTCCAACCAGTTCCTTTCCCCTCCATCAGGCGCCCCGGCTGTCATGGGGGAGGCGGTATAGCGACCAGGATTACTACATGTTTTTGTGAGGGTATTAACTACCCTAGGAGACACGGGGAGAACATGCAAACTCCACATATCAACATACTTTCTACCCAAAACATCAGCCAAATCCCTCTCGAAAAGCCTATGTGCTGAGATTTTCAGTATGTATCTGATGAATTCTTGATGATCACTTTAATGCAATATCAAGGATGCCTGATTGGGAGATCTCTTCACACTCTGAGGCCAATATCAATTCCAACACGGGCAGGCTATTTACAGACACTCCAGTAGGTTTAGCTGTTGCCTGTTGCAAACCAAACAGTTTACATAAGGTAAAAAAATATTTGACTAAACATTACTCTTAAAGGGGATACACCATGAATTTCTTTTTTTTGGGGGGGGGGTACCCCAAAAAATATATTTTTTTTAACATTCAGTCATTCATTCTCATTTCAGAGATTTTCAGAATGGGCGTGTCTGAACAGGCCATCTCAGAATGGCATGGTTGCTTACATCACAAACCATTTCTGCCCATGTATTTTGACAGACAGAATTGCTCAGTAGCACCCCTCTGCCCAACAGGACGTTTTGGTATTGCAGCTGAAAGTGCTTTATAAGCCAGAGAGAAGTTAGTTGGAATGAGTATATCTGAGGCTTGATTTAGGCTCAAACCTTTTGAAAAACGTTTGAGGGACATAAACAATATGATATTAAATATTATTATTATTTTTTAAATTCATGGTGTAGTCCCTTTAACGCATCTGTAAAAGTTAATACAACTCAGTTTGCTTAGGAAGTCGGTAACAGATGCCAATAATAATGGGTTTAATCTTGAGAAGCAGCAGTTCAATCTATGCCGTTTCCAAGCCCTACACCTGGAGGTAAACCTATGTGTCTAACCTTGTCAAAGACTATCATTACAAAGTAGTAAAATTATTCTCGAGGTAAAGAATAATGTGATCTCGTATGACTCAAAGTCAACTGTTGTATAATGTGACAGGCAGCGTGTGTGCTCTGGTGCACCAGGCACTTTGTGCAATGTTCAGGGCTGGCACTTCTGCTGCAGAGGCCCACATATCCCCACTGACAGCACATGTGAGCACATGATTGTGTTATTATCCAATAATTTATGCAGTCCCTCAGCGTACAGTATCATGGTCATCATATTAAAGCTATAGCTCTGTATGACAGCGCTGAATACCATTGTATCGTACTGTATGAGGCGCTCTGAGCACCGTTGTGTCAATATGTACTTGAACCTTTTATCTCCCTGCTGAGTAACCGGATCACCATAGACCACCATACAGTACCGTATATAACATATACAATTACTGTTCCAATAGATCTAACTGAGTTATGAGATTTAGTCACAAGCTTTGATACTTTTCATTAGTTAATCACTTTCAACCTGGCATTCTTATTTTGGGATTTTTTTCATTATAGGCGAAATTCTTAAAAAATGACAGATCTACAAGCTCACATAGCGCATGGTGGCGCATTGTGAGCTTGTAAATTGGCTGTTACTGCCATCTTTGAAAAATAAGATAGAGCTTAAAGGAGGAGTTCACCCAAAAAATGACTTATTTTCTATCAATTGCTCTCCCCATGAAGCCATGAATTCATGGATTTATTTTTGTTTTTGTGGCATTCCTAAGCCAATAATTTGATGACCGTGTGTATTTCCGGTAGGAGACACAAATGATCTACTTTGTGTCTCCTACCGGATACATTAGCCGGTAGGAGACGGGAATCAAATTATTGGCTTAGGAATGCCACAAAAACAAAAATAAATCCATGGATTCATGCTTCATGTGTGCAATTGATAGAAAATAAGTCATTCTTTTTTTGTAAATAATTTGTAAAACCCAAAGAGAGGCATAAGTGTGACCAATAGCAGTGATCTATAAAAAACGATGTTATATTGAATACAGTCTATTGATTACATTGTACTCACATATCATATTGATCCCACACCACATCGTTGATCTCTCAACACAATAAACATTGCACAATTGCACACAAAATAAAACACCCAATTGCACCATTGTGCTATTCTCTATCCTTGGCCCAAAGTCTCAATTGTCCCCATTACAATTAGCAGGCGCAAACACAATGAAAACAACAACCACTGGGATCAAGTAAACATATAAGCCCTTCTGAATTAAATTTAATTCAAGATTCATCCTCCAATATTCCGCTAACTTGTAATCATTTCTTTTTCATGGTCCTCCTGGTAATTGATCAATGAATTAACAGGGCTGAAAGAGTTGCAGAGAGGCAAATTAAAAGGTAAAAGATGAAAACTGGCCTTGGCACCCTGAAGGAGTAGAGTTTTATCATTTATTTTCATTATCCCACCAATTAGGGCCTGTGATGTTTTACTTTAGCCTCATCTGCTGCTTCCTGTTCTAATGAAGGTGTCGGCTCATCAGAAATAATAGACCACCAGAGAGCCATGAGACAAACCATACACAGTAAAATCCTCAGTGTTAATTTATCCAGTTGTAACTCCATGAGTGTACAAAATGTAACCGCATTTGATTACTCTCAGAGTTAAATGAACACTGAGAATTTTACTGGGTACAGTAATAATGCTGTGGCTCACACAGCAATCATGCAGCATTAATTTACCTCTAAGGCTACGGTCAAACCTGCACCCTGGTTGCAGGCTGATAAGCGCAGGTCGTGCGCAAGATACAATAAAGTATCTTACAGCCCTTCTGTCTTGACGTTGCCAGGCCGGTCCGCCTTTGACTCATCCGATTGGACAGAGAGCGGGGGGGCGGGGGGGGTAACAGTCTTGAGCATTTATCTGCTTCAAATAGACTTTTTCTCTTCTAGAGGCGCCCTGGCGCATAGAACGCATTAAACGCACCAACAAAACACTCTGTTCCCATTGAAAACCATTGCAAAAAGACGGCCACATAGGCCACTGTCAAAATACTAAATGATCTTCTATTTTACACTTATGACCAAAGATTAGCAACGCAACTACTTTCAACTTGCAACCACTTGCAACAAAATACTAACACTGGGGTTTGCAACTTGACAGCAAACCCCAGAAAGCCCTGGGTAGGCAACCTGGCCTGGCGGAGACCTGTGCTCAGAGGAGCACACTTTTCTAGTTGTACATTATATACTCATCTTGTATAAAAATATTAAGTAGCTCTCCTTTCCTTTCTCCCATTCACTCGCTCTATTTTCCTCCCTCTTGTCAGGTAGACTACATGTGGTAAAAAAGACTGTTTGTGTCTCAAATGAGGTGTGGTCAGGTCGCACTGCTATCTTATGCACAGAGTTTGCGCTCTGCATTTAGAACAGCAAAAAGCTGGTCTAAATGCTGAACGCAAACATTTCCTTACTATTTACACAGCACATTATTGGGATTGAAATCTAAATCCATCCCATTTTCTCACGTTCAACAAATAAGGTGACATTTCTGAGAGACTCCGCATTGACAGTGAAAACAATTATTAATTAAATGGGCCAGATTATCAATATATTGTATTGGGTAAGTGCCTGTTTTCTTTGCACGGAGACAAGCGGTGAGGAGAGGGGGGGCTTCTCCTCTAATCCGGCATCTAAATACCACTGCGCCAATAGCGTATGCGCAGCTTCTCTTAAAGGGAATGGACACCCATTAGTGCACAGTGTGTAACTAGTAAAATTGGGGTGGATGCACCTCGACGCAGTGTGCGCTTTGCATTCCATGCCATGGGTCACAGATCATCTAAATAGGGCCCTGAGACGGTAAAAATGGACCCAAATGGACCTGTAAGTGTCAGAGCTAAATTAACACTGTTCACAGTTCCTTAAAAGTCATTTTTATGGATTTCTATCTATTATACTGTGTACATGTGATATAGATGCAGTATGTGGCAGGACGTTTTCTGTATGTTTAATTGACATGATTAAATATCACTAGATGCTAATAATCTTTGTTTGTGGAAGCCTTGTATATGCGTGTATAAAGATGAGTCTTTATCTAAAGATATTGATCTGTGTAAAACCCATTAGTAGCTCTTGATAAAAAGCCTTAATACGTTGGCCTCATTAATACATATTAATGGAAAACACAATCAAGGATCAATGCCTTATCCTCTTAATTATATTTCCTTGGCAGTAGCAAGAAGGCTGTGCCAGTGTCTTGGGGTGCTAAAATAATCTGTTATTTAAATGGACAGACTGCTGGGTACAGTAGAGTTTTTATTGTAGTCTCAGCACAGGGGGAAATTAGATTTTGACCTTATCTATTTATACAATTGGCTTGTGGTTCGACACTTCCTGTTTATCCGCATTCTTTGTTGAGCTTAGTTCTAGCAGACCACAAGTCCAATTTCCAACACATTTTGCCTAAAAATCAATCATGCCATTAGCCGTTGCATAGTCTACTTTTAATTGTTCAGCATACATTTGTATTTGTTTTTTGGCCCATATTTGTCGTACTACATGATTACGCAACATTTCTACATGATTACGCATCATCTTTCACCGGAAGGGCTCTTAAGCCCACCGCGCGTGTCGTGTGTTACAGCGCATTTGGTTACCTATTGAATTCTGTTTATGTCCTTGCGTCCTGCCATCACTAATAACAGCAGGTCACAGAATCGGATGTCTACGGTATGGTCTAACACCACACCATCGCGGCCAGTCAGCCAGTGTGTTTGTGTGTGTGTGTGTGTGTGTGTGTGTGTGTGTGTGGGGGGGGGGGGGTGTGTGTGGGGGTGTGTGTGTGTGTGTATCAGGAACAGACAGATAGATTTCATCACCGTCACCGACCACAGAAGATGTTCTTCTGTGCGTGGTGTTATTCTGTGCCGTCCTCTGTTGTTGCATTGCGTTTGTCATTAAATATTTAGCCATGTATAATGTATTTAGCCACAATAATTGTAATAATAGCATATAGCCTATATTGTTGACTACTAGATCTAGATGTGAGGGCCGTGTTGCGGCCCACACCTCTAGTAATGAATAAATACTTAAACCTATATTTTATGTGTGCATCATTAATAAAATAATAATCATCAAAAAAGTGATTTCATGTTTCACAATTATGTACCGGTAATTTAAAGATACGTAATCTCTGTGTATCTGTCCTTCGTGAATCTCGAGAACCACCTGACAGATCGACAAACTCTGAGCATGTATTGCTGAGGACTCGAGGGAGTGCAGTGCCCAGCGTGAAGTCGGTCAGATACGCGGCTGACCATATGATATGCCCATACATAGGCATATACAGTATTGGAGATCCGGGTCAGAACCGGCATATACTGATGACAGGGATCTCCATATATGGGCATAAAGGAGACACCGAAAAACAGACAATCAGATACAGATTTCTCCATATATGGGCAGAAAAGGAACAGACAGATAGGTACAACGGGTGCAGTGACAATGGGTTCAACGGGTTCAATGGGGATTGCATAACCAGGTGGAACATGCATTCCCAACTTGCATCGTTCCCAACTTCATAGTTCCAGAGTAGGCCTGTCTAGTGCCAAAACTGCCAATAAATTCAAACATCATCGTATTTGGTCAGCTGTTCCGCCTTACCAGGGTCTCAAAAAATGTCTCAGACACAGTTGAATACCGTAGTATAGTATTCTGGAATGCAATGTCCAAACCACTCTCTTATACTGTCAATTTGCTGAAAGTGTGGGGCTTGCAATCAGCCGTTGTTAACCTTCCAGCCTTAAGCTTTGCAACCTAACATTTCCAGCCACTTTGTCCAAATGAATGGTATTAATGGCAGCAGTCACGAGCAGGCAGTACTAGTATTACACCAGCTGACATTCAATGATTGAAGTTCAGTAAACTTTAGTAAACACTAGGTCAAAACAATCTAGCTACACAGCCTTGATATGTAATTCGATTTTTAAAGGCAGTGATTATTGGGATTTGCATACAAGGAAAGGAACCTCAACAAACCCAGTTGGGCCACAAGCAAGCAGCCTTACCAGATAAAGATATGGATCCAACCTTTTCAAAACTTGACACAGAAATCATCCCTCACCTCATATGACATTTAACAGATGTGTGTGGTGTCCATTTGCTAGGCCACTTAGCCTATCGACACAAGCAAGAAACATTGCTACTCTTGTCATCTCATTCTGCTCCCTTACAGAAAGCAAAGCGGGGAGACATCAAATGTCTCTTTTGGGTTTCGAGGTAAAAAAGGGAACCACTGGGTTAGATCACTAATATTACCCGGGCCCTCTGCCATTTCCTGGTCAGCGTTAGCTGGCAGTTGTTTGTTTGCGTTGCTTGTAGTGTCAAAGTAAACCTACTGGATGGTTGCAATGATTTAAGGTGGTTATATACTTTTACGTTGACTGATGTAGACATCCAGGTTGTCTTACTTAAGAGCTCAGAACTAGAGCCTTGCCAGTGCATGTACAGTATAAACGTGCGTTTAGAGTAAACAGAGGAAGGCTTACTTTTTATGAATGAAATGAAAATGATGTCCGATGGTTTGCTGAACGGTGACAGTAACCGCACAATGTGTTTATCAGGCAGGCAGCGCTATGACGGAGAGAGAGACGGTTTGAAACGACAATGTGGGTATCCCATGATTACCTGTTAACAGGGTATGTGATCAATTTGTTCATTTTATTAAGTACCTTGAATGCATTGCACATTGCTTTTAGTTGTGTGTATAGCAGATGTGATTCTGATTGCAGCAAGACGTCAGCAAAACATGAACAGGTTATTAAAAACAAATTGTGTTTCTTTGTGCCTTATGTGGCTGTTCAGGCGCTGTTCTTTTGATCCTTTTTTTATTAGCTATGCTGCTACGTTACTGATTTGAAATTGATTGTGTGACATTAATTGGGGTAGCTAACCAGCTTTGTCAATCAAATGGAAGTTCAGTGGAGCTAGTTAGCCCATGTGGTTTTACGTATAGGTACTTCAGACAATCTTTTTTTTTTGTAACACAGCGTACTGACTGGCAGAAACAGACAGGAGTTCTACTGCAGCTGATTTGCACTTAACTTGATTGCTGTGTTCTATTGTGTGGCGTGTTTATTAATGGATGGCTTAAATGCAATGTTCCTTCCTGAATGTTTTAGTTTATTTTTAATTAATTGCTTAAAATTGACCTTTTGTTAAGTCCCGCCCCTCTTCCGCACCCATTGGTTGCTGTTGCTTGGTTGTACAAAAACCCTCTCTCTCCATCCACTACCATTGAAAAAAAGTGTTTTTCAGTAGCTTCATATTTAATTTATATATTTATTTTAACCCAGGGTAGGTATGCTGAGAACGAGAACTCTTTTTCAGCAACGCCCTGCTTATTATTGATAGTATTGATATTTAATGGAAGCCGGCAACATCTCTCTTAGTGATGCCACTAAGCTCAAAGCAGCTGGCTAAGATCAACTTGTAGAATACATTTTTAAACTGAACACACAGTACACAGTTCCAAAATGTGCACAAGAACGCTGTCTTCCAAACTCATCATTAGCCTATGTCAGAGCATGCTGAAGCCTCATTCTGCGTTGAGACACACACACACACACACACACACACACACACACACACACATGCCACACGCATGCACGCACACGCCACACGCATGCACGCACACACACACACCGAGGCACGAGGCAGGCACAGAATGGAAGAAAAAAGAGAGGAAAGCACAGTTGATTGGTGCTGCCTGGAGGATGTGTGCCCCCCGGAGTCTCGTGCCCTGGGCTGCAGCCCTGTGAGCCAATGCGTTAATCAGGGCCTGACTGTAGGCTACACAATATGTTAATCAATAATTGACATTCTCTCTGATATGCACCATTCAGCTTTCAGTACCATGGACAGACACGTTGCATTGTGAGTTTGTAGATCTGCTATTTTCCCCAAATGTTCGCCCCCAGAATAGGGACGTTAGCGTTCACGTGGTTAAAGTCCAAACGCAACGAATACAGATAGAGAGTGAATAAGCCAGCAGTGAGCCTAATAATGACTTGACAGACCTGGAAGAAATTAAACATTGCGGCCCAGGTCGAATGCCTAAACATAAGCTATAAAGCAAATAAAGCTAAATTAAAGTGCTGCATTGAGATTAACTTTAATGTATTTAATACAAACAGGAAATTATTAATCAATCAAGGGGTAATAACTGGGCCTCAAAAGTCTAATGAACTTCACAAGTTCATCAGGATTTAGAGATTTTACAACATTGTTACAGCCATTAAAATCAGATGGGTTAGTTGTCTCCAGAGGCCGGACGGCCGAAGGCCAGAGACTATATTTTCGTAATTCCCACAATCCCATGCTGAAATTCAGGCCCTGTAGTTAGTTGTACGGATCCCATAAGCTGAAAGTATAGGTGCCTAATTGGCTAGTGCCAGTCCATAGCCTCACGACATGCGTATCCCATACCCTGGATGGATGATTGCTCTGTGAATATCAATTCACAAAAAGTACATAGGTGTTACTGTGTGACTGATCTGAAAGATATTCAAGAATTTAGGTCTTTGGCCAGCTGTCAACGTGGAGAGAATGCACAACATATATGACGCTGATTGGTCTAGCGGTATGCAATGATTAATTGCGGAAAGACACATAGACAGACAGGTGAATAGTGGAGATAATAATAGATAAGATGAAATCCATCACTTTATGAATTTGATTTTGGCTAAATATCACTTCTATTGTTACCACCCACCACTACATTATTTTTCTGGAGCAATTCCCCAAAATGATGCTGGCCATGCGCCCAGTTGTAATTATAGAGTGTGGAGAAAAGGAGGTTTTCTTACCTTTAACAATCAATACAGCCACTGCTGACAGGCTTTCTACGTCAGTATCCACCACACAGATGTATTTGCCAGCATGGTTTAGCTGAATGTTCCTGATCATGAGATCCCCTGCTGTTCTCTATCAAGAAAGAATTAAAGGATTAAGAAGCATGGCATGGTATAACAGGCCTTCTGACAAGAGTCAGATCAGACTGAAAAAATAAAAAAAAAGAAGAAAATGAATGAATGCGCACAGATTCACAAATGTATTTCAGTATTTATACTGAAATACTGACTCTCCCAAAAACTTTTCGATGCACATAAATATATTTATCGTTGCATAAAAATGTCTACTGGATTTCTATTGCACACACAAATATGTATTATTTTAAATATATGTTATATAAATCCACATATATATTAAAATGTTTGCAATTTTCATCAAAGACATGGATGGAAGGATGTTGTTACATTTATATAAAAACTGTTTTTTACAAACTTCTTGCTATTTGTGAACTTCACTGCATTTGTGTGTGCGTGTGTGCGTGTGTGTGTGTGTGTGTGTGTGTGTGTGTGTGTGTGTGTGTGTGTGTGTGTGTGTGTGTGTGTGTGTGTGTGTGTGTGTGTGTGTTCCCAGCCTTTTCTCATCTCACAAGGAGATAAACACATCGGACCAGATCGGCAAATCCAGGTATTTTGAAGTACACGTCCCTAGTCAGGGGTAAACTTTACAAATTAGGGTATTTGAACTAATTCGCTTATATCTTTTGACAACAACATCCAATATTTCCTTTTGATTATATTCCATTCCTTTTGAGCAATTCAATGTGTGTGTGTGTGTGTGTGCATCAGAAATAACCTGTTTTTATATGTGGAATTCGTTTTTATGCAACAACAAATTGCGTGCATTGAAAGATATGTTTGTTGAGAGAGTCATTTATACTGCATACTGTCAATCACCAAATACATTTGTGAATCCTGTGCATTAATTCAAAATTGAGACAGATCTGACTCTAACAGCTTATAAAGGAAACAATATAATAAGACTAGAACAGAAGCTAAAGGCCATGATAATGGGGGAAAAGGTTGTTACATATAAGCCAAATGCAACGTATATGTTTTTGCAGTTAAAACTGTAAAACTGCATATTGTCTAAGCCGTCATATTGTCAAAAACTGTTATTGCAGCAGAACATTAAATCTAACTGAGATGGAAAAAGAATGACGCCAAGAGGTCACATAAGTTCTACAAATGTAATGGAATTTGTCTCTCACAATGCTGCAGCTATTACTAATTCTTGTGACCTTCAAACCTGTTGTGGAGGAGCTAGACAAAATCAACTGTTTCCATTTGCTTCTGCAGGCTGTTTTTGTTGTTTGGGAAGGAAAAACAAGAGGCCCTCTAAATGCGCATCTGAACAGAAACCCCTCAGCAGAAAATAGTAAATTAATGGTGAAATCTTTCTCTTGGCAGTGCCATGGAAAAGAGGGTGGTGGGGATGACTTGGCTTAATTATGTAAATTAATTCCTTGAAGCAGCAAAGTTAAGTTGATAATCTCTTTGGACTGGGGACATTATAGCATTTCTGAGGAGAGAATCTCATTTCAGATAAGAACACTGACAGTCACACACATGCATACATGCAGAATGGAGTCATCTCAAAGAGTGTGAGGGGGCGTTCAAGATCATGCTACAGTTTCTAATAAGTGTTTTGTAGTACTTCAGGACTCTCTTTCATGAGCTGTGATTCTGGTAAAGCTGCAACCAAAATAAAGTTCAAGTGAGCAAACTCCACCAACCAAGTTAACCAAAGGTTAGTGTGCTTGAGAGAGCTGAGCTTTACTGCGAAGTGAAATCATAAAATATGACAACCTGATAGAATGGAGAAGCCACAATAAAATGACCTAATAGTACACTCCCGAGTGGCATGTACAATAACTCAGGCCAAGTTTCCATCAATAAAACTACTAACAGATCAATTGATCCCATAGAAGTTCCCTGCAAGAACATTTTCTCATTCCCACAGAGTGACAGCAGGTAATGATAATGGCCAAAATGACAATACAATAATGAAAAATAAGGCAAGCGTTACAACTGCAGAATATAGACATTGTAACTCCCTCCAAGAAACACAAAACCAACTGCCCTTTGAGTCAGAACTGGGATGAGTGAAGCAGGATGGAATGAGGTGCCAACTGCCCATTCACACATTCTGAAGCATTACGCCAGCAGGTCACTCACCCCTCCCACTAGCTCAAAGTGTCTGTCTCCCTTGGTGATGAGCTGTCCGTTGAAAGCCCAGGAGAAGGATACGTCGAGAACAGGGTCACTGGCAACCTGACAGGGTAAAACGATGCTCTCGCCCACGATGATCTCCATGTCTGCTGGACCCTGGGTGATTCTGGTTGGATCTGCCCCACATAAACACATGGATAGCAGCCCAGTCAGAAAAATTACTATCCACTAACCAAGCACAAGAAAGACTTCATTGCAGGGTAATGGGGAGTCAATCATGTACATGTTATAATTTCATGTATGCTGCTTTGCAGGTTTCCAGGAAATTATGAATAACTGCTTACTGGAACAGATGAATGTACAGTACCGTGGCAGACAACGAGTCCTATCCAGGCCAACATTATGTAAAGTGAGTGGGGTATCATGAAAGCTTAAGTCAAGTACCTAATATGATAACACAGAGCCTGCCACTGCTAAAAAGGCCTAATATTCATAACACAGCTAGCTTAATCTTCTGTAATCCTGAGAGCAATTACAATGAACTGAGAATCAGATAAAACTGTTGCTGGCATGACAGGCGCTACTGCACACGCCCAACGAAAATGAGGGGCACTGTGTGAAGAGAACTAAACCTATTGTTTGGCCGAACCATGCTGTGCTTCAAAAGTCAAGATAATGAATTTGCCTGACTCAAATAGAGAATTCACAACACAAAGACACCTGTCTCACCTGATATTAACTGTCAGGGCTTAAAATAATTACATGCCAAGTGTCTCTTCAGTTCTTAAAGCATTAATAATCAATGGTCAAACCACTGTGGTACTGACGGTATAATGTCCTTGAGTCCCACTTTAGTTAGAGCAAGTAATCCTCAACACATTAATGAAACAAATAAGAAACCTGGAAAACACCCAAGTATTACTTGACTTCAAACACACTTCAAACAATAATAATGGCATCTGTAACAACTCTATTAAAGACTTCCTTCACTTCCCCTCCCGGCGCCTTCATTTGTTGCAGTAAATTGGTTGCTTTCAACTGCTTCAAGGAAAACAATGATCGAGTTGTTTCACAAAGACCTTTGAAAGACATTATTGCACCCACTGCCAGATGTAGTCAGACAAAACAGCAAAAGAAATTATGATAAACCCAGACAGAAGTATAAGACTAAAACTTCTTAGAAGTTTGCAAATGAATACTACGTTGGGGTTACTCACTCGATATAATGTTAAACAACTAAAACGAAAATCAAGGGAGGCAGTTGCATTACTATGCATAGACTTGAGCCTCATGGGCAGAGACTTTCAGACGCTTTGACATTCCCCGAAACACTTCTCAGAGAAAAGACTTGTTTTGTTTGTTTTCCAACCACCAGTTATTGACTCACATCCTCTAGAAGTGCTATAGTTGCCCTTTTCCTGATAATCTATAGCTTGCTATAAAGCTTTCTTAGAAAGTGCATCTCATGAATTTGACAGTAACAAACTTACCTGTAACAAGGAGTCTCCCTGTTGTACTAGACATCCCGAAGCGATTCCTTGCAAAGCAGTTATAGCTGCCCGCATCAGACTTGGTCACATTAGCCAATCTCAAAGTTCCATCAGATGAAAGAGTTACCCTATAAAAGTCCATAGACAGAGGCACTGTTTTAGCTTTTCCAAGCATTGACATTTACATTTAATGTCAAAGACGGTTTGCAAGCTAGATCATATTGGTATAGCATCCTACCATGACTGTGATATATAGTATAATGTCTTTTGTACATGTTTCTATTTCAACCTCTAGCTTACATTGTATATCGTCGCTGTCCAGCAGGAACCAGCTAACTCCATTTTCAGCTTCTTTTTTTTTCTCCATAAATCAACGCTATTGAACACCCTTTACGTCTGTGTAAAAATAATAATAATTTGAACCAATGAAAAGTATCAAAAAGCGCCTCTGACAAAACCTCGTAACTCCATTGGATCCTCAACCTGTCCGTCAAACCATGCAACTCCACCCCCTCTCCTCCTGCTGCTGTGCCGTTCCACAGCACAACGCAGTGAGCGCACACAGACACAGGACAGATCTGCTGCGGTTTTAAAAAATATAAGGTTTTCTTCATTTCCTGAAAAGCGTATAATTTGTTTTTTCATTTCCCGAAAAATGAGCGTTTTGGAGTTAGCTGATTGCGGCCGGACAGCAGAGATATTGTACATCATATCGTTTTTTTTTATATTGTGCAAATAATTATAAATGTTTCTATAATTGTTGTTATTCAGTGCAATGAATCAAACTCTCCAAAATGACTTTAGTGTATGTGCAAACATACAGTACATGGCAAAAGTAAGTGCTGGTATTCTCTTATTGAGATTTATTGTAAAGTAACTGCTACCAAATCTTACTCTGATGCACCCCTCTCTGCCTCAGCAGCCTGTGCTCAGCTTACCATGAGTATGTCTACATTGCCTATATCTGCTTCTACTTCTGTTATATCTTCTGCTCCTATACATAATACAACATAGTATATAGTAGAACGTGTACATTATATGTTCTAGATATATTATCAATAGTATTCTTTGTACTATATTTTCTTTGAATACACATTTTAGGTGAGATAATATGACAATTGTATAGTTTTCTTTTATGAATAAAGTTAAAACGTTTGGCTGATTTTATATGTAACATTTTCAGATCAGTTCAACATACATGAATTCAACCATAACTAGAAAAAGTGCTCCTCGGAGCACAAGTCTCCGCCAGGTCAGGTAGGTTATCATGGCCTCCTGGTGGCGCTATAATAGGTCAATGTGAAAAGGGTGTCATTTCTTCTTAGGCCTTTCACAGCAATCGGACACTGCATTCATGATTTGAGGCATTTTGTTCCAAAAATGTGGTTTGCTAAATTAGACCTGCTGGTGGCGCTATAACAGGCCAATGTGAAAAGGGGGGCAATTCTTCCTCGGCCTAGTGGGAATGTGCGTACAATAGAGATGCGCGGATCGCGGTTTTAGCCGCGGTTGCCACAGTTAACCACAGTTTGGGTGGATTTGGGTCAATCAAATATAATAATGAATTAATATTGGATAAACCGCGGGTGAAAAAATGTGGGAATTACATTAATGATATCAATCTATAGGCCTATTATAGCATTTAAAAAGCACAAAATCTCGCCGTCGTGCGTTTGTAGTATTTTAATATTACGTAATTTTACATCAGGCACAAATTAGCCGCCTACTGCACGTTAAGGGGTCTTTGTACCAGGTGCCATATTTATTATTATTATTATTTTACGAGAGAAATAAGCATGAAAAGCTTGAAAACAAGCCCAAAACAGGCGCCAAATTACCCCAAAAGTCGCTTATAAAACGCAGACATGGCAACAAAGCAAGTTAAAAGTGAAAGTAAAATAAATGAAGGGAGTGTGCTTGCAAAGTTGCACGAAGATCGGTGCAGTTATAAATAAAAACGTGAATTGGCCTGTTATAGCGCCACCATGAGGCTGATGTGAAAGTTTTCAAGTGGCATTTCTTCCTGGGCCAAGTGGGAATCTACGTGGAAAATTTGACGGAAATCACATGCTACGTTCATGATTTGAGGCATTTTGTTCAAAACGAAGGAATCCTGCAAACTTTGGAGGCCAATCTTAGCCAATTAGGATGGAATATAGAAAATCGGACAGATCCGTGTTTATCACATGACTATAGAGATACTGTGTACCGATTTGCGTGTTGTTCGGACAAAATCTGTAGCAGTAATATCCAAAAATGTGTTTTGCAAAAGTCGGCCTCGTGGTGGCGCTATGACATGCTGATCTGAAAAATGTGGGGCAGAAGTTCTGCTGTGGCATCCAGGGAGTGTGTGTGCACTGTTTCACAGCGACCGGGCCAACGGTGGCGGAGATTAGCTGCTCGCAGACGGAAGGACGGACGGACGGACACACGGACGGACAGGGGGCAAAACATACTCTCTCGCCATGCCTTTCGGCCTGGCGGAGACAATAATTCTTATTACCCCTCTGGAACAAAAAACTAAACAAAAACAGTCACATATTATTAGAGGCCGATTCAATTTCCCTGGGATCCATTGGAATGACCACCCTGTGGGTACATTGAAAACGGTTCATCATCATCACTGTTGTTAACTTTAGTGTATTTAATTAATACCTGTCATTGGTGTGAATAGGCAAGTTGCCTTTCTTCCACAGAATGCTTGCAAGAGGATAGGCCTGGGGCTTACACTCCAAAGTCACCGTGGTGCCTGCTTTGGATTTGAGCAGAGCTCTCAGGAGGTTCCCTGTGAAGTCTGGAGGAGAGGCTGATGGGAAGAAGCAAACAGACCTAAGAAGGGGACCATTGCAAATCTCACAGGACACTTGATCTAGGTTACAACCAGGTCGATGAAAGTTGTCAACCCTTAATGTTCTGCAGAGACGGCTTTTTCAAACATTTGTAATGGGATTTACAATGAAATGAAAGTGGAATCACCCTGAAGTCTACTGTTTGATTTTTCTTTCTTTTTTTACATAACAAGTTCTTTTAAATATATAAGCCAGAACGATTTATGACAAAACTCTACATGGATGAAAGTAACCGTAACCTTTTTTTATCAGGTTGCATAAAATATGGTCATACTCATATTTGATATTCACATTTAGTGAGAAGAGCTCCAACTTTGAAGAA
Source organism: Gymnoscopelus microlampas (assembly GCF_963454915.1). NCBI lineage: Eukaryota > Metazoa > Chordata > Actinopteri > Myctophiformes > Myctophidae > Gymnoscopelus > Gymnoscopelus microlampas. The sequence continues at coordinate 32,001,926 of NC_139947.1, read as the reverse complement.
AATTATTAAAATCAAACATTCATCTATCATCTCATCTTCGCCCTTTTCAGCGGTTACATAAAAGTAAATCAGTATATTAGGTCAGGATAAATAAAAAAAATGTGTTTGACCCCACAAACCAATCTCACGGAACCCATTATCCATTAATCCAGACAACCTTTAGAATGACAGTAAGGTGACCTTTCCGATTCTTTGGTTACATCAACTTAGGGATTTGCACCGAAGATAAGAAAAAGCCATTTTACCTAAAACCATGAGCTCAGCACTGAAATATATGACGCCATGTTTATTCTCAGCCACACACTGGTACATTCCGGCGTCGGACAGCATCAAGACAGACACAGAGAGGACCCCATCGTCAATATGGATCCTTTCCTGATAAGACAAAGAGGATAGAATGCAACTGAATTATTTAATTCTAAAACACTACAAAATACATACATTTTGGCAGAAAAATTGGTCACCTGAAAAAGTGGTGATTCGTTATATTATAGTATATAGTATTATTTTCTTCCAAGTTATCTTTAATTAATTATTTCTGTATTGTTTCTCTTACGAAATATATATATATATATTTTTATTTTATATCGATATTTATGGTAACATGCAGTGACCACTAGCAAAGAAATTCTTATCCAAGTGAAGTGCAATCTAGCACAGAACATCTCCAACATCCTGTAAGAAAATGGAACATACCAACAGGGCAGAATCAGTGTTGTGCTCAAGTTGAAAAACAGAGACACCACGCTACAGAAACTGAGTTACGTTTGCTGCTACCGTGTACATTTCACAGTAGATTAAGCCCATTGTCCCTCAAGCTAGAGAAGCTTGACCATGTAGCATGAATAATGAAAACAACCACTGGCCCCATTCAGATGAAATGGAGCGGCCTCCTGGGTACTACACTGATCCACTCAAGACTCTGTAACGTGCCGAGGAGGAGTAGAACAGAGAAAAGCTCAGTCGCATCTATCACGACACGCGTCGCCAAGGCACTTACACGCGTGACCCTACTCACACACCTGTATTTCATGTCGCCGTGCCTTGTACTCCAAATGAGAAATCTGTTCCATGCTATAATGATCTGTCCTAAAAACAAATAACAGAATGACCCAAAATATATGAAATATAACGTGAGTGGGTTATAAAACAAGAACACATGTTCCTGTTTTTACCTCTAAGGCCAGTGATTGGCCGTTCTTCAGCCAGGTGTAGGAGGGCTTGGGCTTGCCATTGGCTTTACACTCCCAGTACAGCCGCTCTTCTATGGCCAAGGCCGTGTCCTTCATCGTCTGTATCCACTGAGGTTTGGCTAAAGGGAACACACACATAGACTCTATTGATATGCCAGAGAGAGACAGGTAGGTGGATGGACTAACTCCCTCACTGAATATGTTGGAGCCAATGTGATGCTGAGGACGGGTGTTTGCAGACTGACAGTTTGAATCAATGCAGATCGTAAGAGTCAGGAGATGGAGGAGCCACTTTCTTCTTTAAAGAGTTGCCCACTTGGCAAATAAAGAGGAGTGAATGTAGGGTACCACTTTGTTTTTTTGTTTTTTTTATAGAGTTCCATCTCTTAAATGTGTCACCACCCTGTGGCAATTCAAGATTAGCACCAGATGTTACAGTATGAAACACCAGGGAGCAGGAAGCTGTGATGATGGATACTAAGCTCTCACCCCACCGCCATGCTAGCATGCATAATTAGCTTCACCTGACTCTTTCTCAACCCACTACACAAACAAGCCCATGTTTCTCGCCTTTTGCATACGTACAGCAACAAATTGGGCACTTTATGTGAAAGTGATTACGTTTGTGTTAACATGCAGAGCTTTCTTTGTGAATACCGTGTGTTGTTTTGCCTCCTCTATGAGTAAAATTAAAACCAAACAATTCTTGATATTGCACCTTATTCATTTTAACAGCAGCAAAGAAGATGGTGGCTACGAGATGGAAACCTCCTCAACATTTCGCCAATGGGTTTTAACTTTTGTATCAAGAATTATCAACGGCATTACTGTACATGGAGCGAGCGAGAAAAACGTTAAGTATGGTCTCGCATTGCAGATAAGCTTAAGGACATGATGATTTAGGTTGTCCTTACACGGTAGTGGGAACTTTTTGTGATATAATGAATAAAACAACTTTGATGTATTTGGTGTATTTCTCATGCCAGCTCTAGTTTGTATCATGCCGCACAATCACAAGTGTAACTAACGACATAACAAAATGTTTTAAAATGAGGTACTGTACTGTACTGTAAATAAAGTGTGCCCACCTTTTGAAATATCTAGTAGTATCTTAACCCATTAAGACCTGAGACTGATAAAAAAAAAGTCTTCTAAATCCCAACAGTTTTCTGAAAAAAATTATCTTGTTTACAGTGGTGTGTTCAAAACCTTTTCATGTGAAGGACCCCCAAGATTATATGTATTTGGCCACGGACCCCCATCTCAAAATATTTTGTACCCCGAGAAGCAAAGATTTGAGTAAAAAATGTTCGCTTTGAAATAATATATATTCAAAGATTTCCACACATTTTCACGATTTTTACAAAAATAGCAGATCTACAAGCTACTCAATGAGCTTGTATATCTGCTGTTTTTGAATAGCCAAAGAAATCTAAAGTAACACAGATGCGTTCCAGGTCTTAATGGGTTGACAATAACACAGGTGCAGTGAGTGTAGTACTGTACAGTAGGTGCTTAGTAGGTGTTCCACTTCATGGACATCACAGTACCGTAGAAGGCTAGTCGGCCAGTGGCCATGTTCTTGCCCATCTTGTTTTCAGCCACGCACTCATAGCCCCCTGTGTCATCCTGCTGGAAACTTGGAATCTCCAGCACGGCATTTGAGTACTTCATCTTGACTTTGCTGGGGAAAGGAACACCGTTGGCTCTCTTCCAGGTGATCTCTGGGACAGGGCTGGAAGACATAGGGGAAGTAAACCTCAGTTAAGTTCCCTTTAAAGATTTACGACCCTGGCTGTCTTTATAGGTCCACAATATTGGGATTGACGCCACTTAAAACCTATTCGCACTCCAACTATGAATAAAGAGAAAAGCTTTTCTGGAAGTTAGCTTGCACGAAAACATAGCCTTTTTTTCTTACAAGTAAAAGCAAGTTTTTACATTTTTCAGACCTGTCATGGTAGGATGCTATTCTCTAAGAGACAATTGTTCCAGTGAAATTACAATATACAGTAGAAATCCCAGGATTCCTTGACTGGAATGAAAGACAGGAGAAAGATTGAAAACATGGTTCAAGAAATCCAGCTTACTTCCCGAGGGCGAAACACTCCAGCGTTACTGTTGATCCTTTGGCGGCGGGTACATTGTCAGGGAAATGAACTTCTATTTTCGGCTCATATTCGCCCATCACTCCTATCAAGTGCAAGCACAAGTACATGTTCACTCTTCCATTATTCATGACACACAAGCTTGCATTATGGACCAAACAATAGCATAGTAAAAAATAACAGAGGCAATAGAAAAGAAGCCACATGAGCTAACATTCTCTCTTGGGTGAACTTGAAAGAGCTACACCTCTTAAATGTGTAGCCACTAGTCACTTATGTGTGAAGTGGACAAATTATTCAAACCACTTCTAGGTAGCAAAGAGTATGTTAGACATCTACTGTATCTTAAGTTCAAGTATCATAATATAGTTTATATCAATATTCTGTGAAACCAGGCAGGAATTAGGCCTGGTAGCATTAGGTAATGGGACTGGGTTTCAAACTAGGGTTGCAACAGTTCATCAAACTATGTGATTTAATCATAAAAAATATATTTTAATAAAATAATAAATGTTCAAAAATAGCAAAAATGCAGACTAATCGATTTAGTCATCTATTAGATTTTGTTCACGTCGATTCGATATATAAAAAATATATTTAAAAAAACACTTCTCGATCATTCGATTAACTCATTCAGTGCCACATGACGTCTAAGACGTCACGTGGCCTGACGCCCCGTGCGCCACATGACGTCTAAGACGTCATGGAAAAAAAAAAAAAGCTGGGCACTGAATGAGTTAATCAAAAAAAGTAATTGATAGAATAATCGTTATGAGAACATCTTTTCTCAGTCTATCAACCGGCAGAAATTTCTGGTTGCTGGATAACGTTTAATTCATCTAAAAAGGCAATGTGTTTTTTATTTATTTTTTATTTTTTAAGCTTAACAGAAAATAGAGCAATCTATTGGTATCCGCAACTGCCGGGTGAATTCACATGAAAGCACAGCACAGGGAATGCTTTTAAACCGAGAGAGAATTATGGGCAAGCAACGTCAGCATAGAAAACGTACAGGTTGTTTGTTTACTGGCCTAGATCCTGCTGCAAGGATTTATTCACTACCATTAGCAACCTAGGAGTCATGTTAAATTCATCAAATATAGGACGGAAAATACGTTATTATAAAAAAAAAAGAATACCCTCATTACACGGCTGAAAATACTTATTTTAATACGTTATGGAAAAACATTTTTGAATCGTACCATCTGTTCTGAGGATCAACGATGTAGGTGAACTATGAACTTTGCCCTTTGTGATGCTGTTCATCACCACACACGTGTAGTTGCCCACATCAGAGGTCTCCACCTTGGAAATGTACAGGTTTCCCGTCTCCTGGGAGACAAAGCGTCGATTGTCTTGCTGAACAAAGTATGGGTACTCATTGAAGACCCATGCATAAGTAAGGTCTAGAAGGGAGAACAATCAATTAGCAATGACTAGAAACTTAAAATAGAATGTGATTAACCAGTTAAACCCTACCTACGTAGTTGCCCAGGGCTCTATACTAGATCCTCTATTATTTCCCTCCACACCAAATCTCTTCAACGAAAATAACTGATCTACAAGCTCGCAACGCGTTGCGAGCTTGTAGATCAGCTATTTTTGACAAACTTTACTTATCCCCATAATAGGGACACTAGGGTTCAAGTCGCTGAACCAATTCACAATGAAAATTCCAAAGGTATGCCATTGTTTGAAAAATGATCTTTTAGTTTTGTCAAAATGTAGCGAGTAGAGTATAAGAGAGTTACTTCACCTCCTGAGTGTGGGGGTGTTCCACAAAGTAACACCACTCCCTGCCCCTCTCGCACAGAGACCGCACTCCTGGTGTGGACCCTAAAATGATCCAAGTCTGAAGGAGGAAGGGAGGGAGGTGACAAAGGTCATTCCATAATCTTACAGGAAAACACACAAGGGAATAGGAAACAAGTAAATGCCATAGAAGACACTCATACAAGACCATATTAGAGGAAATTGTCATCCACAATGCACTATGAATGATAATTTCATAATGATAATTTAAGTGCCGTAATGCTCAAGAGAGATGGAGGGTGTGAGAATATGGATCATTCGAAGTACCCAAGGGTAAGCTACGTAGAAGCACAGGGCCTTGTAATATATATAATTATCAACTCAAATACAGTGTGTTCTATTATCAAATACCTTCATTCATAAAGCTTTTCAATACAGAAAGGAACATTTTCCCTGTCCTCTGGGACCCAGGCCTATGAAAACATATTACTTCCATGAACACAAGGGCAGTTACAAGCACATTCAAGAACCATTTGGAATCACGATGTGTAGTGTATAAAGAAATTACTTATATAGCTGGGGCTGGGCAATGAATCAATATTACATTGCTATTGTGATATGAGACTAGTTATCATCATCTGGGATTTTGGATAGCGTACTGTAATATTGTGATATGATCACTTAAGCCTTATTTTCTTTAAAATTTAAAAGTATTAGTTTTTAAAGAAAGAAGAAGAATACAATATTATCATCCCAATATCGGCATGAGGTATTTGGACAAAAATATTGTTATACTTCATTCTGTCCATAACCCCCTGCCCTACTTATACATTATATAACACAACTTACAGGCAAACTGTAGACTTGCTCTCCTGCTGAGAATGGCTCCTACAGTGTTGTAGGCCATACATTGGTACATCCCAGCATCCTGGTAACGGTCCAGGCTCCTTATAATGAGGTTGCCCCCAGACAGACGCCGTCGAAGATCCAGGCCCAGATTTATGAGTGTCCCATTCAGTGACCATCTGTGAGGGCAAAGACACCATCAGCTGCTGCCAAAACACGCCGTCCATTCCTATCTCACCGACCACCAAGGTTGGCTGACAGGAGGAGGCAAGCTCAAGATCACAACTCTGTTGGAGGAAGGATGTCTGTGTGGGTTTAGCATTTTAAAACGGACAGGTTGCAATTCATGGCTATCTAGGGCTGTCTTTACACCAACGCTTGTGCACAGAAGATAATTACTATCTAATGTAAAAAAAAAAAAACAGTTCACTGGTGAGAGAATGCTTTTCTTAACACCAACTTCTGAAGACAACGGGGAAGTGTCAGCATTGGTTCGGGTGAGTGTGTGCCAAGGAGGAATAGAAACTGCTTCTGGCAAAGACAGCACATCTGCTTTCTCACACAGAACTCTCTCCACTTCTACACTATAAAATCCTGAATGTTAATTTAACTCTGACAGTGTACAAATGTTACTAAATTAACCTGTTACGGGTCAATTTGGTTACATTAGTACAGTACACTCTCCAAGTTACAAATGCAAAAATGAACACTGAAGACTTTGCTGTTTACTGAAGGGCAACAGAAGAAACATGTTTGGAAGGAGGGAATTATATATAAGATTACACTACGGTTACAGTCACAGGCATAAAGACTTTATTGTGAATTCCTTTAACAATAATATCCTTAATACCAGGTGAGGTTATCACCTGACAAGAAGAAAGCACAAGCCAAGTTCATGCAGCGCAAGCCAAACAAAATAGGTGCTTTCCACTTTACATAACCTTCCCACCCCTGAACGCGTTATAAAATTATTCTAATGCTTTGCTTCCCACTGCTTTGCTTAACCATCATATAAACCAACTAAAAATACCTCTACAAAAAAAAAGTGAATACACTGAAAAGTAACAGGAGTTCCCCATGATTCATCAAAAAGGCCTTCCTCGGTGAAATGAAAAAATGGCTTACGGCATGACAACCAACTTTCCAAAAGCTTTCAGGACTAACCTTCAGAATCATTTCTTAAAGAATACGTAAAAACCTCTCGATGTTGAAGGGTGCTTGCTGCCATATTCCGTTCGTAAGCTCAAGAGCCCTAGGAAGCTTGGGCGGCTAGAGTAAATCCACCATGTACAAACGTCAACTTTGAGGAGCACAGGGCAGTCAGTGTGTCACTTAGGATGAGTGAGACTAGGCACATACTGAAGGCTGTTAATATCTGTTGTTGGAACGTATTGCTCTCTTTGACTTATAGGCATTGCATTTAGAGCACTCAGAAACCTGTTTCCTCTGTGTGTGTGTGTGTGTGTGTGTGTGTGTGTGTGTGTGTGTGTGTGTGTGTGTGTGTGTGTGTGTGTGTGTGTGTGTGTGTGTGTGTGTGTGTGTGTGTCTCTCTGAAGCATAATTGCTCAACGTTACCCTGGCCTGAACATAGGACATATTGCAGGTAGGTGATTGAATACGATCGCCAGTTTTGCTTGAGCCTTGCTTTATAAGTGTCTGACCATCTGACCACACAGAAACCGAAGCATTCCAGATTCTTCTGCAGTCTACAGCCTCTAGCTTCTTGACCCGTGGTGAGGCAAAACCTTGAAACTAAATTTCATTTCCTGTTGACAAAGGGTGAAAAAAATAACTAATACTGCATTGCGCCCAACGTCCACTTTGGAAAAAAGGAGGGCACTGTGTATAACACATGTCTTTTCTACCATTATGCTGCAACACTCTGGTGATGGGAATTCCATCTACTGTGAGTGACAGGGCTGGCAGAGGGAGGGAAAGGAGAGGAACGAGAGGAGAGGACAGAGCAGCAGTGTAAGCCCATTTACACTTCAAGAGAGGAGCCGGAGAGGTGCCGAGGGCATGCGGAGCCCGCCACAGCCAGCTTGAAAAGATGCCGCGCTAGACATGCTCATCTCTCCTTTAATCAGTGCACGGAAATACCTCGTCTTAGCTGCGATAATGAATGTACGCACTCCGCACCGCTATCATTCAGCTCGTCTGCACTGGCCGTGCTGAAGCAATTCCACCACTGAACACCAAAGATGCTTCTAATCAATGCCTGTTAGCGTTAGGCCAGTCTCTAGCAACAGAGGCTGGTTTCATAGTGTTTTATAAGAGCCAATGGTCATTAAGATGCTACACATGTGTCACTTCAGATACTATCTGGCGAGACACGAGACAGATTGGCAGTATGTTAGTCAATATGAATCACTGAAGCCATAATGAAGCTAAACGCTTAGTATTCCTACTTGCACTTTATCCAAATTCCATGGGAAATTAATAAAGGAGACAGCCTAAGTCCATGCTTATTACACATAAAGAACATAATCTGGGAATTCATAAGCCCCTAATCAAATGACTGTGGAGGAGAAAGCTGTAAAATCAGCCACCAAAAAGCGTCTATAGTGAATTATGAGGAGCATATAGCGATGTGAGGAGCATTCACTGTGTAGATATTGATAACATAAAACATAGTTACAGTATAAAATTGATATCTTTATATCTTTAACTTGGACAATATTTTAAAGGCCAACTGCAGCAATCATTTCTTATTGTTATTTAATGTGGAGATCTGATAAAACCTCCCAACGCGTTTAAAAAAACATGTAAAAGATATTGACTGATGGCCAATTTTTTTTTAATATATAATGTGCATGTATAGTGACTTTTTTAGCTGGTGACGTAGAAAAAACGTTGGCAGAGTATGGACAGCATAATATTTTCTATACATTGTCCCAAGCTCATCCAGGCTCCAAGACTTTCACTCTGTAAAGCACTTTGTAAGCACTGTAATGCCATGGGTCCACATGTGGAGAAATGGAGCCAGGATGTGATCCTTGCATACCTGTACTGAGGGAGCGGGGTCCCCTTGGCATCACAGGTCAGAGTTGCCTCCTCCTCTATCGCATCTACCGGTATGAACAAGTCCCCCGGTTCCATCCTCCATCTTGGACCATGGTACGATCCACTATCCAGACATTCTGTCAGAAGCACACAGTAAAATCCTCAGTGTTCATTTACCTCTGAGTGTTCATATGTAACCGAATGGGCCGATATCGTTGCAAAACATAGTATAAATTAAACCTTAAAGTCCCCACCAGTCAATGAGTGTGACATTCTGCTGTTGGTTAACCCATTAAATCGGGAAAGAATCTTTGTCATTTTATACTTTGGCTATAAAGTAGCAGATATACAAGCTCATAGCGCGTGACTTCATGCCGCGCTATGAGCTTGTGGATCTGCTATTTTTGAAAACTTTTGCGCAATTTGTGCATATCTTTGAATACAAATGTTTTAAAGTGAACATTTTTAACTCAAATCTTAGCTTCTGGGGGTCCCTGGAACAACACATTTTGAGATGGGAGTGGGTCCGTAGGCAAATACATAATTTTGGTGGTCATTGACAAGTTTTGAGCACCACTGATATAGGAAAAAAAATCGGAAAACTGTTAGGATTTAGAAGACATTTGTAGAATCGGTCTCAGTCAGGTCTTAATGGGTTAATAGAGGGATCTCTCAGCAGCCCTCTGATGAGTTATTTAAACTAGTTGGTGCATTATATAATATATCAAAAAAGACATGGACTAAATAAAATGATAAATGGCAAACTCTTCTCCGGGCAAAACTCAGAAATGTATTGACCCCATATTGTGAGTGGAAGTCAATATTGAGAGGCGTGCCTCTAAAAACTCATGCAGCGCCCCATCAGTTGTGGCACTGGTGACACGATTTTCATCTCTTTAGACATCGCAGGATCGTAAACGTCCTTGCGCAAAAGAATCATTACACATATAGAAAGACGTTTTACCTGCCAGACAGTCGATGATTGATAACAGTAGAAGCTGTTTCCATGGCAACGTCATCTTTGGCAGCCAAGGGCAAATGAGACTCTCATCCAATAAGCTCTGAAATGACACTCTTATTCTCCGAAACAGGGGAGCTTGACCTGTTGGAACAAGAATTGCGTTGGATATACCAAAGTCAGCAAGCTCATGTGTACCATAGTAGGCTGGCTCCTAAAACAGTATAACCCTCTTAGTAAGCAATCACATGGAGTAGGGCTGGGCAATATACTGTATGGACAAAATCAAAATAACACAATATTTTTGATCAAATACCGTGGTATTGATATAGTGACGAATGACGATACTCTAATATCGTATGGTGACGAATCTTCTTTAACATTTTTCAAAAATTGCAGATCTACAAGCTCACAACGCATCTCGATACAACGTTGTGAGTGGGCACATTGGATTGGAAATGGAAACCGAAAGGTTACTGGTTCGATCCCCAGTTCGATCCCCAGCTCCCTCTGGGTTCCTGCCGAAGTGTCCTTATGCCAGACACTGGCATAAGGACACCCCTAACTCTTGCCGATGAGCAGGTTGGTGCCTTGCATGGTTTCCTCCGCCGTCGGTGTGTGAGTAAATGTAATGCACATTGTAAAGCAATGGTTCTCAAACTTTTTCATGTCAAGGACCCCCAATTTATTTTGTATTTTGTATTTGGCCACGGCACAGACCCCCCCAATGTGCCATGGACCGCCATACAAGATTTGTGTTATTAGAAGGTTCCATAAACATTAAAACATTTCGACATCTACTGTACAAGCTCACAATGCTTTGCATTGCAATGCGTTGTGAGTTGGTAGCTATTTTAGTAGTTCGCCCCAAAAATTACTTATTTTCTATCAATTACACACCCCATGAAGAAGTCAGTAGTAGATTCAGTAGGAGACTCTGCCAGATACTTCGCCGGTCGTCAAATTATTGGCTTAGGAATGTGACAAAAACAAAACAATCTCCATGAATTCAAGGCTTCATGGGGTGTGTAATTGATAGAAAATAAGTGATTTCTTGGGTGAAGTACTCCTTTAAGCTGCTTTTGATGCTATTCCCCATTTTGCTGGGGACCCCCTTGAGGACCCCTGGGGGTCCCTGGACCCCACTTTGAGAAC
>NC_139947.1:31878411-31985911 GCF_963454915.1 Gymnoscopelus microlampas | reverse complement strand
AAAAACGACCTTGATGACATGAAGTTGACGAAAACATAAAGTAAACAAACCACATAAGCTCTGGAAGTTATTTAACAACCAACTGGCTGCAGTCAGAAACTGAAAACCAGATTTACAAACATCAACATTAATTCGGACACTCTCATTACAGACTAGCTGGATGTGGTTAATCGCTTAAACATCTTCTTTATAGCCACAACATTGGTTAACAAACTGCCCTCACTCTGGGCTTTATGGTGTAAAGCACATCCAAGCATTCTACAAAAATCTGGGTATATGCAAAGACGTGTCGTGTTTAAAAAATTGAGCGCCCTGCAACAAAACAAGGCCACTGGTCATGACAATATCCCCTCCAAATTTCTCAGAGACTCAGCCGCCTCCATTGCTCCAATCATTGCCCACATAATAAACCTCTATATCAAACAGGGGCTTGTCCTCAAAGATTTCGAACTAGCGAGAGTAACCCTTCTGTACAAAAAATAAAGTAAATTAGACCCCGGCAACTACCCTATTTCTATTCTTAGTTCTATCTCGAAAGTTATGGAAAGAATAGTTTATGAACAGGTTGAAAAGTATCTTGCTGGGGAAAAAAACGAATGTACAAATTCCAATCTGGCTTCAGAACATCTAATTCCACTGACATACCCCCATAACCTAATGCCTACTCTATTTGAACGACCACATCAAACATGAGGTGGACACAGGCAAATACTGCGGCATGGTCATGCTGGTCCTCCAAAAGGCATTTGACACCGTAAATCAGTCTATATTGATTGATAAGCTAAAAGCAATCGGTTTTGATAGCACATCAGTGAACTGGATGCAATCCTATCTGGAGGGGAGAGAACAGGTGGTGGAGGTGAAGGGAACCCCCCTCCCAGTGAGCTGTGGCGTTCCACAAGAAAGCATACTAGGGCCTTTACTGTTCCTATTATATGTAAATGACCCCCTGAACTGTTTACTTGCATAGTATATTTGTCTGTCACTAAATGTTTCGATGAATTGAATACACAGGCCCCCAATGCAAACAATGACTAACAAAACATTGTTAGTCAATGACTGTCTGTCTGTCTGTCTGTCTGTGTACTGTATCTGGGCTCATTGTTTTCTGAATGTCCCCTTAATTGTAGACGATATGATGGTGTAGAAGACAGCTACAAAATCCTCATTTAAACATCAGTGAGTGAAATAGTTGCTATGCACCTCAGTGATGGGAAGTCCCTCCCCTGTCCAAAGTGCACCTCAGGACACTACACTAAACACTCACAGTACGTTTTAACAGCGGGCGACTCTCGGGCGATCGCCGGGCGACATCGTCCAAAAGATAAAGAAAATCCATCTTTCATTGCCCCCCCCGCGCACTTCGCCCTATCGCCAGTAGTTGCCGGCTCTCATAGACATATAATGCACTTCCGGAAAATACTATCCTGATCGCCCGCTGTTGAAACGCACCGTTAGGGGTCTTGCTGTCCCCAACAACCCATGCATCCAACACAAGTCCCTGAGCCGGTGCTATAGGCATATGCCTCCTTCTCTTATCCTAGCTTGGGGGCTCTGGTGTCCCAGGATGAAGAACATCCAGTGTGAACATCCAATCTCTCCTCTTCCACACTGCTAAGAAGGGGCCAGTAAGTTGCAGCCGCTCTCCATCTTGCGGCCCCCTTCCACCTGCACCCATGGTAGACCACATCAGTCAGCTTCCCCAGTTCAGTACATGGCCCAGTCCATTTCCTGAAGCTTCGGCCAGACAAAGTTTCAAAATGCTCTTAAAAGTGCCTGTTTTATCTATAAATGCCTACACTGACTGGTTCCCGCTCCTTTAAGGGAATTCATTCATAGAAAAAGAAACACTGGACATAGCACTAGGTCAGACACCAGAAGTGACTGTGAGGTCCACTGCAGACGGACCACATTTGGACAAAATGTCCTCTCCATTAAAGGATACTTAAATTGAAACTTTCTCACAATAAGGGAAAGCCCAACCCTCACAACTTTCAAAGGACAACTAAAACAATGGTTAAAAAATAACAGGACTTGTGACCACTTGTAAAATTTTATATAGGCTTTCTTAAATGTTTTATTTTATTTGTATATGCCGTTTTCTGATTGTAATTGAGTGTTTTGTTATCTTCTATTGTTATGTTTGTATGTTTTGGGGACTATGGATGGAAATGAGCTTACGCTAAATCTGGCATATTTACACTTAATGTGTATGCAATACATAAATCATGTAGTGTTCATTAATGTGCATTGTCCCATCCAAATAAACAAGTCAAGTAGAGTAAACCCTTTTCCATGATGATTGTGGACTTCTGTAAGCGACTGCAGAGGACACCCCATCACAACGATCAACAGGACACCAGTGTAGAGGGTGAGAAAGCACATAACTGAGGACTTTTCATGGACATTGCCCACGACTCTGTGGTAAAGAAGGATAGGCAGCCCCTTTACCACCTCCGACACTTGAGAAAATTCAAGGTCTCACAGAACGTCCTGAAATCCTTCTACTCAGCTACCACTCAGCATTCTGACAGGGGCCATCACCGACTGGTACAGGAATAGCTCCTCAGAGGACCAGCGGGCCCTGCAGAGGGTGGTGTGCTTGGCTGCATGAGCTCCCCTCCCTGCAGGTCGCATTCACTGTCAGGCGTTTGAGCAGAGCTAAAAGGTTACTGAAGAACAAGCACCTTGGACTGCTTGTGCCACTATGGTAAGGCAATCACCCGGAGCCAGCAAAGAACGGTGCTACAAAGTTGAAAAAAGTTTAAACTTTTCCACTACCAGACAAAGTGCCAGGCAACCAGAAGCGTGCTGTGGTCTGAAATGGGCATGGGCTATACACACAAATCTGACGTGGCTGTTTCAGACGTTTTGTACACAGACTGCACACCCATTTAGTGGAAAAACGGTTTGAGGAAAATTGCTACTGCTGCTAGTGGGAATTCAGCGTGAGCGTTTCTTCCCTCAGGCTATCAGGGCCATGAACAAGGACCTATAGCTGTCAGGGAAAATGTTCAACCTTCATCTCTTGCTCACAATTAAGAGCACAAAGAGCTTTTTATTCTTCTTTTTCTTTTTTGGGTCAAACCTGCACATACTGAACTTTGCACATTGTACATTGTACTAGTTTCAATGTACAGAATGTTATTTAGATAACATGTTGTTATGTTACACCAGCCTGTCACTGTCAGGATGTGGGGAGTGGTGGGGCAGAAGATATCTCTTTGTGGGTCACCGTGTTGAGCTGCAGAATGATGTATTATTATTGTACCAATTCTACTTTACTATAGGCTACAGCCCCTGGCTGTAAAGTGAAATTGACATGCGCGATAGGCAGGCCAAAACGGAGGTGACCATATAGGTGACCGCCCCCAATTGGTTTGTTGGCCACATCAAGTATTTATTTATTTTTATATAGAGGAACTATGGAAGTGACTTGAAGAGGCATACATTGGTTCATTACAGAGTGAGTGTGGGAAGGGAAGGGATTTTTATAAGCTCCCTCACAGCTCTGGTTCATAGTGAAAAGACAACTAGGACAGGACATTCCCAAGACAACACTATGCAGCCCATGACTGTAGGCTTGTCTCTCTGTGTCTCGATGCATAGACTCTATGCTGCAGCAAATCCCCACAGTGGCATTGCCCTCAGTACATCAACCCTTCTCCCCCTACCCCACCCCCCCCACCCCCCACACACACAACTATCCATCCAGCCATACACATGCACACAGGTCAATATCTATGTGGTACCCAGGTAAAACCCAGGTCTGTTACCATCAGTGCTGTAGTCCTTCAGTCTACCTAGCACCGCATTAATCCCACATTGATCATCCTCACTTCAGGCCCAGGATCTTTTAACATGGCTGGAGCGTCGTTAATAATGCTCCATACAGAAGCCATTTGACATTTCCTTTAATTATGCCCTTCATTTATTCATGCACTTGATCCCAGGAGCTTGTTGTGAAAAGCTGCCTTCAGGAATATTTTATTCCACCCCTTGGGGCCTACGGATTAACCATCTTAATAGCAAGCCCCGGAAGGTATTACATCCTCTGGTGTGTGTGTGTGTGTGTGTGTGTGTGTGTGTGTGTGTGTGTGTGTGTGTGTGTGTGTGTGTGTGTGTGTGTGTGTGTGTGTGTGACGCACGTGCGCGAGAGTGACTGCATTGGCATTGTGCCTTGTCTATATGTGTTAAGCTGTAGAAGCCATTAGGTCTTATTTCTCAAGAATTCGCAGGACTTACAGCATAGTGTATTATGAATTCTCCTGTATGACTGGCTTGTCTCATTCGAGAGATGCACAAAGAAAAGTGCAAATGGTTGCAAGATCTGCGCTTATCGCACAAAGCAGCGACCCTCATATTTAACCCAGTTTTAGAGGAAAACATCCCTGCTTAATTTGCTCACTCTGCATGTCGTTTCTAAGCCAGACAGCAAAACAGCACTTTTTACACAAAATATAAGAAATAACATCTGTGCACTCTTGAAGAGGGATTTGAGATCTTAATTATGATGATGCTTGATCATGGAATACAACTCAAAATCCTGGCTTCCCATCTCAAAGAATTTCTACAGGTTATGTGAAGAAAAATGCATCAATTCAAAGATTGGGATCAGGAAGCTTAGGTAAAAATGGGACACACACACACGCACACGCACACTAACACAGGTATGAGGACTAGGTAATTCATCATTTGTATAAATGGAAAGTCATTTGTCCATTTGACAATTTGTCAGAACTGGAGGAAGCAATATGTAGTCTACCATATTATTTCATAAAAAATTAAACATGAATTGCAGTGCACATGTAAAGCCACAACGTTTTCCTTCATTATAATCACATTCCACAAACACAATAAATCCCTGGCAATTTTTCCATAACCTTTTGCCCTGTTATATAATACACTGAAGCGCACCAACATGGTTTTTAATCTAAAAAGCTCCTGGTGTTGTTTGCAGTTTGCTCATTTAAGAATAATACAGAGAGTATACTCTTGGGGGTACGCGGGCTAACCCTCTCCTCTTCCTCGCTCTCTCTCTCTCTCTCTTTCTTCTGTTGTTTCTTGAGCCGAATTTATACTTGGTTGCATGTGGGTGTCACGCACTGAAAAGAACAGATCTACAAGCTCACAACCCATCACCCTGCAATGCACAGTGAGCTTGTAGATCTGCTATTTTAGGTGCACGACACCTGTGTGCAACCAAATATAACTCAGGCTTCAGTAGCTTTAGTTCATTAGCCAGACTGCTTTCAACATCTAGCATAGAAGACTAATGGGCCAGCATACCTTTTATTGCACACTGCAGCTCCATGGTTGTGGAGCTCCATTTGGAGGATGTAGAATTTACTCTCTTGCTGATAGCAAGTCCATGGTAGGGGCTAATGAATGTAGAGATCCAGTTTGAGATAAATCCTCCTGTAGGTCAATAAAAATTCACTTGGTGAAAAAAAAGGGAAGACCTGCAATTAGAAACCTGCTTGTGAGGGCTGGCCTGGGGCGAGTCCAGTAAATTCTGTAGAGAGATGTATTCAATCAAGCCTGGCAGCCCATGTGTCCTGGGACTGTCAGTCGAGAATTGATAACGTCCATTAACAGCGGTCTGTTGGTGCTGATAAATGTGTGATATCTATATACTGTATGTAAGAGAGGAAAATGCATGTGACAATAATGGTCTTTTAGGCAATCTCGCAAGCTTACAGATTCATTATGGTTGATAATATCCGCCTTCTTATCAATTTCATAATGTAATTCAAATGAGCTCAGTAAGCGTGTGATATTGGATAATCTCATACTGTGCCTTGCACAGGTTTAATTGTTTAAAACATTGGTTTCTTCATTTTTTTTATGTTCCACAATGTAAAATGGATTTTTATGCATATGCCCCTAAGATACACATGCATTTTAGTCTGCAGTGCACAATATTTCTGCAGATGTCAGAGCATCCCTGGAGCAATTAGGGTTTAGCGCCTTTTTTTCCCCTTCAGCTCAATCTCACAGGTGGAACACACTCTTACAGTATGTCATTGCCAGCGATTGAACCAAGAAACTTATAGCTAGTCTCCCTAGAGTAGAGGTATGAGAAACTCAAAAATGTATATTCATTTTCTCCATTTCATCCACTTCCTATCCTTTTAGAAAAGGTTCCTCACTCCTAAATCAAATAAGATTGTGTGTACCTTCTGCTGTTGTGGAGAAACAGTTGAGCAGAGAACAGGTGGCCGCGAGCACCACTGCCCACGTCCTCGTGCCAATCAGAACTGACATTTTCAACACCATTCTGTTGGCTGCTATAACTTCTGCTAATGGAGTTGCATAAAGCAATAATCAAATAATAGTCTCCATTTCAGCTATAAGGAGACAGAGGACGTCATTATTGGTGGGTAGAGGATATTGATAAATGTTATGTGGAACAACCCAATGTGGGTCATGGCTTTTGAGACAAACATTTTAATATTTAAACAACATTGGGGATTGGCAATTGCACTTTCAAATCAAAAGTCAGTGGGATATCATGTGGGACATTATTTGTCAGTACACACTAAAATCCTAAATGTTAATTTAACGCTCAGGGTTTTCCAGTGTATCAATCAGACGTAGAGAAAAACAATAATGATCACAGTGCAGAATGATGAGCCTGGAAGCAGACCTGAGAACTACTGTAGCACCCGTACAAACCTCTATATCATCTTTTCAGTCCACTTAGGTTCTTTCATGTATAGACAAATGCATATATACTGTATGTGTGTGTGTGTGTGTGTGTGTGTGTGTGTGTGTGTGTGTGTGTGTGTGTGTATATATATATATATATATATATATGTGTGTGTGTATTAGGGCTTTCACCAACAAGTCGACTAGTCGACTAGTCGACTAGTATAACCACTAGTCGACCTTGTTGGTACTAGTCGAATAGTTGAAAAAAAAAAAAAAAAAAAAAAATAATAATAATAATAATAATTAAATTTTTAATGCTATAGTAATGGCCCATCTTACTATTATTATTATCCTCCTGACTTTATTTTTTATCAAAAGGGGGTCAAAAGCATGCCCAATAAAAGCCTATTATTGGGCAATGGGGATCCTTGGAGACGCTGCTGTGGTGCTGTGCTGCTGTGCCAGAAGCGCTTCCCTTAAAACGCCATAAAAATAAGGGCAGGAGGATAATAATAATAGTAATATAGTAGTAGGATGGTATTAAAACAGTGCCACCCAAAAAAAAAAAAAAAAAAAAAAAAAAGTTTTTTTTTTTTTTTTTTTTTAATTTCGACTAGTCGACTAGTCGACTACCACTGGGTCAAATTAGTCGACCTGTAAAAATCTCTAGTCGTGAAAGCCCTAGTGTGTATACATATATATATGTGTATACATATATATATATATATATATATATATGTATATATATATATATGTATATATATATATATATATATATATATATGTATATATATATATATATATATATATATATATATATATATATATATATATATATATATATATGTATATATATGTATATGTATATATATATATATATATATATATATATATATGTATATATATATATATATATATATATATGTATATATATATATATATATATATATATATAAATAAATAAAAGTACTAATCACATTCTCAGCTAACAACCAATTATGTAGCTCATCCTAAGACAAGTGGACTATGTTCTGATATCTTATTGTAAAGTTCACGTTACCCAACCAGACATTCCTGGTGGTTAAGGTGCAATGCTTTTTCCATTTATTTAAGCTGTGATAAATATTTAAACTGCAAAAGTGTTGCAGAAGATGATACAAAAGTACCGTCTACTGAATATGCATTACCTATAAATATTTTAACTCTCATTTCACCAGTAGCCTTCCATTGGTTTGCCAAGTTTGTGTGTATGTGTGTGTGTGTGTGTGTGTGTGTGTGTGTGTGTGTGTGTGTGTGTGTGTGTGTGTGTGTGTGTGTGTGTGTGTTTGCTTGCCCCTGATGTTCAATTTAACAGCCCAGTATTAGGTACTCAGACATCTGCGATCAATAAAGCCAGTGTACAGCGAAGGTCAGCCTATACTTTATGTGGGATCGTGCACTTTTGCTCTGGTTCTAAAAAGCAGAATGAAAGAATAGTACATGATCTTATATTGGCTATATGACCATGTTATTTTCACATTTATCATTTCAGACTCCAGCACTTAGAGACATCTTCAATATCTGCCCATGATACCGCTAATATCTCTCATGATCAGATGGAAATATCTGTGCCAAATTTATTATGTTTGGATTTTCTTTGTTTTCCTCAACAGTGAACAGAAATGAACATAATCCTGCCTTTATTACCAAATTTCAATAGAAATGCACAACGTGCAATCATGTGATGGGACAATAAAATTGAATCTGAATCTGGTTGAATAGACTCCATTAACTCATTTGGTAGAAAAGGCATATTTGAACCCAGAAGTATACAACCTCTGGAAGTACCCCTCCAATTGTATTCACCAGGTTGTTTAACTGAATGCTGCCTTGGTCCTTTAGTATCCATCTTTAAATGAAATGTTTACCTCTTCCATGAGAATATTATGCAGTCTGGGTTTGTGTTTACTTTCATTTTGACAGCATTAGAGTCCTATTCTTGAGGGCACCATGTGGCATTATGGAACAAACAATGAGAATATCATCCAAGTTGGTTCTTTGCCATAGTTTTCTTCTCCAAAGAAACACATTCTGCAAAAACACACAATTCATGGATATACCTGTATGTTTGATATAAGGGTTTTCACATATTCTTCTCAAAAAGCTCAGTGAAAAAAAGATCTATCCCGCTATCTCGCTTGATATTGTGTTGTCTGCAAAGTGCAGACAATTGTATAGATTATCAATAGTCTTGTCCTAATGATTGTTTTCACTTTCCAGTTGTCAATGAGATCCCATAGCTCTTTGCATATATTAAAAGCTGCGGTTAACTTATGTTCAGCACAGAGTGGTTTGCAAGCAGATGTTGGCTTGGTGAATCTATAGGAATATTGGATCAAATTAGCCAGCAGACAACCAACAAGCAGTAGGCCTAAGTAGCAACACGCTCAGCAAAATACATTGCTAAATGCAATCATGCAAGGCTCCCAAAAATAGCTTGAACCAAATGGATACTCTGCATTTCTCTAAAGATGATTTGCACAGTTTTTTTGTGGACAAATAATGCAGGGATAATGTGCAAAAAAACAGGCTTTTCTCATTAAGGTCACCAAGGTCTGTGGCAGACCTCCGATTCCATGAATGATGATTAGCTAGTTAAGGGCTAGCACATCTGTTTCCCAACGCCTCTGTGACTAGCCTAGCATTTGTGGTGTGGAAATCATGAATTATTCACTGTTTTTAATTAACATAAAGTGTGCCGTATTGGTGGACTCGACATGCTGACTTTTGATTGCACATGAAACAGAAAATACATACAGAAGATACAACTTTGCTGGTACACTGCAGAGAAGCTTTATTGGATGCTGGGATGTTAGCTTCCCTGCAAGTAAAGAGTAGTGATTGTAAAACTCATTTTCATTTTAAGAGAATACTTAGACATTTAGAGCATTAACCATAACAATGCACATAGTAAGATATATGAGTACTCTAGTTCAGCCTTCACTTTGAACCTAGTGTTGATAGGCCATTAGGCAAAGCTGGATGATGATATTTCAAACCAACAATTCAAGCAGTCTGCAATGGGAATATCTTGTAATTAAAAGTGAATGAAAGCTTATAATTTTTAACATAACTCTGAAATGTAAAGAGCACATGAAAGCAATTCCAGCTGATGCAGACACACCTTCACAGCCTGAGTGTCACATTGGTCAGCTATCACGTTTAATTTGCTTCACCAGCACAAAGATTTCCATTTGCTTTTCAGTGGTTTTCTGTATCACTGTGGAGCAAAAGATGTCAAGACTCACACAAACTCATGCATATGCAGGCAGAAAGTATATGTGGACTCAGATTCTGTGTGCATGCAGATATGCACGAGCGCGCAAACACACGTGCACGCACGCACGCACGCACGCACGCACGCACACACACACACACACACACACACACACACACACACACACACACACACACACACACACACACACACACACACACAATGGGGCTGTATACGTTCCAAAAATCCCAGCCACACACACACACACACACACACACACACACGCACGCACACGCACGCACGCACGCACGCACGCACGCACGCACGCACGCACGCACGCACGCACACGCACGCACGCACGCACGCACGCACACGCACTCATGCATATGTACACACACATGCAGGAGTCAGACAGAACACAGATGTATTCTGAAACTGGTTGTGTATTAAGGACATTTAACATTTTGAACTTTGTAATTTTTCCCTTGGGCACTGCAAGTCTTGTGAGACGCTTGTAATACCGTTAAGTGGTGATGATGTAACCATCTGTACTACACTGCAACTGTGATATTACACACACTATGCACTCACACATTCACACCCCATAGGTCTTGAGAGACGAAATCAAGACCACTAGCTTTGATTGCTCTCATCGGTCAAGGTTTACTCCCAATCCATCTCCATTTACTGCCAATAGTAATGTTGACATCTCTCTTGGGCAGCAGATATGAGATAATCAATAGTTCCTGGCCATATGGGGGGTTTCACAGTCAAAGAGTAATGTATTTATGTGATACCCTCCCATCATCGAAAAAACAACCTACACATAGATCCACCTGTCCTCCTTGCATATGAGGCAGTGATACTGTATTCTCCAAGGATTTCATCTGAAGGAAGGGAAGTACTTTGGACAGGATTGACTCCTTTCGTCCCTCCTCCATTTCTCATTCCGTCGCTCTTTTACGGCTCTGGCACTTAAAGGTAGACCTGGTCAAATCAAACATTGCAAGGCAACACCTGGGTACTTCAATTATTCTGCCTGGAAGGGAGATATTGGAGATTTGACAAAGGGAATGGATGCAGGGAAAGAGCTCCGACAGGATCAGGTCAATGTGTCAACACCCTCGGCTTCAATACCAAGAAACTCATAATTGGATGAACCCGTACAAGCAAGCAATGGCTCATTGTGGAGCTAGGATTAATATTAACAGTCCCCAAAATAGCCCCTGCATGCACTGACACAGAGTACACAATGTGTGGCACTGCTGTCCCAACTCTCAGACAAAAACAAGGCATTGATATCTCCTAATTAATATTGCTTGTTTGGCTTTATTAAAGATCCGTCCGATAACTTTATAATCTACATCCTATGTTGTAATATTCAGATTTTACATGGGAACCACTGAAATTATCACATTTTGCATTTCAGCGATAAAATCTAGTCTTATTATCACCCTTTCAAATTCCTGTAGTATTTCCTGAAGAAGGTTATTAAGGAACTAAACTAAATTATTTTTAATAATCTGGATGACCAGTATACAGTATTTTGGCCTTGCAGGATGCAAATGATAATGTCAGCTGAAAGACGGGATGGGATGGTAGGTACTGCATTTATAATGTTTAAATGATATAATGCAATTCTTCAGTATACCTTATATATTTTGCTCTCTGTTGCTTTTTGAGAAAATGACATAAAATGTATTGAGGTCTGTAACACATCCAGACCTTATTAAAAACATAAAACATGAATTGTGCTGATTTCCATGAGCTAAGGCATGGGCTAAAGGCCCTTTCTTTGCACATTCAAACTGATGTTCTTAGGAGATATCTTCAGGGACATTTCTAGTGCGAGTAGGGCACAGAATAATTTGCAGTGAAACGACATTATGCAGGGAAGCACCATCTAGTGGTAATATTTCAAATGAGTTGTCCAATTAGACCACTTGTGAATGTTACATAATGTAAACAAAAAACAGTAACTCATCAGCTTGGAAAAGAAAACACACACATCCTAATTCAAAAACGTTTCATCAAAGAAGTCAAATAGATTTTGGTGTAATGCTTTTATAACTGAGTAGAATTAAAAGACAATGCTCGTGGCAGACATAGTCAGTCTATAGATATTAACAAAGTGAATGAATGCTAAATTAAACTGAAAACCTTTAGAACTAGTAAAGCATCCCATAGACTAGAGACCTGGATTCTCTGAGGGGTCGCTAAGGATCCAGAGGCACACATTTCTCAAGACCTCCTCCTATACAACCCTGTCAAATGTCCAAGCTTTTCTGGGAACATGACTAATGATCTATCTCTAATAATCACAGACTGAGTCAAAATCAGGGTTCGGGTGTGCGGCAGATAAGGCAGGGATTTAGAGTAATTATTTTTCTTTTGTAATGAATCAGTTGGTACGCTGTTTACTTGCAAACCTTGTTTAAAAAAGTAACTCAATATACTGTAGAAGTCAAAGGAATAGTAAATCATGATTTAATTTAATTACTCTCTTTCTCAAACCTTGAGTATTATGCAAGAGCAGGCAATCAAGCAATGAACACGGTAGTTTATGTCGTTCTGTAGGTTTACGCCGAGCTCTAGTCTTCTAGGGATGTCACTAGGGGGCATAGTTATACCACTGGAGAACTGGCCTCTGCAGCCTTGTGGAAAACGGGTAATAATGCATGCTTACATTACCATGGCAACCATATATTCTATCTATACTCTCTCCTTGTGCCAATAGGAAACCCTCCATTGTAGCTATGGGACAGGGCAGAGGTCAAATTAAAACCTCTATGACTTGCACTGTTCATGTCACCGAAGAAATTGCAAGAAAGTATTTGGCTCAACACTTCAATTGAGTTTTCCATTTGGATTAAACAGACATTTTCCATACCACAATCTTCTTCTATCAACAAGGTATTTGTCACCTGACCCCATCTATTGCTTGTGATCCTGAAGTGTTTCATTCCACACAGAAAAACATAACCCAAGGTCAAGATTACAGGTCACTGCAGAGCTATGCCTTGTAAAGGGTGACAATGAGCTTTCTCCTCGTAGAGTTCCAACCTGTCTCAGAGTGAATGGTTTTTGGTTCATTGTTCACTGCTGGTTCTTGAGATGCTGCTTACCATGTGTATCCAGCCTACTAAATGACTTGCCATTTTTTTTCTTATAATCTAATGTGAGTCCTGAGAACAAGGAAGGCATTCCAATTTGAGTGTGCAAAACATTGCGTTTATAATACTTAAGTGTTGACTGAGTAGCATTGCTTGTAGACATACTTTACTTGCCAGCCATGTGTCCTTGGTACGTTTACAAATAGTGCCATATGAAATGCAAAACAAGTGCTCACACATCTGAGATATTTTTCAGACATAGAAATGGTGCATTGAAGTTCATGATATACCATAAATGTTTGAATATACAGAAGTGAGAGAACATTGTCATACAGTAGGAGTGACTTTATTTTTTGGAGATTTTGGGGCTTTTATGCCTTTACTTGAACTTCTACTCTGCACTGTTGTGAATTATATCCTCATCCTAAGGTAAGTTGGGTGAATAAAATATTGGATTTAATATTTTTTTATTTAACCTTTATTTAACCAGTAAAACACATTGAGACAGAGTCTCTTTTACAAGTGGGAACTGGCCAAGGGGCAGATTAAAAATTTCACATCTCTGCAAAAACAAACATACAAATCAGTACAACAATAATATTAATACATCCATGACTCCCAGGAACCTTAAAAACAAATCTCCTAGTGAAACTAATTAATTACTCAGCTCAACCAAGTCGGTTAACCTACCAGCCAGTTAATCCAAAATTACTACATGTAGCAATTCATAGAATTTTACCCACATGTACAATGACATAGTGTTTCTTTTTTTTTTTTTTTTTTTTTTTTTAGACATCCAAACAATTACAGGAATGAGCAAGTTTCTCAACAATGAAACTTTTAAACATTCGCAAAGAGATAAGTGTGGAAAGTTTGAAACTCTTTTGGAGGTCATTCCAAGCCCATGGACCATAAAAAGCAAGGCATTTTTTGCCCACCTCAGATGAGAAAGTCGGTACTACACAACGTATCCATGCATTAGATCTAAGATTGAGGCCATTCTTTACCACCTCGAATTTTGAGGAGATATAAGAGGGGAGAATTCCACCCAAGATTGCCTTATAGATGAAAGTGTACCAATGCTGCTGCCTACGGGCACCTAAGGAGAACCAGCCGACTGCTGCATACAGAGTACAATGATGTGTCCTAAAGGGTAAGTGAGTTACAAATCTCAGTGCCGAATGGTACAAAGGATCCAAAAAGGCCAATGTAGTAGGACAAGCAAACCTATAGATGGCATCACCATAATCTAGCTGGGACAAGAACAGACCGGCAACCAGTTTTTGGCGAGCAGCTCGGGCAAAGCATGCCTTCAATCTATAGAAGAAACCTATAGTAAATTTCAATTTCTTGCTCAGAGCATCTACATGCAAGCAGGTAATACCTCTCTAGTCCAGATTACACACAACCCCAAATCCAGTATATCATTTTTTCCATTTACCTTATTCATGAAAAACACGAGGGGGGATATAATCTGTACTAGACCAACTCTAAATCCAGTACATTATTCATTCCAGTTACCTTATTTATGTACAAGGGGGGTATAGTCTGTACTAGAAAGGTATAAATTCAGTAGGCTATATTATTCACCCGAATTACCTTATCTATGAAAAACACAAGGGGGTATAGTTTGTGCTAGAGGGGTATAATTTGGGCTAGCCTCCCGGAGTATAAACTGGACTATAGCCCAGAATATACCCTGGGGTATGTAACAGGCTAGCCCACTTTAACAATGGGTATAATTTGGCTGGGGCCTGGGGTATACTTTGGGCTGTTACACCTGGCCGAGCTCATAGTCAAATACGGCAGCTCTCTGCCTGAATTTGCCCACCCAGATGGTACCGATATGTTACATTTTGGGCCATGGCCCAAGGACTTACTCCTTTTCTTATTACTTCCTTATTGTTGCATATTATGTCTATTTTGGTGCTACAATGTCTGAAGAACCAGAAATAAATCCTTTTACTCTTATGTACTGGTAGGCTACGCAACATGAACAATAAAGAAACCTGCGAGAATAACCCCTCTGTACAAAAAAAGGAATTGCAGGTCGAAATAGCCCTCAGGCTGCCTCAGCACTGAGCTCAGCAATATCTGCACTTGGCTTTCTGATAACAAACTGTCATTACAACTGGGAAAAACAGAATCCAACAAAAATACAACCTTTTTTTGGGTCCAATTCCAACCTCAGTAGATTACTGAGCCGGTGAAAAATTGGCATCAAAAGTGATCACAAAAGTCAACCAAAGAGCGAGATTTTTAGGCAGGATCTCCTCGTGCACAGGAGTGCACTGAGGACTCTTGCCGGAGCCCTCATCCAGTGTAATTTTGACTATTGCTTGCTCCACATGTTCTTCTGCTAAATGCCTAAATTGCAAATGCATTAACACCCCCAAGTCACAACAAACAAAACTACAGACCTTTCAAAACAAACTGTTAAGTAAGACTACACCCCTCCTCCACCCCAGGGCCAGGAGGACTCACCTACTGTATAACCACAACTCTCAAAATGTAATTGGACTATAAATTGATCACCAGCAAGCTTGTCCCAAGAAATGCAAACAACGCACTCCATCAGCATGCCCATATATGGGGATATACTGATGACATCATGGATTTCCATATATACTGTAGGCATAAAAGGGACAAGGACTGACAGATACAGATATATAGGCATGAAAGGGAAACAGGTAGACAGACAGAAACAGTCACAGGGTACAGCAAGTACTCTGACAAAGCCCCAAACACTATGACTCAGGCATATTGGTTAGATCGGCAGTGCCACGTAGGTGTGAGGGCAGCGTAGTGGCCGAACCTCTATATATGGTGTCCAGTGTTCTCAAGGGCCCAACTGTCCGGCTAGTTTATTGGAGTATTAGATTGAAGCTTACTAGCCTACAACAGTGGTTCTCAACCTTTTCTGGCTGGACCCCACAAAATAATCATATTTGAACTGGGGACCACTCAAAATAATCATATACCCCCCCCCCCCCAACACTTGGAATTATAGGAGTTGAGGCATTACATTTAGTTTAACTCAGTTCCCACAGAAAAATATTGTGAAAATAGCAGATCTACAAGCTCACAAGCCTCAAAACGCTGCAGTAATGGTCTTTTTTCTTTTCTTTCTTTAAAAAAAAAAGTATTAAAAAGGTCTTTAAAGTCGTTAAATTGTCACTTCACTGTCATCTGGGGACCCCCCCAAAAAAATCTCTTGGGGGCCCCCTGGGGGTCCCAACCCACAGGTTGAGAACCACTACGCACGCTCACATGCGCACACACGAATGCAAAGAGAAGGGAAATAATGAAGATTTTAGCACTGAAGAGTAGCCTATTGTATTGGCTGTAGTGGACCGAAATCAATCAATGTTGACTAATTTATATTATCCTTTAAATGATGAATCTATGTCATAGCTGAATGAACACGGTCCCACTGAACAATTAGAATCCTCTTCAAGTTCAAAGTCGTTGCACTCAGTGGTGGAATAAGTAGGCCTACTCAGATATTTTACTCAGCCTAAAAGTAGCAGTACCACAATGTAAAAATACTAGAGTAAAAGTAAAAGGCCTGAATGTGTTCAAAAATGTTACTTGAGTAAAAGTACAAAAGTATTGGCATCAATTCAAAATATAGGCTACTTAAAGTACCATAAGTAAAAGTAGGCTACTAAAATGTTAAACATAGCAGATCTACAAGCTCACAATGCATCACGATGCAATGCGTTGTGAGCTTGTAGATCGGCTATTTTCCAATAGCCATGTGTAAAATAGGGCTAAAGTGGTTAATGTGTGTTTTATAAATATAGCTGCAAAGTAACATAGTGAAAGTACAATATTTGCCTCTGAGGTGTAGTGGATAGAAGTAGAAGTATTACAAATTGGAAATACTCCAATAAAGTAAAAAAAAAAAAAAACTCAAAATTGTACTTAGGTACAGTACTTGAGTAAATGTACTTAGTTACTTTACACCTACGTTACGTTGCACTTGGTTTGACCTCTGTTGACAGCTTCTAAATACAGGGACGAACGGCACGACGAACCCTCCCGAGACTTGACTTGCCACAGTTGTTGACACGCACTATTTGCTGTCAGTCAAAGTTTCAGGCATTTCTGCAGAGGCGCCGAGACACATGCCAGAGACTCTGTTTAGTCACTGTACAACTTTATCAATGAGACATATAATTATATAGGGCCTATGGTAAATTTATGACGCATTACAAATAAATAGTTTGCTTTGTGCTATTGTCTGTAGGATCTGTGCAACAATAACTTCAATTCAAGTTCCTGTTCCACACGGCGAACATCATGAGAAAAGACAACTTGCATTTTCATGAGACTTTGTATGCCAACGGCTCTAACTAACATCTGATGGGTAAGATGTTCTACTTTATATTTTATTTTCTCATGAGCAATTTAATGTGTTTTAGAAGCAGAACAAATACAGAAAAAACGATACCTTTTATATTTTCCAGGCTGCGCGACATGTTGGGACCTCATAGAAACTTAGATAAATCCAGCGCAGTCGGATGCAAACACAGCTGTAGGCTATTATTAGCCTATGTGAGGTGTTTTTCTTCATCAGTGGTGGAACAAAAATACTCAATGTCTTTACTTAAGTAAAAGTATCAATCCTGCAATGAAGAAATAAATAGTAAAGTAATAGTACCTACATTTGGAAATATTCCAGTAAAGTGAAAATACCTCAAAATTGTACTCAAGTACATTAGGCTACTTGAGTAAAGGTATACTTAGTTGCCTAGTGAGGTGTTTTTAATGAAAATGTAGATTGGGGCAATTTGCTACTGAAGCTAGTTGCAGCGTTAACTTTTGATGCAAGCATGCTTCCAGTTTATCTAATTTTCCACTAGAGATTTAGGTTTACAATGTTGATTAATGGTAACCGGAAGACTCGCCCCAAAACACACTCGCCCAAACTTTTTTCGTGGATAAGGTAAGAAATAACTTCATGGTTAGGCATCGTTTTACTGAGGTTAAGTTTAGGAATAAGGTTAGGTTTAAGCATAGTTTACTGGGGTTACGTTTAGGAATAGCAGGTGGCGACCGTTCCGAGGTCGCCGGATTTGCATTGGGGCGACTGTGTTTTGGGGCGAGCGTTTTGGTATTCGACTTAATTTGTAGAGATTCGCCCCTCCTGTGCTGACTCAAAGTAGGTTGTCGTTTGCAACACACCCACTCTTTTGGCACCCAGTAGCCTAATGGTATATTTACGTGTACATCACGCCAATAGAATTTGGACCCAACTCAGAGATTTCATCTTCATAATTATTTAATAGGCCTATTAAAATCATTAATAGTTAATTAGATTTTTATTAGGTGTATTTCAGTGTATTATATAGTATAGGCCTTAATTCCCTATGCGGCCCATGCAGCCATTTGTCAATCCAATTATTCTGGCTTTGATCTTTTAAATGATGAGAGGCTGAGCCATTGTGCCATGTAATTAAAACAAATTCCTTATTCTCCCCCACATCTAAATGCCAATACAGTATATCAATGCTGTATGTTAAATCAATCTACTTAAAATTAAAATGCAAAATTGTTGAGCCTTTGAAAGGTCTACTATGAAAATGAACAAGGCTAGGTGAAACCTAGATATGGCTGGACAATGAATCTGCATTGTGCAAAATTGTTGGCAATTTGCTTGAGGCATTGTTGTTATCGTTTGTGGTTATAATGGGAATTCCTGGATATGAAATCTACACACTAGAAACGGTGTTTGAATAGTTACCTTGTTGGGCTAACTGGCCAACCAGCGATGTAACTTCATCATGAGAGAGTGAGTGACTGACTCAAATGCTTTTTTCTTGGAGACTAGTAGGCCTACCTTGCTGGATAAGAAATGTACATACATTGCCAGCATAGGCAGTGGAGTGTCATTCCCATATTGCCCTTAATGATATATACTTAATACTTAATAATCATGTGCTTGTTCCCACAGTAGATGAATGAAACGGTTACTGTACTTAAGGCTCATGCAAGAGGTGTCTATAAGCATTTGGGAATGATAAAATATGTATTTGGGACAAACAGATTGACTATCCATCTGTAGACATCTGGCAGACCGGCTAATTTAACTCTGCTCTGACACTTGTCATTCACACTCATGAGGCGGGAGGACATCACAGGTCATTTGACATGATAAGGAGATGTGAGATTGATGCTACAAAATATACCTGCATTTTAAATCGGCAGCTATTTCCACAGGATGTCAAAATGGTAAATACTAGTAAATTACTGGCTTTACTTGCGAGTGGGAAAGGGGTTTCTGTCAGGCAGTCAAGTCTGTCAGTCAAGAATCAGGAAGGTTTTATTTGTCACTAATGTATACAAGTACAAGCAGCGTAATGTTGTCGGGTCAGTCAAAAACATGCTCTTCTATAGGGCACGCCTGCTGCGTCCAGCCAAAAAGTGTGAGATCTCTCTCTCTCTCTCTCTCTCTCTCTCTCTCTCTCTCTCTCTCTCTCTCTCTCTCTCTCTCTCTCTCTCTCTCTCTCTCTCTCTCTCTCTCTCTCTCTCTCTCTCTCTCTCTCTCTCTCTCTCTCTCTCTCTCTCTCTCTCTCTCTCTCTCTGAGAGGGAATGGGGTGTTGCTGGTTGAGTAGCCCAGAGCAATTGGCTACGGTTGGTTCTTTATTCTAGCCTCTGCAGTGCTATAACAAGGAAAGAGGTCGAACCTCTTTCATTGTATAACTCAGCTTGACTGAGATGTAGTAACTGGTGAATCCAGGGATATTCACTCCCCGTTGTGATGTTTCAGCCAAATACTCATTAAGCATTCATTGACAGCACCACAACTTCCTACGTGGAATAGAAAAGGTTTGTCTTTGCTCCCAAATTTTTAAATACCTCCATTTGTGTGTACATTTTGGTGTGCTTCCTCAAAGTTATCTCCCATTCATAATTAGTTTGGAAATAATACACAGCAAAATCTAGAGACTCTAGAGTGTGAATGTGAGCGTGCAACAATCACGTAAATCGTGATAAGCTGGGATCAGCTCTTGATTTAGTCTTGAAAATGTTGGACCAGCAGACTGACCGATTGACCGACTGAGTGGCTTTTACTAGCTCAGTGGTCACAGCTAAAAATGGACTGTCACTTATAAAGCACTCCAGATTTTACTGTGGATGAATGAACACATTAACTTGTGCTTTTACACCATTGCACCATTTACCCATTTAATCTCACCGATGATTGGTGCATCTGTGCCAGCATGAGCACACACGACTCCACCCCCAAAATACTAACACAGCAACACATTAACTGTAACTCACACCATACGCACAAACATTAACTGTAACACACAACATATTTCTCTTTTTTCCCCCTCCCTTTAAAATATAGTGCTGCTCATTTAGATGAGAGCACTCTCTTCACATCATGAATTTAACTTTTCACACCCACTGCTCACTGGCATTTTAGTTTATTACAGGTTTATTACAGATAAACACTGAATGCCAGATGGTGAGTGGTTTGTCTGAGTACAGCTCTTATGAAAAGAGCCTGAATGCAACCCATTAGTGGGATTCACCGTTGAAATGTCATAATGCCATTGCTTTGACACCGGTGGCGTGAGATGCACTTTTCAAGGAAAATGACTCCCTAGTCAGATGAGAGACTATATTATACATAAAACTGTATAAAGAGAAAATATTCCGCAATCCCCACCTCTTTTGTCAAAGTAGTGTAATAAAATGCCATCGTCCATGGGGCAGGTATTACCAGATTATTTGTTACCACATGCCAAGTATTCTGTCTCCACCCATCACTCTCCCGGAGAGTTACCCCTGTAATTGTCTAATTAGAGCTTGGTGTAAGGGTTTTGCTGCGCTCACCCTTAAATGCTTGGCAAAGCCATAATCAGGTGTATGTGCATTTCAGCAACTTACATTTAAGACCCCTTTTCAGTGCTTATTGGAATTATAATCCACACCACTTGCAAAGTCATTAAAATAGCAGAATGAGGCTACAGGCCTGAAAAAAAATTAAACGTACTCAAATCAGCACGTTTCAACACAATTGAAATTATGGTGGATATGATCGCAACTAAAACTTTTCAAATTACTGTACTAAGGTGATACCAGGACTCAAAGATAATATCAATAACAGTTGCCTTTAATGCATGGGCAGCAGTGACCTATTAAATATACACACAATAAGTCAATTAGTGAAGACAATTCCTCTGACTTTTATATAATCGCATCTATTTCCTGACATATAAGGGACAGGTCGATTTTTAAAGAAGGGTACCCCTGGAGAAAATGCATGTGCCCTAATCTAAAATGCCATGACCCTCTCTTTGACTAAAAAAAAAAATCAATGACCCTCCCCAAGTGATTAAAAAAAAGATTAACCCTCCCCGCCTATAGGAGTGTCACGATATATTGTCCCACGATATAGCCTATCGTGGTATAAAAATGTGACAATACATGAGAAAAGAACATTAATAATGTATCATATCGATATCATTTTGCCCAACATCATGTATGTATCGTGAAACCCTCCCCATCAAATACAACAACATGACATTTAAAACTGATAATATGTCAGATGTTTTGCTTTCCACATTGATTAGAACATTAGTCAGTCTTGCTAAATGCACAGTGTAGTGTCTGTAGTGGTAGCAGAATGGACAGTGTTCTCAGCTTATGTGCAACAACCTATGTGGGAAATCCATTGAATCCTGGTCAGATTGAAGAAAGTTGAATATTTGGTAGTCAGTAGTTTACAACTTTTGTCACTCTGCCCTTTTAATTATTAACTACATTGACTACACTGTTGCCTACATCATGGGTTTTCAACTGGTGGTCCTTGGACCACTGGTGGTCCGTGAAGGTATTCCATGTGGTCCCTGACCATGCATTTAGTAATGTAGGAAAGTGAAGATTTGTATTATATTTTATTTTATCGACCGTTAGTTGAGAAACAGTATGATGTATGATGACGCATCAATGTTGTCAGTTACTTGGAAGTCGGATGTCAAGAACTTCCACAGAAATGGGAGTTAGAATTTCAAGGGAAACTGAACCTGTTTACCTGGTTGAGTCATCATTAGTAGGAAATGTGCCCATATCAATCGGCATGTGCTTGCTCATACATATGTTGCAATGAATCAGTGAGTTTAATATGGAAGGTTAAGAGAACAGAATAAGGGCAACCATGGGAAAGGAATGCATCAGTGGTTCTCAAACTTCTTTATGAGCTCTGGACCACTAGCATATCTCCGTTAAATAATGACTGTTAAGGGCTTCATTTAATTCACCTCAAATTAATAAATTGAATTAAGGTCTTAACAGCCATTATTTAATGTCAAGCTTTTCCCCCCACACCACGCTCATATCCCCCCTCCCAATACAACAGTGGTCCCCAGGTTGATTCTCAGTCAGGGTGGTGGTCCCTGGTTCATAATCAGTTGAAAACCCATGGCCTACATGTAACAAATTAGGCTATCGATTATGGCCTGATGATTCTGGTTTTACTTGTGGAGCTAGGCTGGCATCTATACATAACTGTCCATATAGATCCAAATTAATCACATGCACAGAATGACTTCAAATTATTATGAATATCCAGTTATAAATTGGTCATTGTAACCTACCTAGTGTATGTAATTCTATGAGCAACAAAAACACACTTAAAAGAGGATATCTCTGTGTTGGAAATTGGGATAATGCATCTCTCCAATATACCTAACCCCTGTTGAAGTGTTGCTTAATTGTTCAACCACCATCGTTAAGATGCTGAATAGATTTGACTGGGTCGTTCACACTCACAGTGCGTTGATGGCTTGACTATAACAATAGTCTGGTTGTCCTGTTAGGGCAACCACACTAATAACAATACAACAATAACAATATGCGTTTATTTCACAAAACACAATTGTGTAACGAGGTAGCAGACTGCAGTCACAAGAGCTCCGGCACAGAAGCATTTCCCTTCACCAAGTGACATAAAGGGTGTTTTTCAAAATAAGAAGAGCATGCTGTATAACCCTAGCCTGGGATCCAGCCTGCTCGCTACATTCTGTGCGGGGGGGGGGGGGGTTCTCACTTCTCTTCACAGTCTGGAAAGCCTCCTATCTCCGTGCCCACACGAGAGAAGCCCGCGGCTTCTGATTTGTCTCTTCCTGACTTGCCTACATAATGGAAATACAAGTCAAATAGGATCTGAGTGAGACTGAGTAGCGAAGTGAGAAAAAAGAAAACGTAGCGAATCAGGATTCCAGGTTAGTATAACCCACTCAGTTGTCAAAAGATCAAAGATACAAAACTCACTTTATCATAATGTAATTGTACCGTTACCATTTTATCCTTCCCGACACCGATTCTAATACCCATAACTTGCGTATCGGTCGATACAGAGTACCGATCGAATAACGAATACAAATAAAAATCTAGGACAGTGGTTCTCAAAGTGGGGTCCATGGACTTTCAGGGTTCCTTGAGGGGGTTCCAAATGGACCCTTACAGGTATGTAACTCTGAGAGTGTACACATGGAACCAAATTGGCCGATAGGGGCCAGTCGGTTCCATTTGTACGGAATTCACCAATCAGGATGGGATATGAATTATCAGACAGATCTGTGTCACATAACCACACTCATGGTGGCGCTATAGCAGGACAATGGGAAAGGGTGTAATTTCTTACTCAGTTTCATGGCAATCGGACGCTGCATTTATGATTTGAGGTATTTTGATCAAAATGAGCCACTCCTGCAAACTTTAGATGCCAATCTTAGCTAATCAGGATGGAATATGAAAAATAGAGATGTGTACTGATTTGCGTGATGTTTGGACAAAATCTATTGGAGTAATATCAGTAAAAACAGTATGTTAACCACATTAACCCTGGTGTCCACATTTGTCAAATTTGTCAAAATTATTATTATTATGAATTCAAAAATATTACATTATTTGAATCACAACCTGAAGTTGTACGTGCTGCACAATGCTGAATCCCCCAGAGTCGAGAAATGTGGTTATTAATCTGTTGGGTGAACAAAAGTGAATAAAAATACTATTCACAAATAGTAAAAAATGCCTCCTCTAGTACGTATGGACTCGCCAACCGCTTCTTTTCCCATGGCAGTGAGATGTTGCACCAGGAGATTGGAGGTTCACGCTATATTCCCCAGTTCCCCTCCCTGCTGAACAGGCGATCTGACCAACCAGGAGTTACTGGTACAGCGACAAGGATACAATCCCCTGCTGGTTTCCCAGCCGCAAACATTGCTAATTGTGTTTGTTTGCCTCTATACCACCTGGATGCCCTGTACATGTCTAACTATGACTTTGACATATTGTAGTTATCTTTTTCTTTCACTGTTGAGGAAAGCTCAAAGTGCAACCATTACCAGCAATGACTTCTCTCTCTACCCTCCGTATTGTTGTGCGTTTGATAGACACTTGAACTTGAATGCTGGATGATGCAAAGCTAGATGAAACTGTGTATCATTGGTGCCATCAAGTTAACCCCTCATATGTTTAATTGAATTAGGCACATAACACATACACTAGGCTTAGCAGCCCCACAAAAGGCCCTCTCTTTATCTGACTGACAGAAACTACCTTGGCATACTAGACTTACACAGGCTGCTAGCCTATATTTCACTGATCTGGACCTTTGTAGGCCTGGCATTCAGTTAGACATCTTAAGATCTGTAAGTACACACTGTATACACACATCTTTTACATAAATGATAAACTGATTAAATGTATTCAACAACTTGAAATTCAAGGCCATAAATAATGTCCAGGCAATACATAACTAATCACTCATTGAGAGAATTTGAAATTGTGCCAAACGTGTAGCGACACAGAAGTTAGTGAATGCATTTTGCTGCTGTCAGCACCTGAACCGTTCCACTGTTACCCACCAGGAACAGCCAGTACAGTACCTAACAGCCTTACTGTTGTTTGGGGGGAGGTGACTATGACCACTGTTGTGTGATGGGTGGGGTTATGAGCTAAGGTTCTTTTTGTTTATTCAGGTGCACAGATTTTGTCTATTCCGGGCTAGTGGTGGACAGGCACAGAGTCTCATGTCATGTTCTGGGTCCAACCTTGGCCTGTATTCGTCAGGTATGCCAGTGTGGAAAAATCACTTTCACAGAGATACGCACTTGCAAAATGTACAAAACACTTCATTGCTTTTACTGTAATCTCTGGGGATTCTGCCTGACAACTCATCCAGAACTTCACAAGGGAATGTCATTCATACGTGAGCCCATCTTCACAGAGTCTGTGGATCTTAATGAGCTGATCCTTTTCTGTGGTAGTTGAGCTTGAAATACTTTTGGAATTGAAGCATTGAAGCACGAGGTACCACCAAGTAAACACCAAGTAAATTACTTGGGGACCAAAGTAAAAATCAGGAATATTGTCAGTCAGGAATGCACTCACTTGCTTATACAATACCTGTAGTACTTGTTGTCAGAGTATTCGCTGTACCCGTTGTTATACCCAGTGCAGTACCCATTACCACAGTACTATCGTTAGATATTACAATCAATGGGAAATGTATAAACGTTGTCATAAACTTGTTGTACACTAACCATTGTCAGAGTACTCAGTGCGGTACCCACTACTACCATATTTAGGTAGGTCCGGTTAGCCAATCAGGGAAACCGATTACAACAACAACAACCCCCCCAGAAACAGCTTTGGTGTCGGTGAGTTTATAAGTGCTCAAGTTATCAGCCATGTTTATTTTCAGCTGCATCTGGCATCAAATATCCAACAGCGGTTTGAATGCATCGGGTGTATTTGAGAAAGCATTTGATAAAGCTCAATTTTTGAGAATTCCTCTTGTTAAGTAATTCATTTATATTTGTAAAAAAATAAATAGCTCACCCAAAATGTATTTGCTCTCCCAGAGTAGTCCAACAATCACAGATTTTTACATATCAATAGATTTAATAGTCTTAGAGAAAGCATTGAAGCATATCAGCTATTCAGAAGTACTGTTTAAGCAGATAATCTACAGATAATGCATAAATGCATAAATTAGGCAATCTCCATGGTGAGCATTGATGAATTTGCTCTTGAAGGCCCATGTTAGCTTGACAAAATGAGAAATAATGTTCGGTGGCAGTCTAGAGTTGTCAATATTAAACTTCAATGTGTTCTTAAGTTCTAATGCAAACTTACACTGGCCTAAGAGCTTCACTTTCCATATTGACATCACTCCAGTGTGGTTCCATTCATTGCACCCTTGCCCAGGATAAACAAACAACACACATCAAGGAGACCAATTTTACAGTTCATTAATTGATAGCGTGGCTGATTGTTCTGCTAAGCTGTTTCAACACACTTTCCTGCTGTGTGTGTGTGTGTGTGTGTGTGTGTGTGTGTGTGTGTGTGTGTGTGTGTGTGTGTGTGTGTGTGTGTGTGTGTGTGTGTGTGTGTGTGTGTGTGTGTGTCAGTTTGTGCAGTCACATACCGCCTGCTTCTATACAACATTAAGAGTGGCTGGACTCCTATTCACTGTAGTTCAAGTTCAAGCGATCCTTTTGGGTTTTTCCTGTTTGGAAAATGCATGGAAGAGTGAATCTGAACTGGTTAAATCTCTATGTATTAGTGTAGTAGTGTGGGTGTGTGTGTGTGTGTGTGTGTGTGTGTGTGTGTGTGTGTGTGTGTGTGTGTGTGTGTGTGTGTGTGTGTGTGTGAGTGAGTGAGTGAGTGAGTGAGTGAGTGAGTGAGTGAGTGAGTGAGTGAGTGAGTGAGTGAGTGAGTGAGAGTGTGCGCACACGCATGCGTGCGAGCATGGGGGGGTAGCTAGTTGTGGACAGTTGCAGAGCTTTTCTTGGAAGGCCGCTTGTCCTCTTGTAAAATGCTTAAATTCTTACTTTCTCCGTCATAATCCGAAATAGAAGGCTCATTGTTAGAATTCCACTATCTCCTCTGACTGTGTGGCATGTTTGCTGATGTGTAGTATCATGAACAACAAAACGGCATGTAGATAGTAGATTACACCATCGTGTGGTTTCCACCAAACTTTCACCTGCCATTACATCAGAAAGGAGAAGGCTTCAATAATGCTAAAAACGTCTCCATAAGCATCCTTGGTCAAACCTCTTGCACAGACACCAGTATTCCAGTTGCCACGGTTTCGGGCTCTCCGCCTCTGAACCCTGCCAGCTCCTAGAAAACAAAGAGCAAAGGTCGTGACTGCTCCAGCCGACAACTGTTTGTTGGAATCACCCCTTCACACAGGGGGGCACAAATAACTTTGCAACCCATCTGAATAGGGCCAACCATCTTCTCTCCCATGACCACCTAGAGTGAAGCAGGAACTATGGTAATCTGGGAGTAAGGACACACACACACACACACATACTGTCCTCAACCTCCTTACTGCCCCTTTCCTTGAAAGCCCCATGCTGCACGTCCAGGGGTGTTAACACAAGCTTGATGGACAAAAGGCTGCATTCCTATATGCGCACGAGGAGCATGGTTTGCTGGCACTTGAAATCCTCTTCACTCCTTTCAGACTGAACTCTTTGCTGTTGAACAGTGCCCTCTCTGTTAGGAGCCACTCTTTTGGAGACAACTCCCATTTTGAGACAGAAATACAGAAATACTCTGTGGCATACACAACCCTGTTGACAACAAGGGCAATGTGTCATAGTCGCCAGTCTAGGAAGTAAACATCTCGTCTACTTATGGTCCCACTCCAGCAGATTTATTAATGAGTCATCATTGGAAACTCTCTCATAGTTTGGTCCCAGAGAGCCTGAATTGATGGTTACAATCCCAGACTGACTGGCTAGAAATAAGGCTGAGCGATATGGACAAAATCAGATATCACAATATTTTGGACGAAATACCTCAACATTGGGACGATTGTGTGGGGATGACTATTGGGGCTTTCACAAAATATTTACACAATGAGATTTTCCATAAATAATGATTAAACAGTAACAGTAAGGTAAGTGTAGACAATGACATCACTTTACTGTAATGCAGGTTACTAAAACCAGGAAAAGACATATCACAATATTATGATATAAAAAATCCCAGACGATATCTAGTATCATATCACGATATCTATATATTGCCCAGCCCTTGTTAGAAATCGCAGCATATTACACAATCCAAAGCACAATTTAACAACAAGACATCAAACAAATATCAGACTGTAGATGATGCCACACTCCATTCTTTTGTGGTTGGGTGGAATTATAACAGGTCCTCACCACCGCTCAGAAATGTCACTTGTTGTGGCATGTCATTCTCATGCTGTCGATCTGTTTTTTTTCTTTCCTTTTCTGAGTATCTCTTCATGCTCAACATGA
The DNA here is from genome assembly GCF_963454915.1 of Gymnoscopelus microlampas. Taxonomy (NCBI): domain Eukaryota; kingdom Metazoa; phylum Chordata; class Actinopteri; order Myctophiformes; family Myctophidae; genus Gymnoscopelus; species Gymnoscopelus microlampas. Next base: position 31,957,576 of record NC_139947.1, on the reverse strand, counting down.
GACAGTATGTAGCACTTAGTTTGTGAACTTTTATGCTTGAGTAGCGGAGGATTAAAAAGATTTGAGGTCACAGAGTGGTATTAAAGTATTGGCAGGTAAAGTGTATTTATTTTTACATAGTCATTGCTAGAACAGCCACCAGTCAACGTCATTTACATAGTCATTGCTTCGTAACAGTCATCAGACGACGTGAGCCCATTGTACCGGTTATTTTGAATTGATGCACTCTGCTATTGTTTGATCCACATTTCCCTCCATGGGCCTGTGAAATCCTTGGCTCCACTTTTGGAGCACACCATGGGAGGATTAACTTTGACCCCTGCACACAGCTCAATGATTTTGCTCATCTACCACTGGCATTCGTAACAACAGGCCCTGCAGTGAATGTCTGTCTTTTTCCTGCTGCTGGAATCTGATTCAAATGTTAATGAGCTCCATTCCCATGGTTCTCCCTCCTGTGCTGTAGATATCACCCCCCCAATAACTCATCCTTCCCCCTAACGTTGCATCGGCCTCACATAAACTAATGCGCAGTTGCGCACACATACATAAGCGTGCAAACACTATAACACATCAAGCACATGCACTTTCAACACACATGCATGCAGCACGTGCATACATACACAAGTAGCTAAACACTCTGTCTAAAACAAACATGCATATTTATGTACAGTGTGTACTGTATGCATACATACGTATGTAAAAAAATAGACTCATTAAACACGCACGCACGCACGCACGCACACGCACACGCACACGCACACGCACATGCACACGCACACGCACACACACTGCTCAGGGGAATCTTTCACAAGGTTCACAGCAGTCTTTGAGGCTGTGTTTGTGGTTATGGATGGTGGTACCTTTTGCATGGATGAAATCTGACGAAGTACCTTTGGGAGCACCTTTTCTTTAAAGGTCTTCTTGAATTTAACAATATGATAATAAAACCAATGAGGGTGCAAGTACAATATGATATAATCTACCACAAATACTTTCCCATGAAGAGATTGACTTCAGGCAGATAGAAAATGCCCTCAGCTAAATGTTCCTCATGTGTTGCCAGGGTTTTAACTGTCAGTCTGTCATGTTAGTTCACCTCAATACTTTGCACAAAACAAACAAACTCTGTGCCTGTTCAGACTTGGCAGTACAATCTGCTAAGATGCAGCACCAATAGACTCTAAATCTAATTTGTTGTTGTTTTGATACTGTTAGGGTATTTGTCAAGTGCATTTGCACATACCGGTACCTGGAATTTGTCCTCTGCATTTAACCCACCGTAACTGTAGGAGAAGCGGGCAACGATTAAACAGTTCCTGCTCCCAGCCTCCCACAGATATAAATAATAATAACAATTCAATGTGATTTTATTGTTTTCTTTTTCATTTTCTGTCTGGTGGTTTTATGGTTACTGCTCTACAAGGATAATGAAGACAACTTTAAAACTTGTATTCAAAAAAGTATTTCACCCACTCTTGTACACCTGTAAACTCACCAAGGCCCATTCTGTCTATATGAGGATGGGGACATCGGGAACACATTTGTCCCTACAGTGCATCAAAACCGTTTATCACCGTTCCAAATCTGGGGCTGACCATACAATTGTACGTCAGAATCAGAATTAGAATCATCTTTATTATCACATCAGAGGTTTACACGTGTAAAACAGCGGGTGAAACTTGTTTTCGTGCAAGGTCGATCGTTTTTTGTTGTTTCCAGAAAGAAAAAAAAGATAAGAAGAGGGGTAGGGACAGGGGGAGCGAGGGGGAAAAGAAAGAATAAAAAACAAGCAAGGTATCTGCATAATACTGTACATGCACTGCCGATTATAGGATTGCACAAGAGTGAACTTTTCAAATACTTATTTTCATAAAGATGGAACCACAACATAACAGGGTGCCGATGGCCTAGTGGTTAAGGCACATACCACATAGGCAATAATGCAGCCTGACAGTGAATCGCAGGTTTGATTCCTGAGCCCGATAGCCTTTGCTGCGCGTCACTCCCTGTCTCTCTCCCTGTTTCTTGTCACTCTTCACTGTACTATCCAATAAAGCCAGAAAAGCCAGAAAAGCCCAAGAAGAAATAAAATAAAAGATGGCTTCACAACAACAATGCTGGCGTGACATAGCTGCAGCAATAGCATGTGTGGATTATCAAGAGATCCCACATTCTCTTCCCTGTAAACATTTCCTGGCAGAGGTGCATTCATTAGGCACGCACAACACATGTTATTCTGAGGGATGTGATTCAATATTAATATTAATGTGATGGGAGGTACATGGTCTTGATGCATCAGAAGTCCAATCAGAGAAGCTTGCAACTTACAAAACCAAACCAAGAATACACAGGCAAGACATCCTTGCACAATTTAACTACTACCGATCGACGTGAAACTGTGCACACACAGAACCTATGCCCCAAACTTTCACATCGGCATGTTATATTGCCACCAGGAGGCCGATTTTTGCAAAACAATTGTTTTTATAGTACTTCTACAGATTTTGTCCAAACATCACACAAATCTGTACACATTATTTCTATAGTCATGTGACCATGACTATAGAGTATGTTTTTCCATATTCCATCCTGATTGGCTAAGATTGGCATCTAAAGTTTGCGGGAGTGGTTCGCTTCCTTATATTAAAATTGGCTTAAGGGAGGACCGGCTGGCGGGCGGCATAGAGTTAAAAATAATAGAGAGGGCACCGGATATCGCCTCCCATCCACTTGCATTGAGTTGCTCACCCAGCGCATGAAGCGAATTCACCCCTTCTTCCGGGTTGTAAAGTGTGATGGGCGTAGCCTATTTGGGGCCACTGTGATACGTTCTGCGTCACAGAAGTGACGCGTTTTACGTCACAGAGGTGCGCGGCCCCGTGCGCAAGCTTGTGCGCAAGCTCGTGAGTCAAGCCCATTGGTCGAAACCGTTTTCGCTCGTACATTTGCAGTGGCCCCGTCCGTTTAAGCTGCAGTACCTACGAATGGCCAGCATGTCCATTTCGCTTCAATGCAAGCACTGGGTTCTGGGGGCTTGGGCGGACCTCTGATGTCACACTCATGTCACCATGACTCAGCCAGAACCATATAAGTTCCCAATGCATCTAAATATGGAGTGTGTTTTCTAACCTCAATGTGTCATCATGGCATCAGGAGCAAACAAATCACTCAGCTCCATATATGGGCACAAAAGGGGGCATGCCCATACATGGTCATATACTGATGACATTAGGGATCTCCATATATGGGCATAAAGGGGACAAGGACTGACAGGTCTCCATATATTGGCATATCAGTCGGATTGGCGGTGCAAAATAGGTGTGAGGGCCATACAGAGATCTCCATATATGGGCATGGGCATAAAGGCCAGACCGCACCAATGCAACTAGTTGCGACTCCTTGCAACAAAACAGTTTTAAGGCCAGTCCACACCAATGCAACTCCTTGCAACTGTTATTTGGGATAATGGTTGCAAGTAGTTGCTTGTTGCAACAGGGACACGCATGGGAACCACAACGCTCTGGTCGATCTCATCGTTCCAGGCATGTCAGATAAAGTCCTTCCTCTACCGAGACCAGTAGCTCCTCTGAGAGATCCCTGATGGGCCGAAGACGGGATCACGAGCCCCTCAGAGGTCTGAGTTACTCTCCAGAATGAAAATTACTCTTCCAGACATAGTTCTTCTTCATCAGACCGGGATCCATCCGGCAGGAGAGGATACTCTAGGCCCAGGCAGCGGTCCCGCCAGACGGCCTGGAGGCACCAACAGCGATCTCAACAGTCCCATCGGACAGCAACGAGGCACCAGTCGAGATCCCCAATCGACCGGCGACATAACCATCTAGGGGAGATGACATATCGGGGACTGGTACCCAGCATACGGGTTCTCGACTCCCCAGACCCTAGGGTATTCGAGCATTAAGTGGAGCTTTGGAGGATGCCTTCCCTCCCAACACCCCTGAGAAGTTCAAGTTCCGCATCCTACGTGACCATCTGAAGCTGGAAGATGCCTGTTTGGTGGCAGAGTCCTATACAGCTTCATCTAGTCCCTACTGGAGAACTATGACGGCCCTGGCAAAGCAGTTCGGTCAGCCTCATCAAGTGGCCCTGCAGGGCATCTCTGACCTTATACGGGGTCCGCGCATCAGCAGGGAAGATAACGGGGCATTCCGAACATTCGCTCTGAAGATTCTGCATTGTTGGGCTTGTTCTCCAAGGCAGGGAGGGCAGGAAGAGTGGAGCTGGCCTGCGGAAACTACGTTACTCACCTCCTGGACAGACTTTCATCTGACGTAGGGGTGATGTTCCGCAGGTTTGCCCACACTGAACACATCCTGATCCCGTCTCTTCCAGATTTGGCAAAATGGCTAGGATTTGAGATGGAACTGCGGCCGACCGAGGCACGGAGGAGCTCTCGGGGACGGAGCCCAATGCGGGCTCTGCACCGGACAATGCGTCTCCCCAGCCCACGCAGGGCTGCTCAGCCACCCGCCGTCCATAGTCCACGGAGAGCTGCCCATCGAAATAGGAGACCGGTGAACGTAATGCTAAACACTACGAATCTGAATCCTGTGCAGTCCAAGGGACAGAAGGGAGGGGAAGACGTCAGAAAGTATTGCCCATACTGTAACAACACTAAGCATACACTGGACTACTGCGATAGCTTCAAACAGCTAACCATGGTTCAGAGAGAACGCTGGATCCTGACGGAAGGTATGTGCTGGAATTGTGGGCGATTTCATAAGGCCAGGGACTGCGATCTGCGGAAGAAATGTGCACACTGTGGCTGTTTGCATCTGGACGTGATTCATGGCATGCAACCTTGGGAAAAAAATTAAACAGGGACAGAACCACGGAGGAAATGATCACTCGCGGTTTGGGAAACGACCAAAGGTGGAGACCCTTGACACCAAACATCCTCCTCATGGGGCGGCGGGATGCATCACTACCGGTCCTTGCTAACCTATTCTGGAGGCACTTCTTGAAAGTGGCTTTCAAGAAGTGCAAGTGGCTTTTCAAGAAGCCCGTCTGAGCCGCGGGACGCCGGGGAGGAGGAGCTGACCTCCTGGTAGATGAAGGCGTAGAGGCTGACATCAGGGCGCCGGCCGAGGGAGCTCTTACACACGGAGCTGTAGTACCGCCCCAGGAGATCATAAACGTCCCCGACGCTGATGCACCTCTGGGTGAGGAACGAGTGCAACTTGTGGACGTCTGTCATGAGTTTGCTGTCACCAAAGGTGAAATAGGCCACATCTCGTCCTGCCTCAGCAGCTGCTAGCATCTGGAGCAGAGCTTTGAGTCGAGTGTCTCCCCCGAATGCACCGCAGCCCCAGTTCCCTGTGGCCACCGCAGAGAGATTCTCTTCTCTTTCCCCGGGGCGAGCAAAGCCACAGTAGGCCTTATTCATTTCTCTGTTGATCCTGGCAGGGTGAAACTGTTCCAGAAAGCTGTGGAACCGCAGTGCATCGATTGCCACAATTTCACATTTTCTCTGCCAGTCGTCCCTTGGCGTTGCGTCGTCATGCCTGCCGGCCCATTTGTAGCTGTGTTTTTACTGTACTGCTGAGTGCCTGTGATGATGAGGCACTCGTTGTGGCCCAGGGCTTCGGTGAAGAGGCGGGACGCGATGAGCTCCGGGTTGATCAGGAAACGGATCTCCTCCTGGACCAGCCCGGAAGCCGTCACACCCCCTCCCACAAACTGGTTGGCGAAATCCACCTGGAGCATTTCGTAGCCATCGTCCTCGATGGTCCCTTCACACGTAATGTGCAGCTTTGTGAGCCGAGACTGTGAGCTTTTCCAGTTAGGAGGTCTATCCAACATTTTCATGTGAAAATTTGAAAAATTCCCAAAATAGGGACACCAGGTTGAAAGTGGTTAAACACAACCCTGCTATCACCACATAAAATAGGCCAGAAGGTCATCATAAAATGGGATAATGGCAGAATAACGGGAGCTGACACAACCAAAGGAAGGAGACACGGACTGACTGATACAGAGATCTCCATGGGCATAGATATGGGCATATCAGTCGGATTGGTGGTGCGAAGTAGGGAACCTGTCCTCTAGTTAAACAAAATGCCTCAAATTATGAAGGCAGCGATTCCACTCACCTCTATAATGACTGAATTCCGAACATTGCTGGCCCACAATAACCTACCTGGCCTGGCGGAGACCTGTGCTCCGAGGAGCATTTTTTCTAGTTATACCTTGTTTTGTTTCATTATATATTGTTAGCATAGTCTGTGAAGCATGGCACACAAGCATTTCACTGCACATACTTGTATGAGTGAGGTACAAATAAACCTTCTTGGATGTCACAACAGTTGAAACCGCAACCCGCAATTTAGCACAGTAGCAACTTGAATAGGCGTGTCTGTTGATTTACTGAATTATCTTTGAGAACACCTCATAGCCTTCTGTGGGCAGCCTTCTTTTTATTGCACAAACATTGTGGGAAGTCTCTATGCACAATAAAATGCTAAGTGTTAATAATATAACTCTTAAGAGTGTAAAATATTACCCAAATGGACGTGCCAGACTTTTTCACTGTTCTTAGGAAGACCAGTTCTTAGTAATGACAGCAATTTCATTTTTTTCCCAACATGTTGTCACTTGAACAGATAAGCTTGTAACAATTCCTATGTATCCCATAATTACTATGTCATTGTCATAAGTACCCACCCCATATGTCCTTTAGGGCAGTGGTTCTCAACCTGTGGGCCGGGGTCCCCAAATTATTTTGGGTGGGTCCCCAGAGGTTTTGCTTAATGTGCAACATTGTTTTCTCACTTAAACAGTAAATAAACCAACATACAGTATAAGTGTATCTGCACATTTCTAAAGTTACGATTTAAGGACCTTTAAGACAAAAATTAAAAATATAACCATTACTGCGTCAAACCGGTCAAACATTGGCCCAAAATGTGTTATTTTCACAATTTGCATCTGTGGAACCGAGTGAAACAAAATGTATTGCCTCAACTCCTACAGTTCCAAGTGCTTGTCAGGGTGGGGGGTCCCCAGTTCAAATATGATTATTTTGGTGGGTCACAGCCTCAAAGGTTGAGAACCACTTGAAAGGCCATTTTTAAGGCCATTGTTACATTTTAAATGTAATAATTGGGCAAAAACAATCTTCACAACTGGTGGTCTTCAGAAAAGAGTAGACAGGGTGTTTGAGTGATAATTGGCAGTCAGCAAAGTAAGTTGCCATAGGGGATGTAGTAATCTCACTGAGGGTAAACAGGCTGGGAGTTAATACTTGGCTCTGAATACGGAACCAGCCTATGGCAGTTTAAATACAACCTGCCACAGTGTTTCATGTCTCTGTTATAACATTCATTAACCCCTGTTTTATCTTGTCACTTTTAATTTGATGCACCTGCTCGCAGGTTGAAAACCGCCGAGTAGGGTGACGGCTGTATATCAGCGTGATGATATGGGACGGTGGCGTTCTTTACAACCACTTTCTTTGCAGTGTCACTGCCTCACCCATCAACTCCCCCAAACTTCCGACTCCACACTATAGAACCCGTAAAACACTCCTTAATGGACTCTTTGAACTGGGCACGCAGAACAAACACGTTCATTCATGGTGTTCCAAAATGCAAATGCAGCAAGCCTCTGACACTTTTTAAAGGGGTACTCCTGTCATGGGTGTAAGACACCAGGGAGGCCATCGTTTGCAAAGGACACACAAATAATTGTCCCAAGACCCAGAAGCCTTCCATGCCCTTAGGTGCAGTCTCCTCAATCGGTATTGGCACCGACCTGCTCCATCGCATTAATGTTAATACAGTATGTGATAAGGGCGTACCGGGTTAAAGTGACCCGATAGGTGAAAGGAAAATATAGTGAATTTATAAGACTGGAGGAAAATACTGACCCGATAAAGTGCCAAGCTACCTTTAACAATGCCACATCATATTTTATACACCATCAGTCACCTTGTTTCAGGAGGAAGGTGATGCCATTTTGGAAGGAGTATCATTGACTTTTTTAATGGTAGGCTATCGTGATAAATTGACTCACCAAAGTGACTTACATTATTACTACCAACGCCTTGTGTGTCAATAGTTGCTTGATTGTGTTGCATATCACAGTCACGAAGGCCAGTAGAGGCCTTGTAGAGGCCTTATTTGTTTTAGTGCGAGTTTTTCGGGCAGCCCTTGTCACAGCTTGCATAAGATTTAATGATATTTGAGGAATGTGTGTGAGGTACACTTTAAAGTGGGGATGACTCATAAGCCTTATTCTCTCAAGTTGTTACAGCAGATGGTTTGAAACTCAGTGCCTCTCAGCGACTTATGGGGAGGGGAAGGTGTCATCCATTTCTGATGAATTCCAAATGAGTTATAGGACCGGTGGGCAATTTGTAACAATTTTACAAGGGTGCGATGGCTGCCAGGTAAATTGTTTTCCCTCACTTTCTTTCCATCTAAAATCTCTATTAATGTTGGAGGAGCATTGGGAGGAGTGTATAATGTTCACCATTTATTTTTATTGTGTATAAAACACTGATGTACAGTATTATAAAGCACTGCATATGTAATGCTCAGGATCTTTCACCGCTGTCCCATATGTCAACCATTTAACCACTTATATATGGTATATACATATACTTAGTCGAATGACAAATAGGGAAAATAGCACATCTACATGCTCATGTAGTAATCATGATGGTGTTGTGAGCTTGTAGAGGAAAGTGGTTATTGTGATTACAAAACGTTGCGCTCCTTTTTTTTATCTGCACAAATTATGCATGTTAGTGCTTTATGTCAAGAACATTTATGGGATTGTGGCTTATGGCTTAGGCTATTTTCATGAAGGCGAACAATTGTTAAAGTTGCAAGAATACTCTTTGCAAAGTATAATTTATGTCATGTTTGAGAAGAAAGCAAGGCTCCAGGTGTGTCCCTTTTGAAGAGAGAAACCAGCGTGTCTTTTCAGGATGATAGGAAGATCGCTCCATTCTTTTCTCTTTTTCCTTTTAGTCTGCCTTAATTTTGATGAATGTCAACTCCAGAGCAAGACTCTGCCGTGTAAACAGGGGGGTGGAGCGAACACGTGGAGGGGTTAGAGTGAAAGCACAGTGTTTGCGTATGCCACAAGACTAGACAAGTCTCACTCCATAGACAGGCTTGTCTTTTCAAATTGCCTAATTTATGCTCTGTTGTACAACTGTGTCACGCACCGAAAATAGCAGATCTACAAGCTAACATCAGGTCGCTTCCATGAGTATAAATCGGGTTTAAGGCCTTTAGTGGTGAATTTGAATCCACACAATAAGGGTAGGTAGAGCAGATACAGATTCTACACCTGATAAAATGCAGTCTGCCACAACTTGTCACAAAAAAATGCCTGGACTTCTCTGAAACATTGCAGTGGATATCTATCATCTCTTTCTTTCCCACCCACAAGAGCTACAGTAGATGAGAGCAGACGAAAGCCGGTGCTGTCAGTGTCAACAGGTGTATTCATGGCAAGCGGCAGTCACCCCCCCCCCCCCCCCCCCTCCCCCTTCCAACGTTTCTCTGTTGAACAGAGAAAACAAACAACATCTGTACATTTTACATTTTAGATATTGCTATACTTTTTTTTATAAGCAGACCAACACATTCTTTGTTATTGTATTCACACTTAATGCTTCATGTTTATAGTTCATCCAGCAGCACAATGTATGATTTAACCTGAAATGTAGTAATTTAGCCACAGAGCGACTTACAAGCGCTAAATCAGAGTAAAGGTGCGGTCACACATACTCATCTCAATGCAATGGGAGTGGCCAACGCATGCCAAGGCATCGAATGTGTCAATTACCCATGTTGTCTTGCAGTGCCAGAGATGAAGTGCATGGAAATCAATTTGTTGATGTGTAGTTTACATTGTTTGACTTATATTGGAGTGGTGGGCTCACAGAAAGAAAACTACAAGCCAAAAGCCTGACAAGTAGGGTCAACCACACGCTTGTTTCCTATTGGTTGATACGGTCAAAAGCTCTCCAACGCATCTGTTTCAGAAAAGCACATGTGTAATCATGCACTAATGCTGTCTTCACACTAGTGTGACAAAGCAACAGGCCAGTCATTTTCAATGGAAAGCTCATGCCTGTCACTTGTCGCTGCGTGAGTTGAGCTGGCTTCAACTTTTTTTTTGCGCTCCAATGACGCAGTGAAGCATAAAGAAATCATGTTTTTGATTCACCATTTCCACTCACCTTGCCTCTCCCCACAATTCATGCTCCATTCTGTAAATGGAAGAAGAACTCATTCTTGCCGTTAACCAGTTCCCTGTGCTATTTAACCCTACCCTTTTCAATTACGCAGTGTGGCTTGAGCAACATCTCAACAGCGACTCTGCATCAATGTAGCTGGTCAAACTTGGTAGTGTGAATGCAGCATGACGCCTGACACTTGTTGCTGCGTCACAGGTGTTACGTGCTACGAAAATACATAATGCTCCAATGACGCAGTGAAGCGTCAATCAATCAGATGTTTGTGTTTCACCATTTCCACTCCCTTCTCTTTTTCCACAAATTCCTGCTCCGTTCTGGAGCAGGAATGAGAAAAAACTCATTCTGTGCTATGTAACCCTATACCATTTCATTTAGTGTGGCTTGAGCAAGACTTCAATGGCCACTCAGCAGCAGTGTACTGTAGCTGGCCACGCTTGGTTGTTTTATAGCTTTGGTCGTCACTAGTGTGAACGTGGTATGAATGGCATGTGCCCTAGTCAACAAACAACAGGGTAAATAGACACATAACTAGTGTGCAATGTAGTGCTGCAAAGCAACGAATAGGCCTACCAGATAACAATCAAACCTAGCATCTGTCTAAACTAAACATGCTATTTAAAAATATTCAAAGCAAAACTAATCTAAATAACAAAAATATGTGAACAAGGATAAGAGCTCAAAATTAGAGCTCATTTAGGCCAATTAGCTTAATCAATGAAAGATTTATTTTTAAATAAATATCTAAATGAATATATATCACAATATAATATATCACATGAAACCATAATTAAAGATTTGTCTGACAATCACTTTGGTTGAATAAACATTTGATGGACGTTTTATAAAAGATATCACTGAGCTAATACCACTTTAGATCTTCAAGCTCATCCCATAATATAATTAATTACCAGCTTATGGACTATAAGCTGCAGTATTGCTGCTGAAGTCACAGTGACAACCGTATCTGTCTCTTTCTGCAACACCAACGATGAAGTATGTGTCAGGGTCAACTAAGGCGTGAAGACTGGGCCTGCTGGTGGCCTCAACACTTGAAGAGAGGAAGCTGGGAGTTGTCTGTTTCCCTCCATGATGTCCCTTTGCTAAGCTGTGGCACACTGATTTAGCTCCTGAATGCCACTCATTGTCCCTCTTAAGTGGTGCCAAAGCATGTGTTTTATACAGACCCACCGAGGAACAGGCATGTTGTTTCTGTAGCTGTGAGCCAGTCTGTTAAGTTGTTGCAGGCGACAGGGTTTGATTTTTGATGTATTGACATTATGAGAATCTTTGGTGTGGCTGCAGTTCAGTAGGGCATACTGCAATTAGTGCCATGTTTCTATGAACAGGAAATTGAGAGGTTAATGAGCGGTTGGTGGCGGATATTTCCTTTGCCGAGGAAATACCTAATCCTCAGGGACTGTGTTTTAGTATGGTAGGGAATTTGAGGTAGTAAAATGTAATGGCTTGCCAACTGTTTTGCGTGCCAGACTTGCTCTTATTTAGAGGCCTGCTTCTTCACAGGTCCTCACACAGCGTGTGTGCCAAAGCTCCAACCACTTAACCCTTGACTGAGCAAGCTTGCCTGCACTCTAATGAATGACACTCCTCTGCAAAATAGATTCTGCCTACGTGCAGTCGACAACAATAACATTTATGTCGAGGGTCAGATTAAAGCAGTGAAGGCCTGTGGAATTCAGCCAATTCCCACTATGGCATAGTTTTCAGCATAGTATATAGGGAATCGGGTGAACAGTCATTGGGTTTGATGACCCCAGAATCTTTCACGCTGTGGTGCATTCTGATCAAGTTGCCAAAACCAATCAGCTGTGAAGAATGGCCACATGCACCAACTTCAAGCGAATCAATACTTTCATCAACCGCAGGTCATGTCAACCCCTGGAACCTGGCCAAATGCATGGGGAAATGAATAGTTTGAATATCTTTAGCCATGACTTTCCTTGCAACTACTTTGCAATGCTTTTGCTGGAGCCCTTCAATGGTTTTTCAAAAATGCTTCGTTCCCCCGAACTTGCAGCCAAGTCACCCATGTCTTTTTTTTTTATTTTTTTACATAACACTGGAAGTACAGGTTTGAAGTGTGATGCATTCGATGTGTGGGCTGGCTTTCTGCCCCAGATGATTACTATGTTCTGAAGGGTGCTTAGGCAGCCTCATACACAACAACAAGTTGACATGTTACAGCTGTGACTGACGAGCCATGAAACACTGTCTTGAAGGTAAGGAGAGGGCTTGTTTTACGACCTTACCTGCTTGCTTCTGAAACTCTAGGGAGTCAGCACAACTGCTGGATATTAAGGATGTTTGGGCTTCTGCCATTTCCTCACTTTCTTCACTTTCTAATAACAAATGAAATTAAATATAGGGATTGCACTACCGCACAACTTGGCATGCTACTTGTTAAGGTGAAGGAGGTATTTCCACCCAGGAAATGCACTGTAATGAGTCCCTGATTTAAAAAAATATATATTTTGTTTTTATTTTAATCAGGGATTTGGTAGTATAATAAAGGCTACTATTTGGCATTCTACACTACAGGCAGAGATCGTTTAATATGAAAGGCAGTCACAATTTTTCTTCATCAGTCAGTCAAATACACCTAAAAAATTATCAGTGTTAATTTATCCATTTGTAACTCTGAGAGTGTACAAATGTATCCACCCAAATGGACCACTATGGGTCCATTTACACGTGTAACCCACTTGGTTACACTTACTCTGAGTTAAATTATCACTGAGGATTTTACTGTGTAGTTTAAAAAAAAGAGGGGTGGAATATGGGGTGGATGTTATGTGCAGTGCAAAAGGCAATCAGTTAACATATCTACATTGCATGCAGTGATCAGTCATGATACTGATCACAGCTGATTCACAGATTCTGTTCTTTTCCTTAAACATTGATTTGTGTTTACTTTGAGATACTCATCTACATTTACAGGCAACGACTAGTATGCCGACAGACAGGCATGCACACACAAACACATACACATACCCACACCCAACTACATTCATTCGAAACACCCATACGCTAATGTTTCCTCTAGAACAGTTTCTCAACCATGAGGTGGGTTATAGGGGTGCAGCACTTCATTGAACTACGTGATTTAATCTACTATAAATAAAAAGATTTTGATCATTGCGATGCAACGCATTGTGAGCATGTAGATCTGTATTCATTAAATTATTTGTGCGTGACACTGTTGTAGAATGAAGTATAAAATAGGACTAAGAAAGACTAATGGACTAGGTTGATCATGAGACTAATCGATTTAGTCTGTTATAAAAAAGTTGATATACTGTATAAAAAGTAAAAATACAAATGTTCTTCTGGACTATTTTATTATCTAAAAAGAATAATCAGTAGTTGCAGCCCTTATGGTGTTCTGACAAAGTCATGCACAAAGAACCACTTGAAGGAGAGGAATATTATATATTTTGCATTGTGAAATCGACTATTCATTACAGTAGTACTGCTTGCCAAGTATGCATATGGCCTACATTTTTACCAGTTATGGGGGGTCACTGACTAAATATAGACACACTTATGCACACACGCACACACATGCACGAGAGAGCAAGACATACAATAGAGATATCACTACTCATCCACGACTGGTTTTGATGAGCACTTCTTCACCTGACTCAGTCGACCAAACAAAAAACCCTTTGAAATTCATGGCGGTCGGATTAGGAACTAGTTGTAAAAACCTGCCCAGCATATCTCAGCAAGCTCTTAATGCTTAATAGCTTTTCTAGAACACACCAAGAATTGGCTTAATTATATATTCCTTCTCATCACATTTCCCTTTAAGTTTTACAGAATTATTAAGTAGTTGAACTTATTTGACACAGCGTCATGGCTCGTGTACTTCTTATAAAGCAACCTAGGAAGGAGAAAGTGTTTGAGAAGATCCAGTCATGTTTGTTCAAGATTGGATTGTGTTTGTTGGCTGTCTTCATCTCTGTCAGCAGTGACATGTTTGAGGAACTACGAAACCTACTCCTCCTATCATTGTTGCATTAACTATGTTGACAATGTACTTTTTTCCCCCTCTGAAAACATTTAGTAAATCATCCCTGTCATAGCTCTACACATAGTTTGATGACAATAGCCATCATCATTACACTAGATGTAACCTGCCTTGCTGTCTCTTGCCTTTCTTTCATTACATTGTCTACAATTTACTGCTTTTTAATCTCTGTGATCCTACGTTGCAGCATATCAAGTTTGTTAACAGGTTTGATCTGATGGATGCATGCATTTTGTAATTGTGTAGTGCGTGACCTTTGCTCAAAGTCAAAGGTAACAGCCTAGCAATTACCAGAAAATGCCAAAGGCAACAACTGTGGTTATGGAGGAAATGCATCATAGCAAAGGCATATGGGAAAGGACAAGGGTTGTTATTTAGTTATTACAGCGTGTCAAGATGTTGATGAGGCATCAAACAGGAATTCACCCTGATGAACGGCACTGGTTCCGGAGGTGGTTGAACTAACAAGGACCAATGTTCCGGCCGGATCATGAGCTCTGACAGAAAATACAGTCACAAGCCAGCGTAACCTCTCTGAATTCATTTTGTGAGTTTCTTGCTGCATGGCATAATGATGGTAAACAGTTATCATAAGCATAGAATAGAATTACAATTACAATTTACAAGGCATTATCCAGAGTGGCTTACAAGTGTGAGATCCAAGTAAATGACTAACCCTAGTCAACAAACAGAGTCACATAAGTAGAGTGCAAAGAAAACAATTTAGCGCTTCAAAGAAACTAGCTTACCAGGTAAACATCAAATCTATCTGACCAACATTATATTTAAGATTCTTAGCATTTGTGGTCAAGCAAGAAAATAACTAAACAAATTCACAGGAGCGAAAACATAATCCCTCGCCTTCGGCCGTTCCGGCCTCCCGGCAGGGATAAACAAACATAATTATGTGAACAGGTAACCTAATCATCTACATAGTATAACTAGCATCTATCAACACATGCCACAAGAACAGATACAAGAATACTAAGGGTTGAAGTAGAGTCTGAAGAGGTGAGTTCTCAGACTGTGACGGAAAATGGGGAGCGAGTCGGGGGAGTGGGGGGTGTTATTCCATAGCTTGGAAGCCAGGGATACCAGCTCAGTGGCCTTGTGGTTAGAGTGTCCGCCCTGAGTCTGTGAGGTCAAGGTTCAATCCCTGGCCTTGTCTACCAGAGACTATAAAAAATGCTTCCCATTGCCTCCCTGCTTGGCTCTCACCATAAAGGGTTGGATTGGGGGTAAGTCAATGCGACACGCTAGCGTCATGTCCAGCAGGTGTACTTTGTACATCAAGCTGCCTCATGCTAAGGAAACAGAAGATAGGCTTGAACTATTGGCCACAAGGCCTTGGGAATTGTTGGTCACAAGGCTATACTTTATTGACAGTGCTTACTTGGAAGCCAGGAGGAAGAAGAGTCTAGAATGCCGTAGCGTTGACCAGGGTGTTTTAGGGAAGGGACGAACATACTTCCATGTGTTAGATAAGTGAGTGGTAAGTGGTTGGATCATGTCCTGAAGGTAAGGGGATGCCATGCCCTTGACTGCTTTGTAGGCCATCACCAGTGTTTTGTACTCGGTGTGACAGTAGCCGGAAGTTAGTGAAGGGAACGCAAAAGAGGGAAGAAGTGTGAAAATTCTGGGAGGTTGAAGACCAGGTGTGCCGCAGCATGCATGTCAGCAACATCTCTTAAAGATTATGATGTATTCTGTTCTATTACTGTTCTATTTCATTTCTTTATTTTAGTTAAACAAACAAACAAACACACACATTGTCTGAGTCTATATTTACATACTATATGTATATGAGTCTATATACTGTATTGTGATTGGCTAATCCACCTCATTTACCTAATTTGTAATTGTAACCTAGCAATGGTTACTATTGGTAACAAAACAAAGTAGTCTTTCTTGCCTATGCTTTCTAAAGATTAATAGTGAAACTGTGATTTTATAGAAACATCACACTTGAGCAATAACATACTGACATTACTTTACTTTCCCCAACACCCACAACAATAAATGCAGGTGACATCATATATGTATTTACCCTAGACTAGACAACGTATGTTATACAATACTAATTCAGAACACTGTTGTTTTCCCAAAACATCTCATAATTTGCTAATTAATAAAAAAAAAAAAATCACACCAGTTCTCAGATCTTTACATTGGCTTCCTGTCTGTCAAAGATTTCATTTAAAAATGACTGCGGTTAGCTTATAAAGCACTGAATAGTGTAATACCAAAAAGCATTTCTGAACTTCTGCTATGAACCATCCAGACATCACAGTTCATTTGGGACAGGTCTGCTTTCTGTCCTCAGACTCAAAACTAAACATGGAGAAGCAGCCTTCAGTTATATGCACCACATATCTGGGTCAAAATCCCATCAAATTGCAGGTCTGCTACAACCCTTTTAAATCCAGGCTGACAGATTTTCTGTTTTCCGTTGTCTGTATTAAATCATATCTGAGGCTTTTATTCTCATATTCATACTCTAGTTTAGCTTTTATGTTTTTATAATGTGTTTCTATTGCACTTTGTCTTAATGCTTCTAAATGTTTTGTGTAATGCACTATGATTGATCTTGTTGTTGAAATGTGCCCTACAGCTGTCATCCTTTTGTGTTTAGTTTTAGTTTTGTGTACATATGGTCTACACAGCCTGTCAACCTTTGTGTGAATATATAAGTGCTCATTTGCTTAGGTGTGTGTGTGTGTAGTCTTCACCTTTGAGCCTCTTTCCGTGGGTTTTTAAATGTGACTCTTCCTTAGCCATGGACACGATCCATTTGGAGTGGTGACAGATGTCCTCTCTTAAATAGACGCCCTAATTAAGTTTAGTCTTCTAGGTAGACAGTGCTGTTTAGGCCTAAAGGCAGGCACTGAAATGTTCACAAACACATCTCAGTGTTTGGCACAAAAAGCAGGAAAATAAATAATATGTGGCCTAAGTATTATTCACTTACAGAGATCATGTCTATTTTTGGCATCTGCTTCTCCATTCTTACACTGCACAGTGAATTCCAGGGTGTTAACTTAACTCTTAACATGTCTCAGTACCCTCAAGCGCCGTACATTATGGTGGGGGTGAGGGTGGGCAATGACATTGTACCACCATGGTCTTGTGAAAGAGTGATGACTCCCTTCCGTTTTCAATGGGGCCAACAGACATTACATTGAAGTCATTCAGATGGAACCGGGCGTAAATGGGTGTGCATATTTAGTGGAGGAGGGGAAGGATGGAGGGATGGTGGAAAAAGTGGGTGATGGAGTGAAAAAAAGAGTAAGAGGGAGAAAGGCAGGCCTGTACTTCCTCCGTTTCTCTAATGTTCCCTGAATAGCCCCGCGGCGCGGTTAAGGCTTTGTCCCTGGACATTGTCACAAGCTTAGAGGACCCTCCTCTGCCAAGCGAGAATCTATGGCGACATATGTCACTTCAGTGAATCTCCCATCGCTCCGTTAGTCACTTGAGTGGAGGGGCGGTCGGAGAGGCGTTTCCCTGTACCAGAGGAGAGGCGCAATGTGAGCTCTCTGGGGGTTGAAAGACAGTCCCAAGAAGTCAGGGATGTCGGTCAGAAAGAGTTTGTTGGAATGTTGCCCAGCCACTTCTGTCCTGTATGTTTTTTTAATGGATTTGCAGTGTGCTTGCTTGTGCTTGAGGTGGACTAAAGATTTAGAATGACTCAGATGCCAGTAAGTATTGTATATTTCATAAATAAGTGTTCTCGTTAGCCCCAGGGGAGCTGTGTGTCTGTGCACGTGTGTATTATGCGAGTGACTGTGTGTGCATGTGTCAGCATGACTTGCGTGCCAAGCACACGTAGATGTCGCACGTGTGGGACATTTGGGTATATTTCAGTGCATTCAGCTGCACCCGTGCAATCACACATGCTCAGTCTGTGGGAGTGGAGCTGTAATGTATACAGTGTATCCTGGCAAGGATTAGTGGCGTAGTTAGTAGACAGACAGTGCATGTGCTGGCCAACTATCGGCTCAGCAGACACAATCCCTTGGGATTTATGGGTATGCCCTACCATGTGTTCAGGTAATACATCCTTTGGTTTCCCCAAACAAGTGTTTTCTGTTTACACTGGCAATACACCCTGTTTTACACTCAAAGGATTTTACTTTCCAGGTATAATCTGAATGATTTACAGCGCGTTATGTCAACTGTGATTGTTTGAAGTAACATAAAAGCCACAGAGGTTGCATGTCAACACACGTGTAAGGCAATAAGTTGCCTAATCCACAAGGGTCTTCAGAGCTGTGCACCGATAAGACTTTTGTAAGGTTCAATCCGGCCATATGTTGTCTCCCACTTGTAAGGATAAACTCAGATCTGGATGAAAGGCCCCGCTTCTGTCAGCAGTAGAGTACACTCCCTCCTGCTTGACTCTGTTGGCTTTCCTGGGTTAAAGTGGTTTTCTGCATTCAGAGAATGTTGATTTAAATCACAGCACTCTTCTATCATTAGCCCCCTTTTGTTACAATGGTAGAATGATTGTCCAAAGTGCTCTCTAGTGTCTCTTTCTGTGTGTGTGTGTGTGTGTGTGTGTGTGTGTGTGTGTGTGTGTGTGTGTGTGTGTGTGTGTGTGTGTGTGTGTGTGTGTGTGTGTGTGTGTGTGTGTGTGTGTGTGTGTGTGTGTGTGTGTGTGCGCGTGCGTGCGTGCGTCACCAAACATATTTTGAGTTTCAAGCAGTTGATTACACAGTGTGTTGGCCACTTTGTAGTTGTTTGGTTGTGTGTGTGTGTGTGTGTGTGTGTGTGTGTGTGTGTGTGTGTGTGTGTGTGTGTGTGTGTGTGTGTGTGTGTGTGTGTGTGTGTGTGTGTGTGTGTGTGTGTGTGTGTGCGTGCGTGCGTGTGTGAGTCAGAGATCGTGCTATGACTTAAAATATATAGACCATCACAGCAGTGATTAGAGGTAAAGCAGCTCTGTAATTCATAAATACAAATGTGTATCTATAAACATACTTCAGTTTGGACTCAGTCCACTATCTAACCAGCTTGGCTGGAGATTCAGACCACCGAAAGATAATCACATAAATCCTCATTGAGAGAGAAAAAAGAATGTTTTCATTTACTCTGATTTCGAGTAGCTTAATCCCAAATCTAGTGTAAAACAATTAGCATATTAACCTCTATTACTACGGAGGGACAACACAGTGCCTCAGAGGAACCCTGTATAGTATCATGTCATTGTGATGGTGGAATGTGATTGGTTTAACACCCCCCATTCTCTTGGTAGCAGGATTAGCATGGAGGGGCAAGCCCATTTGGCACTGCTAGCACTACTGCCTCAGTATGGGCAAACTGGGAGAACTAAGCTGTGTGAATACCAACATGGCTTACCACCGCAGACCAACCATCACAGGACTAGAAATCACCACCGCCAGCAGCTTAGCTGTTGTGCCAACGAGGGTTTATACTGCGAGCATGCCATTTGATGGCAGCAACAGCCGACCTATACTGTTCACAAGGAAATCCCCAGACGGGGTCTCTGCTGTGTTGTAATACAAGACCAGAACAATGAGTGGACAGCCACCGCCAGAGGATGGATTGGCTTGTCTGAATGAGGGCTTTTCTACCATCTAAGGACACAGTCTACACACAAAGGGGGAAAAAACGAACTAAACAAAAGCCAAAAAGCTATTACATACACTGTTGACAACGTAAAACCAAGCTCTAATGAAAAAGCACAAAGGCCTAAACGCACGTAAACATTTGACAGACTTCAAGGGTTCAAGGATTCGGCAATCGTTGTCATTTCAGACATGTAGGTACATGACGGGGACAAAATGTGGTGCTCGGGTCCTGGTGTATAAAATCAGATCTAAAAAATAACAAAAAAAGCAAGAGAGAAATCACCAAATCTCTCTATGGTGTGTTATCTTTTCTTTCCTTCTATTATTTTAAATGTTTTAGATCAGATAGTTGTAAGGAATTCGGCGCAACTAGCAGATCTGTAAGCTGACAACACAACATGTTGTCAGCTTGTAGATCGGCTATTTTCAGGAAAGAGACTTTTGGTGTAGACTGTAGAGGGAAGAAAGGAGGGGGCCAAGTACAGACCCCTGGGGGACCCCGGGCAATGAAGTATATAGTTAAACATGTGATAAAAATCGATCTGATTTTTCTTTTTCAAGATGAATGAAAGACTCTTTTTGTTCTTTGTTTGTCTTTCTCAGATGCTTTGTGCCTTGAAAGGCCTACGTGACACAAGCTGATCAGAAGTACCTAAAGCCACAAGCCCACCAGGACAGTATTCTCTCTACTGTCTCCATTCACCAGAGGAGGGGTCATGATGTCATTGTGGACACTAGGCCTCGCCCTCATGTTGACCTCAGGAGCCTCAACCCTGAACATTCCCTTGGAAGGTATTGCTTTATTCATCCTAAAATGAAGAGATACCATGTATTTGTCTGTGATGTCATAACTACTGGAACTATCATCTAGCGCAGTGGTTCTCAAATTAGGGTCCGGGGACCTCCAGGGGTCCTTGAGGGAGTTCCACTTTGGTTCCATTTGTACACTCTGAGATAAGGGGGTCTGTGGCCCAATGCATATCAAACTGGGGGTCCTTCAAATTAAAAAGGTTGAGAAACGGAAGTGCTTCAGACTAATAATGATACTAAACTGTTTTGAAAGTGCTTTTCAAAACAGATTTGCGAAGTACTTTACAATAGCAAAACACAATACAGCCATAAGGAAACTGTGAGTGAAAAGTCAAATAAACATCAATACAAAAATTATAATGGGGCCCTTGAACTGACCTGCTTTGTTTTCAAATACACACATTAATTCTGGTGTCCCTATTTTGGGCATGTCATTAAAGGACAACATTTTCAAAAACCTTTCTCAAATTGAATATATTTCACAAATTTCACAAATAGCAGATCTACAAGGCAAGCTCGCAACACATTGTGAGCTTGTATATTGCCTTTTTGCTATTCATGGTACAACAAAGTGTATAGGACTGAAGTGATTAAGACAAATGTATACTTGGCCGTATGACCCGTACAGGTTCCGACTGATTGTGACATCACTGTCATATCCTTGATATCTTAATTCTAGATTGAGTCGTGTGAAGTCCACTTCCATTTATCCACTTTGTGTTCTTCATGCAACGGCATCTATGTGCTACTGTGAGGATGAAGTTTTACGCCGATGATGGTGGCGATGAAGATAATCCATTCATTTTTGTATGCTAGACGACACGTATATTATGTTCTTGTTCATCAACAAAAATGCTGCATTTTCTAGTCCACTGGTTCCCAAACCTTTCAGGCCATGATCGACCCCCCAAAATAATCATATTTGACCCCCGACCCATTGGAGGACCACTGATATATAGCAACCAAACAACAACAATGATATGTATTTGGCCGCGGACCCCCATCTCAAAATATTTAGTTCCAGGGACCCTCCCCCCCAGAAGCAAAGATTTTAGTTAAAATGTTTGCTTTAAAAGAATATGTATTGAAATATTTGCAAAAAACAATATTTTTTTAAATAGCAGATCTACAAGCTCATAGCGTGGCACCGAGCGCGCTATGAGCTTGTATATCTGCTATTTTTGAATAGCCAAATACATCTAAAGTGACAGAGATGCGTTCCCGGATTGAATGGTTAAAGGGTGAACTGCCAATCAAAGCCACAGCCACAGTGTACGGTACCGTGGTTGCTTTGCTCAGGGTTTGTGGTCTATGAAACAAAATCCTAGTACAGTATGTTGTTATTGTATTTTACTATCACGTCTACTCTAAAGCATATCATTTGTTATGACATTGCTGTCTGCAATTTTGCCATGTTGCTGACATGGCCATCATCCAAGACATTAGAGGAGAGAAATTCAAGGCGGTTGTGCTTTCTCCCGTTTCGCTTACCATGGCTGAATGCTGTCAAGTCGTTTGAAGTGTGATGCTTAGATGCTGTGGTAATGGTTTTAGTGGTTTGAAGACAACATGCTGTATAGGTCGTTATGCATGTGACAACGTTTTTGTTGTTGTTTGTTGTTGTAACATTTGCATGTGCTTGTGGGTGTTCATCATACAGTGGAGCAGCCTCCCACCATACTGTCTCACACATCCAGTCCTGTTATCGCCCTCCCCCTTGATGACAGCATTACTATGCAGTGTAATGCCAAAGGCAACCCTCCTCCAGAGTAAGTGAAATCCATCTACTGTGCTCTGTTCTGTCTCCGTTACTCTCCTCTAAATCCTGGCCAACATTGATGTACAAATTTGAAATAATATACCAAAGAATATCAGTGACTTGTTCCCATGTGGCAGCCTTCAAATATTGCTCAAAGCCATGTAGCATCTATAACGTCATTATGGCTTGTTATAAACTGACATTTATTCAAATATTTTGATGAATAATTGCTTCCAACAGATATAGGTGGACAAGGGATGGCAAAGACTTTATCATTCCCCACAACTCGGCGATGGAGGCCGAGCACAACAAGGGCAGTTTTAGGCTGAACAACAGCCGCCTCTCTGAGTTCCAGGGGAAATATCGATGCTACTCCTCAAACAAACTCGGAACAGCAATGACACAGGAGATTGCAGTTATTGTTCCCAGTGAGTAACAGTTTATTGAGTTCAATGTGTTTTAAGATGAAGTTAGATTTTAAGCTTGATCTGTGATCTTTAATATTCTGTGTGGGGAAATACGTCCTCTTTTGCCCCAACTATTAGGCTACTGAGGTGCGCCCGGGTAACAGCCTTAGTTCTAAGGCCAGTGCTTGGCAGGAGAATGTCCCTAACATTATTGTCTTTTGGTGGGAAGAAACTGGTGCAACTGTGAACACAGGGACTACATGCAAACTCAACTCAAAACGGCCGCAATTTGGCTCGAACCCAAGATAGAAAGAAGCCTATAGACATTTCTGGACATAATGACCCTCATTTATCAAAGTGGTGTAGACCAAAAAATTGGCGTAGGGCGAGATCACCTCAATTATCGGCATTTATCAATCTATCGTGACTTTGACTTCAACGTACGGCCCGCTCAGATCTCACGTCTAGTCTGAGGCCGTGTAGATGTTGGCTACACCAGTTTGTTCCATCGTAGACATGCGGAGCAGCATTGTCTGACCACCTGACAGGCATCTGGACACATGTATCCACTCCAAAATGTATATCTTACACAATAATAAATAATCCCTGTGAAAATATAAAATGTTATGAAGGCATACATGGACACATACAACTATTTTATTTCCAAGTGACAATGACAAGCAATTACAATCTAACATCCTATGTTAGCCTATTTGCAATGTTACAAATTAGGTCCTTTATCATTCATTCATTTAAACAAACTGCTTTAACTGTCATTCAGATAAGATTGCAGATCTGGCTGCATTGGCTATTTGAAAATAGCATTACGCGTCGCATTATGAGCTTGTACAGTAGATCTGCCATTTTCAAAATATACAAGAGCTTATGCGAGAGCATTTTCGGCGCCACTGTAATCTTTTCATGGATAGTGAGGTTTCCAAACTTATATACAGTAGCGTGTCCTAGGGAGCTACAGTAGGTGCAACCGGGGTTAGGGTTAGAAACCGACGCTTCAAACCTTAAAAAATCACACCCTGTGTGAAGGAAGCGGTGCCTTTGGGGCGGGCCTTAACTCATTTCAGTTCGTCCCTATTGGTGGTCTGAGTCCACTTACCAAATTTGTACTTGGTAGCATGCTGCAAACTGGAATGATGGCTGTTTAAAGCCCAGCCAATGGGCAGACAGAGGGGGCGGGGCTTAAGTAATTACACTTCGTCCCTATTGCTGGCTTTAGTCCATGTACAAAATTTGTACTCCATAGCATGCTGCGAACTTGAGTTATGGCTGTTTGAAGGCCAGCCAATGGGAAGACAGAGGGGGCGGGGCTTCAGCAATTCATGCTGGTCCCTATTGGTGGTCTAAGTCCACATACCAAATGTGGACTTGGTGGCATGCTGCAAACTGGAGTTATAGCTGTTTAAAATCCCGTGCTCATCCCGTGCTCATACGGGCTCTGGGGGTCCCTGGACCCCTCTTTGATAACTTCATCAATTCATGCTCGTGCCTATTGGTGGTCTAAGTTCACATACCAAATGTGGACTTGGTGGCATGCTGCAAACTGGAGTTATAGCTGTTTAAAATCCCGTGCTCATCCCGTGCTCATACGGGCGCTGGGGGTCCCTGGACCCCTCTTTGATAACGTCATCAATTCATGCTCGTCCCTATTGGTGGTCTAAGTCCACATACCAAATTTGGACTTGGTGGCATGCTGCAAACTGAAGTTATAGCTGTTTGCTTCTTTGTCGTGCTCATTCCGTGCTCAGACAAACGGACACGCAGACAGAGTCAAACGAGCGGTTGGCACCGCTAAAAATGTGGGCCACTAGGAGATCGGAGATATAACCATCCAGCACACACCACCCTTCATCCATTAATGTTTATGAATTCGTTCATCAATCACTTCATAAACGTTCAGAATATGACTACCTTGCCAGACTACCTCTCATTAACGTGACTCACGGGGAATACACGATTGCTTTATTTTAGTGTAACTCGAACGCGCACTGTGAACGCCGATAATGGATTAAATGAATATACAAACGTATTCCATTCATGACGATGTGATTGGTGTCATTCATGTAGGCTACTAATCTACTTAGACAAAGATTGTACTGTCACGGAATACATGAAAGACTGCTGTTTCTACAGTGAGACAAAAGTGCATGTGTGTGCGTGTGTGTGTGTGTGTGTGTGTGTGTGTGTGTGTGTGTGTGTGTGTGTGTGTGTGTGTGTGTGTGTGTGTGTATGTACAGTAGTTGGACACGACATGACAGGCAGCGAGGCGGGCGGGGGAACTTCTTTCTTATTGGCTTTCCATACGTTGTTTGTTCGTATTCCGGTTGTTAATTTTTTTTTTCAAAAACGGACGTCAGCGACGTCAATGGCGCTCTGGGCTTATGAAAATGTGGACGTCGGCGACGTCAATGGCACTGGATGAGTTAATAGGAAAGAAAAAAGTCTATTAGACTATATACTATGTCCTTTTTTCACAGGGGTCCCCAAGTTTCCAAAGGAGAAGTCTAAGCCTATTGTTGTTGACGAGGGCCAACCAATCATACTACGGTGTAATCCACCAGAGGGCGTGCCCCCACGCCTGATCTACTGGATGAATATCGGTAAGTCAACTGAGACTCTACTGAGAATCATAATCAAGTTTGTAGCATCAATGTTGGGGGCTTTTTTAGCTTGCCGTTCTTTTAGATTAGATATACAAATACACACACTTGATGGTTTGGCCAAGTGTGTCAAGTGGGAGTATTATCTCCACATTATACTCTCTGTGTTTCCTTCCACCAACAGAGGAAATGTTTTTTTTCGTGTTAATGGCCATCTTAACTCTGTCTGAAGAGGTGTTTCAATAGGAATTGAGACCTCTCGCTAGGCCCTCGGGAGTTTTGCTGCCAGCCTAAACGCACTGGTGATACCTCAAGGACACTGGCTTCTTTCAAGCATAAGCTAGTGTGTATAGCAGTTCTGGTAGAGTTATTCCTACAGAACAAGCATTGAGTGGAATATCTCTTGTGCCCAAGAATATGGTGGGCCTTTTTTTGCCGTTATTGATAGTCCACAGTGAAGAGAGACAGGAAACAGGGAGAGAGTGTCAGGGAGTGACATGCTAAGGGTCTGCCGGGCTCGAGAATCGAACCTTCAGACTTGCTGTCAGGTGTCAGAGCCTATGTGGTGTGCTCCTTAACCACTCAGCCATCGCCACCCACGATTTTTTATTTCAAGTAGATTTTTTTTTTCTACTTTAGAGAACATTTTCAGATGCATAACACATCTAGATTCCTAGGGGGATTTTGAAGATGTCACTCAGATGTAATATTTAAAAGACAATTTCCCAGTAAAATGGGAATCACTACAACATCATTAAAGATGTATGAAGGACCCATCCCTAGGTGATTTGTTTTCATTCTAATTTTACCCAAAAGAAATTTCTACCTCACAAGACCTTTACAAATTCCATTTTAAGAGTTGTTTTTGCAGTTATATTATTGGCATCCATTTCCTGGCGTGGCATAGTTGAAATATCCCCCTTGTTTGAATGACATGTAATTAGCTTGTTCGATTCCAGACAGTCAATGAAAGTGCAACGGCATGCAACAACATGCTATCATGCTCATTCAGGCCACCTCTGCTCTGTGCTTGTGATGGATTTGTGCATCCTCATGCACATTTTAGAAACACAACTACTTACTTAGAAACAAATATTACTTGTCAAAATAACTAACTGTTTCCCCAGGGTAGGTCCATTTCCTGAAAAGTAACCCTTTAGACATACAGTACAAGGTTTCCGCCTGACAGTGATGATATTTAACACAATTCAGGATTCTTCCTTGAATGCAAGGGAAACAACCGATGAGTAAAATACCATTTTCTCAAAACAGGATGTTAAATACTGGCAATGGGTTATCCGATGAATGGCACAGTCAGTGACCCGAGACTTGCATAATGGCTCTATCCAACTGAATATGGCTCTATACAGCTGAATACACTGCCACTGGATCTTTAAAGGAAAACTCTCAAGGGCACATCCATTTGTGTCCTCTCTATATGAAACTAAGCTGAATTGGAATACTGATGTCATGTAAATTGACCTGAGTGCCACCCACCTCCTGACTGTCAACTGTCATTGAAATACAATTAATGTCGTCGTGTGTTTTGTCATGTTGGCGTATCAGGTGGGCTTTCATTTGGTGTCATATACAATCAATTCATCACAGAGAAGCTATCGATTTTACGCTTGAAGAGTGTCCATGACTCCTTTGAGTGTATTTTAAAGGTCCAGAGGTCACAACTAGGGATTAGATTCCATACCATCAAACATTGTACCCTAATGAGAACAGTATGTTGTCATTATTTCTCTGTTGCTTCTGTACTATACTATATATAACTATACTTGTGGGACAAGAGCAGTGGTGGAAAAAGTACTCATTTTTTTTACTTAAGTAAAAGTATTAATACTGCAATGTAAAGATACTCTTTTACAAGTAAAAGTCTGGAATTCAAAATTTACTTGAGTAAAAGTGCAAAAGTATTGGTATCAAAATGTACTTAAAGTACAAAAAGTAGAAAGTACTCATTGTGCAGAATGTCCCATTTCACAAGTTTTCAAATGTTTAAAATGTATAAAAAATAATTGGAAAATAGCAGATCTACAAGCTCACAATGCGTCGCGAGTAAAAGTACAATATTTGCCTTTGAGATGTAGTGGAGTAGAAGTAAAAGTACTGAAGATTGGAAATACTCCAGTAAAGTAAAAATAACTCAAAATTGTACTTAAGTACAGTACTTGATTAAATGTACTTAGTTACTTTACACCACTGGACAATAGTTATTTTCCTCAGCTTCCTTACTCATGCAGTTACCCCTGTTTACATTTCTTTGTAGCTGACGTGACTGTTGTCCTCTATCTTTTAGGCCTTGAGCACATTGAGCAGGATGAGAGGGTATCCATGGGCAACGATGGCAACCTATACTTTTCCAATGCCTTAGAGATGGACAGTCGTCGAGACTATTGCTGCTTCGCCCATTTCGCCAAGATACGAACCATCGTCCAGAAGAGCCCCATGGCTGTGGTGGTCAACAACTGTAGGTTCACAGAAATAGTCCATGTTGCTTTATCTAATAAATGTGCTTGAATTCTTTAACCAAAAAAAATTAAGATCTCAACAGGAACTACTCTTAATAAACACGAGAGTGATTCATAGTAAATGGGCTGGGTCCCAACTTTTCTCCTTACATGGAGCTCATCGGGACTCTTTGCATATTGGCAACATTACCACTTCTTCATGATGACTCAGTGAAAACTACCGTACCCTGTAACAGTGTAATAGCACACCTACTGTAGTTGTATGTTCTCAATACTGTAGCTGCTTTATCCAAAAGATAAGCTATAAGTGAGTAGACCGCAGGTGATTTGCTTGAGCCACTTACTCTTTTCTCAAATTAGCAGATCAAGAAGATTGCTATGTTTTGTCATAGACTGATAGGCTTAAAACGTCCCTTACAAATACCACATACCAAGGAGTGAGGCATGCCTTGTCATGCTTAAGTTTATTTTCATGTGCAGTCAGTCTGTTATGGCAGTAGTTTAGGCATACTGTATATGGCAATGAACACAAGCCCTTGTTAGATCAGTATTAATCCTGTTTAATTTGACTTGAACCTTAAACCTGATAGCAAAGTGGATGACGTCAAATATCAATGTTCAGATTTCATGCAAGCCTTCATAACAGAGATTACAGACCAAGCTTTTTGATGTAATGTTTGTTCAAAAGATATCACAGTCTGCATGCTTAAAATATGTTTAACAGCCATAAACTCCTGTGTTGATGGAATGTGCATTGATTAAGAAATACATCCAAGTGACCAAGCTATTCTGTTGCAGCCAGTGGCACCCCAGAGAGAAGACCTAGCCTCTTGGTGCCCTCTGGTGTTCAGACAGAGGTAGTGCTGGTGAAGGGAGAGGAACTGAAGTTGGAGTGCATAGCAGAGGGATTGTACGTTTCTAATTATCATCTGAGGATCAATTATATTCCCATTGTACTATGATCTATCATCAGTCAGTATTTACCAGCAACCTTGGCTTAATACATTTCCATTGTGTTATGCAGCCCGACTCCTAAGATGGACTGGATCAAAATGGGAGAGAAACTCCCTGGACGCACAAACATAAAAACATTCGGGAAGCTATTGACCATATCTAATGTAAACGAGAGGGACCATGGAAAGTACATGTGTAAGGCCAAGAACTCTGTTGGGGAAGATGTCCACTACTTTGATGTAATCGTGGAAGGTAAGTCAACACAAATGGTAGGGGTACAACGGATATTATATATCAATTAATAGATTGTATTATGATGAAAATACAATTAATTGATACATATATACATATATAGACACAGTAAGTGTATAGAAGACGGTTTTAAGAAATGATTTAAGGTGATGTTTAGTCCCTGCATTTTGACTTATCTTTTCAAACAGGAGTTAATTGAAATTAAGTGCGGCATTCACAGCTGCCTAACATCACATAAACACCTCTTTTCATCAACATGTTCTAGAGCCCCCAAAATGGTTGACAGAGCCTCCTCAGGACCAGCTGGCTCTGATCAAGACAGATGTTCACATCAAGTGTGCAGTTGTCGGGAAACCACGGGTGGAGATCACATGGAGGAGGAATGGACAGATTTTAAACGGTAATGGCCCCTCACCCCACTCATTCTGTCTTTCCCCCTAATTAGATTTTTTTTCTGTGCTTAATTTACTTAGAAAACCCTTTCCTTTTTTGTTTTGTTTTTTTGGGTGCAGTTATTGTACACTGTTATCAGACAATTTGCCACAAAGTCTGCTTGCCTGCAAAGTATTCCCATGTTGATGTCCATTGCCAATAGGATGGGGTGGATGTGTTCCCAGATACCACAGATGATATACTGTAGTACACTATTCACTAAAAGGTTTCTAAATGGAACTGAAAAGGTTTAGCCAGCTTCATTTATGACCCCATAAAACCACATTAGGCCGACTGGTTCAATGCGGCAGTCATCATTGGGGACAGGGCTTCTGGGTTGCTCAGCAGGCCAAAGTGAATACCATGTCCTTTCATAGTCACAGGTTTGAATCTAGCCGTTGACCTTTGTTGCGTGTAAGACCTATACAGTATATCACCCATTATACCCATCAGTCTCTCTTGCTTACTATTTGATTAAACTAGAAAAGCACTCTGTGGCTCTGAAAACGAGGGGCTCTCCCTCAATGTGATCCTAAGATTTGAATAAAGGTGGATGGCAGTAACTGACTTTGGAACTGGAGTACTGCATGGAGTGTGGACTGGTAGCTGGAGAGGTGTCAGTTCACTGCTCCTAAGTGCCACTATGTGGCAGCCCATCACTCTGCCATTTATCCACATGCATGACTAGACCCTGTGTGTGTATGTGTATGTCTGTATTTCAGGCTTATTTGTGTGTGTAAAACTGAGTGGAGAAAAGAAAAATCCCTGTGGGGATTAATAAAGAACAAATTTGAAAGAACAATAGGGGGCTGGTGGAAGCATCATGTGGCCCTCTGGTGGCTGCCTTTATACATGTAGCTCAGGGAGAAAGGCTCGACTTCTCCATAGGAAATATTTGATGAAAAGGAATGCATCGCATTAAATGTTAAAGTAATTCGGGCTCCGTATAACTCGTTCACTAACTTTACTGTAATAACTGTAGACAGCAGTTGAGAAATAGAAAGTGAATTGTGAACTGCAAAATTCTTAAATCTTATTAATTTTAGAAGAAGAAAAGAAAAAGAACCTTCTGTTCTGGTTGAGTTTGTTAATTGGATATAGCAAAACTGTATTTGAAAAAGCACAAATTAAACCCATCAACAACATGAAACACACTTTAGAGCCGTATCTGACCACAACATGATCCCCATGGTTCAGTGTACTCTGAATAATAAGTGTTTTTCTTTTCTTTTTTTTCCAGATGACACTTCAAGTGACCTGCGTGTGTTGGACGACACCCTGGTGCTGCACAATGCCAGGCCAGAGGACAGCGCTGTCTATCAATGTGAAGCTTCCAACAGACATGGCAGCCTCCTGGCCAATGTTATGATCATGATCATGAGTCAGTACTATAGCTTTTACATTACATACTCCTTTTATAGACTATCAAGTCTTGAGAAAATAAAAGTAGGAAGTAGGAAGTGGGTGATTGTTGTTTGATGTGTGACAGACAATGCAAAAAAACGGTCTATCTTCATAGCTGTGGTATCCACCCCCCCCCCCCCCCCCCCCACACACACACACACACACACACACACACACACTCTTTGAGCTAGAAGACTAGGGTCTTTCATGTAGTAAGACGGTTCACAGCATTGCAGAGCCTCAAGCATTTCCTTTGCACTTTTCACTGCCATTCTCCTCACTGACAGTCGGTACATATTCCATGTCCGGCAGATGTTCTTGGACTAACTTCAAGCAAACACTACTCTGTGCATGACATACTGTAACTCATGAAAGTGAAGCTGGTTTACAAAACACCACCTGTTTTATGATGGCAGTTCATGTCTTTTTCTCACAGCACAGAGTGTTCTGTGTGCTTTACCAGCTAAAAAAACAACCCTGTGAATTCCTTGTTAGATACAGCATTCACATATTGTACTGTTGACCAGATTGCTGCACCCCAATTTGCCAAAATCCAAAATACACCCATAGTGACTTACTAAGTCTTATTGCAGATACGAGTACAGAGTATAGTTCTATGTTTGGAACTAAAAAAGGGTATATAGTTTGCCTGCCTTATATACAATATGGCCCATATAATGGTTCTAGATTGAACCACTTAATATGGTTTATGTGGCTCCATGTCAGGGGCCATATAGAACCGTTTTAGATTCTTTATTGGACCATTCAGTTCTGTAAAAGAGTGCCACATAGGGTTATTTTTTACAGAACCATATTAGGATTTAGTGTCCTAAGATCAAGCCGGCTATAAAACCTTGTTACAGTTACATACTGAATCCTTTTTAGTTAGAGTGTAGGTTGCTGATGCTTCTTCTCTCTGCCAATAGATATGGCTCCTCTGATGCTGACCAGGGACAACTACATGTATTCTGTGGTGCAGGGACAAGCTGTGGTGATGAACTGTAGTGCCTTCAGCTCTCCACCACCACACTTCAAATGGTGAGGTCTTAGAGCACTTTAACTACTTGGAAACCTAGCTCCCCTCTTCTGGGGCAAACATTCAGCAAAATAGCTACAAGCCCACAACGCATTGTGTTGCGTCAACCATGAATATACAGTAGGGTTTAAGTGGTTAAAATGTACACTGCACACAGGTATATTGTTTGTGTTGCTGAGTTTAGTGCACAGAAAATAACCTCTTGCACCATACACACAGCACACAGGGAGAGCAAAACAACGGGAGCTTTTATCCTCATATTATCTGATATGTTTTCCTGCATCTTGCACCTTCCTTCTCATAGTTTACACCTGAGGCCATATGAACGTTCCTAGTAGGCCTAGTAGAACAAAAATTAAAAGAGAGTGGGAGAAATTGGCTTCTGCAATAAATATATTTATGCTTACTGCATTGGTTCAGAGCAGTGCATTGTGGAAGAAATAACAAGTGGCGGGACTTCAAAGAAAAGACTAAAAGCAAACTGGCATGGCTGGTGCCCTCGACCAGATAACTGTCAGTGGCATCGTCACCCATGTCCACACAGCGATGGCCAGACTTTGTTTTGTTGTTGAGAATTTTATTGCCCAATCATTCATGATTTATCCCAGCTGGGTAAAAGTGCACTGAACCAGAGAAATTATAAATTATTATAAATTTCATCTAAATATAATGGGAAATCATTCTTATCAGTTCTTGAGATGAATACACCATGAGCCCACAAATGTTAATGTTGCTATGAAATATTATTGGACTCATAATACAGACTATTACGGTACACAGAGTTTAAGAACAGCAAAACACATTAATGTTACAGCATAATCTCTCATCGGTGCCAAAACACTCTCTGAAAATCTGCGTACAGGACCTGCAGAGTATGTGGAGTGGTACGCACCTTCTCACGTTTGCTTTTCATGAATTCCAATCTTTGCATAGATTTGTGGTCAGCATCAATTTCACGAATACACAGTACACACCCTTCATACACATAGCCCTGTAGTTTATTATGACCACATCTGAATTTGCACTCGTTTCACATCATCTAGTTCTGTCCTGTTTTTCACCACCCTGTTGTCTGTCGTTCTGCAAAGTAAAATGTGCAGTAGTGCACAGAATTGCTTTCAGCCCACACAATCAGACTCTCATCTAGTCATTCTATTAATTTTAAACCTATTCATCATGTTTGCGTGCCGTGGTGTTATGTTGACACTGGTCTTTGAAGAGATAATCATCTTCTTTTGGAGCAGAACTGCCCTTATTTAATCCCGGCAACAGCTCCAAAAAGGAGAGATGAGATTTGCTATTCAGACATTTGCTATTCAACGTTTCTCAGATTTTCCCCCAGACATGTAGGGATACCAGCTCTCTATCTGCTAGATCTTGTTCAATTCTATTATTATCATGATAGCGTTGGCTTAGTCAGATATGTTTTGAACCAATGTACTTACCACTTACCTTATCTCATCTCCCTTTTCTTAAGGGCTGGGATAAAATCTCTTTAATTAAAGTCCCATTAAGTTCCAATATCTACATTTTTTAAGTAAAGCAACTTTCTTATCATGGATTCATCATTTTATCAGAGCAATTAACTGAATCAGATAGGAAAACCACGTTATTTTAGCAATGCATTTTATTTTTCAAATATTGCAGCAAAATCCACTCCGAATTGATTGAACTGGAAAGGAAATAACTATAAGCATAAACATGGCCTAAAGCCTAGCTTATACTGATTTTCAAGTTTAAATCGTGACTAATTGAGGTTATTTTCAGCGAGCCACACAGTCGTACAGTGAAGTGTAAATTAGGCCTAAGCCTGACTTGACACAAACGTTCAAACACTGCTTGTCAGAAATTCTAAACATCCTGACTTATAGGTCATTGGTTCTCAAAAGTGGGGTCCAGGGACCCCCAGGGGTCCTTGGGGAGGTTCCAGGGGATCCCCAGTCAAATTTGTTAAAACAGCATCACAATCATTTCAACCACTTTATCCATGTTGGCTATTCAAAAATAGCAGATCTACAAGCTCACTTGTTTTACATCTGTTATTTTTGAGAATTCTTGAAAAATATCGACTTAAAAAAACAAACATAAATCTTCTCTTCTCGGGGTCCCTGGAATAAAACCTTTTCAGATGGGGGTCCGCGGTCAAATATATATCAATTTGGGGGTCCTTGGCACGTTTGAGAACTACTGACATAGGTGATATATGATAGCACCAGGATGTGTGTGTTTTGAGTAGACCCACTATCTACTTTATTATGGCTCAGGAGGAACAGCGGTTCGATCCCCGCCCGGCTCCTCCTGGCTGCCTGTCGAAGTGTCCTTGAGCAAGAGACTGAACTTCTAACTGCTCCCGATGAGCAGGTTGGTGCCTTGCATTGTTTCCTCTGCCGAGTGCCGCGCTATGAACTTGTAGATCTGCTATTTTTTGAAAAATCGTGGAAGATTTGTGCAAATCTTTGATTATATATATTTTTAAAGCGAACATTTGTAACTCAAATCTTTGCTTCTGGGGGGTCCCTGGAACAAAATATTTTCAGATGGGGGTCCGTGGACAAATACATATCATTTTGGGGGTCCTTGACATGAAAAAGTTTTTTTTTAATTACTTATGTTGCTATAATATCAGTGGTTCTCAAACTTTTTCACAATTTTTCAAAAATAGCAGATCTACAAGCTCATAGCGTGGCACAGTGCCACGCTATGAGCTTGTAGATCTGCTATTTTTGAATAGCCAAAGAAATCTTAAAATGACACAGATGTGTTCCCGGTCTTAATGGATTAACTGCATGTATGTTCTTTTTCTCCATAGGTCCCAAAAAACTGTGGAGGGGGAAAGATTCACCCATTACCCGAATGGGTCTTTACAAATATCTGGAGCAGCAAGAGAGGACAGTGGAGAGTACGTCTGTTTAGCCAAGAACTCAGAGGGGGAGTCAAAAGTCACCGCTTTGCTAGACGTGAAAGGTATTTCAACACTACTATAGGGTGTTTGTTCATGAACAGGAGTCTACCTGTCTCTCCATCTCTTTAGCAAACAGAAAATGCATTTACAGGTCGAGAACAGAGAGAACTCATACAGTACAGGATAAACCAGCGAAATTGGAAGTTTTGACACAAAGAAATGAGCAGACAAAATTGGAACTGGAACTGGAACACTATAAAATTGAAGCTGATAAATGGGTACTCTCTCCTGATTGGCTGAAATTGGCAACCCACCTGAAAACGTAGATAGGGAATGAGGCGCTGGAGCATCACTGACTGTTAAAAGTCTTTTTTATTTACACTGTGCTTTATCATAATGAAAATATATTTTCTGTTTATTAAAGAACTGGAGAGACGGGGAGACTCCTGTTACGGAGCAAACACTATCAATGATTACTATCAGAATATAAAGTTTAAACAAAAAAACTTTTTTTTTAACGAAATAAGAATAAGAAATAAGAAATATAGTCACAAAGCAGTAATTCAGGGTTTCAAGCTAACACGGACTGTGAAAAGTTGAAAGCTGCGAAGAAGGGTCTACTCTAGACCTTTGACAGTTTCCCACACCTGTATTAAAGATAACTAACAGGTTTTATGACAGTCAAACAGACATTCATTTATTTATGGCCATATCTGTGCCAGGCCACATCCTCGTTTATTGCAATGCTGTCATCCTCTACTGTTCAATTCAAAAACATTTTAGGGACATGTTTCAACAGATCCACCTAGTTTGGTGTTATTTGGACACACAACTTCTGCAGTGTTATGAAATATATCCCTGTGAGTTTCGTAATGATTGTATCTTTTAGGTACTTATGTAGACATATCCTGCATGTTTTGTGATGATTGGCCCAACAGTTGTTAACTTTGGGCTATTTATCTGCTGAGCCATGCACTTTTGAAGTTCTATAGTCAATATCTTCAAAACTAAATGTGATATTAACAAGTTGAATCTAGTCATCCAGAGTAGTAGATTTTCTTTGGCCAATTTGAGTATACATATGTATGTAAGAAGTTATACACTTTTTTAGTGAATAAAATGTTATTTTGTCCAATCTGAATAGTAGAGTATGTTAATACAATAGTATTTATACAATTGGGGTGGTTGTATTTGGTCTCCCTGCTCTTCTATTGAGACATTTAGATCCTGTGTGTAGGTTGGACATGGCCTTTGACAAGATCCTGTTTCTGGTTTGACCTGAAGGAGACCCAGATTCAAATACAGGGTTGAACATGATATGTTACATAGTGCAGCTTTAAACTTTAATTATTACACCCCCTTCAGGCTGATTGAGGTAATTTGTGATGTGCATGTAATGCACACAACTTACAATCATTGGCGAAAAGTTTATGGGCCATATTTTCGCCGGTTCCTTACCCATTATCCCTAAACTTCTTTGCCATTTTTTACAGTTTTTAAAAACATTTTCAAATAGTTCGACTAGCCGATCTACTGTACATCGACACATTGTGAGCTTGTAGTTTGGCTATTTGAACTATTTGAAAATGTTTTTAAAAATAGCAAATAATGTCAAAGAAGTTTAGGGATAATGGCTAAGGCACCGGCGAAAATAGGGCCCTATGTTCTCACAGGAATTGCAAAACTGCAGCAGGAGAAGAAGAAAAATGTGAATAAAAACGGGGGTCTCAGACCTTTGGGCTTGAACCCCTAAATAGGCAATAGCCAGTAGCTTGTTTTGCATCTAAGCTCTACATTTTGAATCTAGTCTTTTCAAATATAATCTTATGGAAAGCAATTATAATATACTTTAGAATATTGCATAATAAGTGCAAATTATCCTTAAAATTGTATTCATCAAGGAATATCTTTTTAATTATTTTGCAAACTAGGAAGGACTTTCTAAGTTATATTCACAGCACATGGAAAGTAGATACTTCACCAAAAACTGATATAGACATAAACAAATGAGAAAAAGCATATGCAAACTCTGTAATGCTCCTCATATGCTCCAGTCAAAGAAAATGTTGTATTTATCTGCTTCTTTCTGTCTTTCTATTTTCTAAAAAAATAAATAAAAAAATGGTTGTTTTGTTTACAGATTCCACTAGAATTGTGGATCCACCCCAGGACTTGCGTATTGTCAGTGGAACCACAGCCCAGCTGAAATGCAGTGCTGATTATGACAAGACCCTGGAGACCAGCTTTCAGGTTTTATGGACTAAGGACGGGGAGGACATCCCTCTAGGCTCCCCAGAACATTCCAGGTGCAGTCTGCCTCACATTTCCTGTCAGCTTTATAGATTTTATGTAAAATAATACAAATGATATATATATATATATATATATATATATATATATATATATATAAAATTAGATAGAAGATAGATACACACACACACACACACACACATATGTATATAGTATATACTGTACTAGAGTTCGGGCCGCTAAGCAGCCCTCACACCTACTGTACATTGCACATTGAGATCTCTGTATCTGTCAGTCCATGTCCCTTTTATGCCCATACATATATTTACTGTATATATATATATATATATATATATATATATATATATATATATATATATCCCTGATGTCATCAGTATATGCCCATATATGGGTATGCCCCCTTTTGTGCCCATATATGGAGCTGAGTGATTTGTTTGCTCCTGATGCCACGAAGACACATTGAGGTTGGACACACTCCATTGGGAACTCCTTATAACATAAGGGGCCACAACTATGATCAGAGCCCCATTGGCGCAGTTGGTTAGCGCGTCAGTCTAATAAGCTGAAGGTTGTGAGTTCGAGCCTCACATGGGGCAGACTTTTGGATTCACAAATTAAATTTAGAT
Organism: Gymnoscopelus microlampas; assembly: GCF_963454915.1. NCBI lineage: Eukaryota > Metazoa > Chordata > Actinopteri > Myctophiformes > Myctophidae > Gymnoscopelus > Gymnoscopelus microlampas. The sequence continues at coordinate 31,919,758 of NC_139947.1, read as the reverse complement.
TTTCATAAACGTGTCATAATGTGCTGGTGCTTTATAGCAGCATAAAGCAACCATATTATGGTTATATGGCTGAGTCCCCGTCTGCTGGCCGGCCAACTTTAATATAGGATATTGTTGGTTGGCTGGCTGAATAGTTCATAATGGTATGTCAATAAGTTGTATAATAACTTGACTGAATGTGCTTTCATCTGTTTTCATATGTAGACACTTTGCGAATGACGACATGCTGCAGATCATGAATGTCAGCCAAAGCGACCAGGGAACATACACATGTTTTGCCAGGACTAACCTAGATGAAGACGTTGCCTCAGCAGTCCTCACAGTGCTCGGTAAGAGGCCACTACATAATGCATGTTATTCATGGCATATTGTTAACACATCCTTGGAATCGAGTACAATGTACACAATAACATTGATAATTCAAAAGCCACTCTCTTGCTTATATCTGTGTAGAACTTTTGTTCAATGCCATGTTTAGATTCTCCCCAGATGTTACATGTAATTGACTGGTAGCAACCAACGATATTCTAATTTTGCTGTGTATTGTGTGCCTCAGATGTGCCCGATGCACCAAGGAAGTTGAAGTTGTCTGAACAGAAGTTGCGGAGCGTTCATTTGTCCTGGGTACCTGGCAGAGACCACAACAGTTCTGTAGCAGGTAATGAGCTACAAGTATCAGTTGCACCTCTCAGAGAAGTGATTGAAATTGTTGAATTGGATATGCTCAAAACAAAATGATACAACAACACACATAATCTGATGTAGCTTTCCCTTTTGTTGTTTAACCCATCAAGACCTGAGGCCGATTCTACAAGTGCGTTCTAAATCAGTTGTTCTCAAGCGTTTTCGTGCCAATGGAGCCCCAAATTGATATATATTTGGCCGTGGACCCCCATCTGAAGATGTTTTGTACCAGGGAGAGCCCTAGAAGAGAAGATTTGTGTTAACAAATCAAAAAAACCCTGGCAGCAGCTAAAAAAAAATAGCAGATGTACAAAGCTCGACTGTGAGCTTGTATATCTGCTATTTTTGAGAACCACTGTTTTAAATCCTAAGAGTTTTTATGAAAAACGTATTTATACGCTATATATAGCTAAAATCTAAAATGACAGACACTTTCCCGGTTTGAATGGGTTAATGTACATACCTACGTTGAAGCCCATTTGGAGTGTCAACATTAAAACCTGTTTCTATATTCACGTTCAAGTTGAACTTTCTAAATAAGCAAATGTGGTTTTGCTTACAGTCAAAATGTTGCTTAATTATGCACAATATTTTGGACGAGAGTGGGACCGTTTTAGTGTAATAGTGTAAATTGTAATCACAGAGAGAAACGTTATGGCTTCCTCAAGAACGTTATCATTGTTTTTTAAGATGATGCTTCTGACAGTTGCAGTAAAACATGACTTTATACTTTGATTATTTTTTTCAAAAACATTAAACTGTTTTTTTTTGGGCCCATTTGGAGAGACAGTTTGAGTAATATTTTCTGAATGCCTATTAATGGTGTGCTGGCAATAGTAATTGCTATAATTATAATGTTGTGTTATTTTCGATTATTTATAATGGAAGGGTGGCTGAGTAGAAACTGTACTAAATATCACAGGCATATTTTAGACCTAAGTTGTTTTAGATATAGCGGAACATATTTGTCAAATCATTCAAATCTGTCACATTTCCTTCCTTGCTATTCAGTTTATAATAACTTTGAATTTCAATGCCACTAATATGGGAAAAGTTACACTGATAAATAATACTATATCAGCTTATTATCATGTTTATCAATAATTCAGTGGTTTTTAATATTGGTGATTAGATCAAAATTATGAGATGCTCATATTCACGCAAAGGCACAATTTATTTTTTTGAGAATATGAAATATATTTCCAAGCTCCTTTGAGTATTGTGCAAGTGTTGGTTAGTGGTCTAATTTAATGTTTTTTTTTCTATTCCACAATGGTACATAACTATTTTCAAATAGCATTATGACTCTCTGAAGTATCTCTTCATATTAATTTATTCTCAAGCTGCCATAACCTGATTGCCTCTCTGAAATATCCCCTCTTGGCTCAGTGAAAATGATGTGCACTATTTTGATGAGCGCGGATGCATGCCATTTGCAACTCTTGAGCGTGTACAAATGTAACCAAATGGACCCGGAAGGGTCCATTTGGTTACGTTTGCACACGCTCAGAGTTACATTTGCTCACCCTCATTATTTGACTGTGTAGACTTCGTAGTGGAGTATGAAGAGGACCAGTGGGAGCCCGGCAGATGGAGGGAGCTGAAGAAAGTGCCCGGTAACCAGGCAACAGCAGAGCTGCCGCTGCACGGACATCTCAACTACCAGTTCAGAGTGTATGCTGTCAACGGCGTCGGAACAGGGCCCCCCAGCGAGCCTACAGAGAGATATAAAACCATCCCTGCAGGTGGGACTCATTCCCCTGTTATCATTCCCCCTTTTTTGTCCATTGTGGACACAGCTGTTGTGAGCGCATGTTAAATGTTCACGTTACTTTTTGTAATGAGTTGCACAATTGATAAGTTATACATTGAATATGTTATTAGACAAAAATGCACGAAGGATAAAAGGATAGCACCAAAAAAGTCTAGTTTCCATTGGGGTCCTGGTTGAAGATTTGCAGCAGGGTGGGGATTAGAGTAATGCCACTGTTAGTAATAGTACTGTACTTATTAGTTGCATGAGTTGTTCATAATTGTTTACAGTCTATTTATTTTTTCTTACTTTTTCTGCCTTTATTGAGAGTAGAGTTCAACTCCCATCCCAGAAGTCGAACAGGGGACTCGCTGTGAGGCATCAAAGCCCCTGAGCTATGCGCCCTACCCAGTTTATAGTTTGTTTTATCTGAGAAATAAGACTATGCACAGAACTTTTTAAAGCCATGTTAGAATTATGATTGCGAGGAAAATCATTCAATATTTATAACAAATTTCTCCAAAGCTCCCGATAGGAACCCAGACAACATCAAAATCCAGGGCCATCTCCCTCATCAAATGGACATTAGCTGGGAGGTGAGGTGGAAAAAATATGTTTCAACCCAATTAAAGCAATCAATCATACATACAGTATACATTCATGTTACATGTCTGCACCTCCTGTTTTAGCCTCTGTTGCCAATTGAGCACAATGGCCCCGGCTTGGAGTACAAGTTGAGCTATAGGAGACTGGGCGTTGAAGACGAATGGAAAGAGCACCTGGTCAAAAGACACTCCTTTGTGGTGAAGAACACGCCTACGTTTGTCCCCTATGAGATGAAGATTCAGAGTAGGAACAGCCATGGTTGGGGACCAGAGCCCAAAGTTGTCACAGGCTACTCCGGGGAAGATGGTAAGTCCTGGACCTAAACCACTTAAACCCCATATGGGTAACCGGAGTCCCTCAGGGATCAATACTAGTGTATTTTATGTTATTGTGGGGAAAGCTTTTGCTGAAAATAGTGATCGACAAGCTCTCAATGCGACGCAACGCGTTGCATTGAGACGCAACGCAAATGCGACGCAACGTGTCGCATTCCCCACAATACCGAATGCTGGGGTTTAACCCATTAAGACCTGGAACGCATCTGTGTCACTTTAGATTTCTTTGGCTATGTGCCGCGCTTTGAGCTTGTATATCTGCTATTTTTGAAAAATCTTGAAAAAATGATTTTTTAAATTATTTTCAAAAAACTGTTTTGGATTTAGAAAAATGTTTAAGAATCGCCTCAGGTTTTAATGGGTGGTTAGTGGTTAAACCGCAATGTGTGATTCTAATGCTTTAATAACATCTGATAAACATCTTCACCAACAATGAACTGAAATGCACTTTAACATTCAGCAATTCCTCTTAAGAACGCCTGTTAATTTATTTTTATGCACAACCATGCATGAAGTTGTGCCATTTCTGGTAACATACATTTAACCTGAATTAAAACATGTACTGTACAGTATTGTAGGCTCTGTTTCCACTGTAACTCACTGCGATTCTTTATTTTATATCTTTGCCTGCCTACAGTTATCATTTGGCATTGTCTGTGGGAAAATGTGTCAGGTTAAGTTTGTCCTTGCTCTTGTTTTCTTCCTTTTCTCCCATTGAGTTACCTATGTGTAGGTGTACAATATGGAGTTATACCCTGTGTACAGTACTGTAGGTGTGCTTCGGGGAGTTAGCCCCTGTGTAGGTGTACTTCAAGGAGTTAACCCCTGTGTAGGTGTGCTACATGGAGTTAACCCCTGTGTAGGTGTGCTACATGGAGTTAACCCCTGTGTAGGTGTACTAATGTGTGTGTGCAGTAGTGACGTTGTTGGACCTCCTCTGAGGGGAGCAGGTGGCAGATAACCTTTGTAGTGGGGAGGGAGAACACATTTCCACTTCCGTCTCAGAACCAGTGGGAAGTTTGACAGATTGTGACACACTCTGCGCTGTAGGCCTTCTGAGACATATTGTTTCTGTTTCACTGTAGTGTTGGCTGTGCCTCGCTTCTGCCTCTCCCACCAGTAGTATACCACTAGAAAGTCATGTGCAAAGGAGTGAAAGTGAGGGTGTTGTTGTCTTTTTCCTATTCCTTCATTGGCAAGCTTTTCAGAATGTAACATACTGACGGGTGATAAATTGAAGGAAAGACCTGCCTAAACAAATGGAGAAACATAACGACTGCAGATGCTTCCTTACAGGTGTACTGCATGATTTACAGTAATGGGGCAATTAACATCCTACTAGGCTTTGTGGCATGTATAAAACCCTGGTTTTTACCCCTCAAAGATGTCCGCTGCTACCAGTCTAGTCGCCGAGATGAGAAGTCGCATGAAGACGCGTTCTCCGCGCTCCCGCTTGGAGACGCGCTCTCATGGCAACATATTTGCCAGTTTTTCACTGGATATACTCTTCATTTTCATCCTTTTGTGGACGACGGATTCACTCCTTGAATATCCACAAAATCTACACCTGATGGAGACAGAAAAGGGTAATCCACGGGAAATGAAAAACGAAAAACACTCGGACTTCTACCTACTCGACGACACTACAGAATCAAAACATCTGGGGTTTGCAGCTGGAGCTCTCCATATGCTCCTAGCCATGGACTCGACTAGAAAGTACGCGCCCCCGACAGGACGCATGGACCGAAGATTTTTAATCATCCTTTTTCTTCTCCTGTCGGGTGATATCCACGTTAATCCAGGCCCAGTTACCACCAGGCAAACTTCTGCCCGTCTGGCGAGAGAGGCAAACTTGGCCAACGAAGCTAGCGCTGCTAACGTTGCTATCGTTGCCAGCGACAACGTCGCACAACAACAACAACTCCACGCCGCTAGCTCTCGGTCCCAACAAGCCAACGCACCCTCGGACCACTACGACACCGCAGCTGTAATCGACGCACCACGACGCGCGACGGAGAGACGCTGCGCAACGGAAGAAACCTATCCACGGACACATCTGGCGTTTCCAGGCGGCACACGGACCAGGATGGACCCCCGTGGACACAGTCGAAGGCCCCCCCAAACCCCCCATCCCCCCATCCCCCAAGCCCCACAGCTGGTTGCTTACCAACAAGAACCAGACGATGCCCAACCCCCCACCCCCCCCCAACCCCCACAGATGGCCGCGTACAGCGAAACAGAGGCTTTGATGGACGCTAACACCTCAACACCCCCCTCCCCCCCCGACACTGCTCCTCTCTGTGGACTCTCAGTGGACAGACATCTTTCCATTGAACAAATGAAAAAATCGTTTGGCGTTGGCTTGCACATGATACACCTCAATGTGAATTCCCTTGTAGGAGACAAGCTAACACAAATCAAGCAGATGTTTTATGATGGTAAGGTTGACATTTTAACTTTCTCTGAAACGAAACGTGATCATACGATAGATGATACTGATATTGAGATTGAAAACTACAAACTTTTCAGAAAAGATAGGAACAGAAACGGGGGCGGCGTATGCATGTATGTACATAAAGACAATGTCTGCATCCTTCGCGAAGACCTGAATGATGCAGACATTGAAGCTGTGTGGGTCGAGATCATTTTTGAAAATGCTAAACCTGTGCTAGTCGGTACCATATACAGACCTCCTAACCAGACTGATTTCTATGATAGACTTGATGAATGTTTAGCTAAAGTGGACAATGAGGAGACAGTACTTCTTGGTGACTTTAACACTGACATGCTCCGTAAGGAAGCGTCAGTGTTTAAGTCATTCAGGGGGTTTTGTAATCGGCACTCACTCCACCAGCTGATCACTCAGCCCACAAGGCTGTGTGTTTCCACTCAAACTATCATAGATCTCATTCTAACAACGGACAAGGACAAAATCCTCAATAGTGGTGTTTCTACCTGTGGCATATCTGATCATAACATGATCTTCTGCACCAGAAAGAAACGTAAACCTAAGACCGGTTACCACCAAACAGTCACGATCAGAGACCTCAAAAACTACAAGAGTGAGGACTTAGATCACAGACTGGAGGAACAGGATTGGTCCGACGCACTAAACAGCACACAGGTAGACGAATCTTGGCTTGGTTTCAAAACCAAATTCATTCAAATTTTGGACAGTGTGGCTCCCATGAAAACCATCAGGGTCAAAACCCGCTCGGTTCCATGGATGAATTCGGATATCCTTACTACCATGAAAGTCAGAGACAAAAAGTGTTCTGACTATCATAAAAGTAGGATCAAACTTGCCAAAAGCTTCAATAAAGGTCTCGAATCCCACGTAGCGAAACTCAAAAAAGAGAAAAGCATGCTAAGAAACAAGGTTAATGGCATGCTGTTGTTAGCAGAAAAAAGCTACCTCGATGGCAAAATTGAGGAAAATCAAAACAAACCATGTGAGCTCTGGAAGCTATTCAACAACCTACTAGGCTGCAGCAAGAAATTGAAAACCAGGTTTACAAACATAAACCTCAAGGTGAATGACACTCTCATTTCATCCAAACGGGAAGTGAGTAAAATCCTCAACATATTCTTCACGACCGTGGCCTCAGAGTTAGTTGAAAAACTACCCCCTCACTCTGGGAGTCATGGTGGAGAGTATGTTGATTCATTTTACGATAAACAGGGTGTACGCAAAGATGATTTTAAACTCTCCCCTGTGTCAACAGATGAGGTGTTTAAAAAATTGAGTGCACTCCAACAACACAGAGCCACAGGTCCCGACAACATCCCCGCTAAATTTCTAAAAGACTCAGCCGCCTCCATTGCCCCAATCATTACCCACATAATAAACCTCTCCATCATACAGGGACGGGTCCCTAACGACTTCAAAAAAGCAAGAGTGACCCCTCTGTACAAAAAAGGAAACCAATTAGACCCTGGCAACTACCGCCCTATTTCTATTCTTAGCTCCATCTCGAAAGTCATGGAAAAAATAGTCTATGAACAGGTTGATAAGTACCTTGCCGAAAAAAATCTAATTTACGAATTCCAATCTGGTTTCAGAACAAACCACTCCACTGACACATGCCTTCTCTATTTGAACGACTCTATCAAACAAGATGTCGACAAGGGCAAATATTGCGGCATGGTCATGCTGGACCTCCAGAAGGCTTTTGACACCGTTAATCACCCAATTATGATCAATAAGCTCAAAGCAATAGGCTTTGATGACACGTCGGTGAACTGGATGAGATCCTACCTGGAAGGGAGGGAGCAAGTGGTGGAAGTAAACGGCACCCAGTCCCCTCCCCTCCCAGTGACTTGTGGTGTTCCTCAAGGAAGCATACTAGGACCACTACTGTTCCTGATATATGTGAATGATATGTCCTCAGCTTGCGACTGCAAACTGTTCCTGTTCGCAGATGACTCGGCTCTGCTGGTCTCGGACAGGGACAGGCTGCAGGTTGAGAAAACTCTCAGCACTGAACTCAACAAGATCTGCATCTGGCTCTCCGACAACAAACTCTCATTACACCTGGGTAAAACTGAATCCATCCTCTTTGGGTCCAACCCTAACCTTAGAAAGGCTGAGAGTTTCACGATCAAAGTGGGTGAAAATGTTATCACAAGAAAGGAGGAAATTACCTACCTGGGTTCCATCTTGGAGGCAAACCTCTCAGGTGACAAAAACGCTGAAAAGACGATCAAAAAGGTCCACAAAATAACACGGAGGATGTGGAGGCTTGTTCGTAAAGTCAGTAAGAATACTCTGAAGATTCTTGTAGGGGCCCTCATACAAGGTCATTATGATTATGCATGCACTTCATGGTATCACAACACCTCCAAGGCCCTAAAAACAAGGCTCCAAACATCCCAAAACAAACTTGTAAGGCTACTTCTTGGCCTCAATTACAAAGCCCATCTAACCCATGCCCATTTTGCTAGGCTTGGATGGCTTAGGGTTGAGGACAGAGTACAGCAACTTGCTATGGGCCTGGTCTTCAAGATACACCACAACATTGGGATCCCCCTGTATTTGTCAAAATACTTCCAAAATGTTAATCAAGTCCATGATCATAACACCAGAGGCAGCTCCACAAACCATGTTCAACCCAGATTTGGCACAAAAAAGGGAATGAACTCTTTCTCATGCTATTCATCTAAAATGTGGAATGCCCTACCAAAAGGAGTAAAGGAGTGTAAAACCCTACTCACTTTCAAAAATGCCCTAAAGATACACCTTCAGGAGGCTGCAATTCAAAAATGGCCCCTGTCCAAGTCCTAACCTACCCCATGTCCTAACCTAACCTACCCCCCCCCCTCTCTTTCTTTTTTGTACATATTTTTCACCCTTCATACTTCATACCAGTAACCTGTAAACTGATTGTATGACATTCTGTATAGTAGTGTGTATATCTGTCTGTCTCTTATATGTCAACATGATTTTGTGTGCATGGGGATCTCATCTTAAACAAGCTACGTGCTTAACTGAGCTATCCAGTTTAGTAGACCTTGTATTGCGAATTTGTACTTCCATGTACTGTTATGTACTGCCATGTACTGTTCTCATGTCTTACTAAATAAAGTACATCAATCAATCAATCAATAACATCTAAGCACAGTACTAATAGTGCTAATAGTTCCCTTAGAGGGAAGCATCACTGCAAATCAATTCTTAATCGTGAATGATCACCGTTATCTTCAAGAAACATTTCTATCCTGATGATGGCAGTCATCTCTTCCAGGATGACATTTCTACCATCCACAGAGTTCACTGAAGGATTTGATGAGAATGAAAATGTTATGAATCATATGCTATGACCTTCACAATTACCAGATCTCAACCCAGATGAAAACCTACAGTATAGGAGATTTGGACCGCGTGTTAGACAGCGCTCGATCCCCACCCCAACCATTTAAACACCAAATGAGGGAAATGTTGTTCCATCCCTACAGTAGATTCCCAGAGACTTGAATCTTTGCCAAGGCGTAGCTGTTCTGACGGCTCGTCGTGGTAGGCCTAATAGTTTATGTTGGTTTTGCCTTTAATTTGTCACCCGTGTGTGTTTGTGTGTGCGTGCATGCATGCGTGCGTGTGCGTGTGAGTTTGCGTGTGTGCATGCAAGTGAATATGTGTGTCTGATTTTTTACTAACCTCCCACCCCACCACCTGATCTCCAGTTCCTACTGCAGCACCAAGTGATGTAGCAGTGGAGGTGATGAACACCACCCTTCTGAGGGTCAGCTGGACTCTGGTCCCCCCAGCCAATGTACAAGGCCATTTGGGAGGCTACAAAGTAAGCTGACAAAGCTCTTGATCAGTCTTAATTCAAATGTATACTTTGTTCTTGTTGTACCATGGCACTCGACAAGAATAACCGATTATCAAGTGAAAAGCTTGAATGTGACGTACGGCCGCATCTAAGCAATGCGGCCGTACGTCAGCATATAAATCAGACTTTATACTTTATTTGTATACTGGCGCCCGGCAAACAGACATTGGGATGCTGGAGCAGTTGCCAGATGCACACACACGCGCACACACACATACGCAAGCATGCGCGCACACTATTTGTGGTCCTTTCAAACTGTTCCCTTGCACATCTCTTTTTTGTGTTCAATTTCAACTACGGCTGCAACTATTGATTATTTTCTTATTGATTATTCTGTTGATTACTTTTTAATCGAATAATCTTGAAGCACTTTTTTTCCAATATATCAATGAATCGACGCAAAACAATTCAAATGTTTTAAATAATTGATTACATTGATTATTCTGATTAACCACTTAAGCCCTATTTTATACTTCGCTTTACAATGGTGTCGTACAAAAATAGCATTAAATAGCCACTATACTATCTAACAACGTTTTGCATTGCAATACGTTGCAAGTTCGTAGATCTGGTATTTTAGCTATTTTGGAAGATTTATGGGGAAATTAATCAAATCTATTAAATTGATTATTTCAATTAACTGTTCCACCCCAACCCTTGTCTCACAACAGGTGCACTGGTTACGGAATCGCAGTTTATTAACTCATAACAAGGTCAAGGATATACGCCAGTCCATGTCATTCCCTGGCAACGGAAGCTCCGCCATGGTGCCAGGCCTCAAACCATACACAGAGTACACACTCTATGTCAACGTCTACAACAGGAAGGGCAATGGACCCAACAGTGACCCTGTCACCTTTGAAACACCAGAGGGAGGTGAGGGGAGAATGTAATGGGGTTTAAGGCCCCGCAGACCTTGGTTAACCCCTAAATCAATACATACACTGTAAAATCCTGACTGTTAATTCAACTGCAAATGTATGCACAGATACCACACATTCTCAGAGTTAGAAATGGATAAATGAACACTAAATTAACACAACTCTGGCGTCTGGCATTTTGTTTTAAAATACAAAATTGTTATATTTGGTTACAACGAAATGTTAAGTTAAAGCTCTGTATTCTGGTAGTAGTCATTGCTATAGAGTGTTTGTTCAGTAACCGGGATCTCCACGTTGCTCCAGCTTTTTTAATAAACAGAAAATACATTTTCAGGTGACTCACCAATTTCACTTGTTTATCTTGTATGAGTTCTCTCTCCTGATTGGATCAAATTGATATCCTGATCTGAAAATGTATTTTCAGATGGGGAGACCCCTGTTATTGAACAAACACTCTATATGCAATGACTACTATCAGAATATAGAGCTATTCAACACTTATTTAAAAAAAAACACCTTTAAACCCTGCCCATGGCAACATCTCTTGCTATTCAACACCTTGGTTGATTGTTGACTGATCTTTTTTTTTGTTCCTGAGACATGATCGATTATGTCATTTTGATGTTATATTTGAGTTATGGCCTTTAGAATGGCAGCTTGACATTTATATTGAAAACTTTTACTTTTTGACCTCATTTGACGGCACACTGTGACATGATGGATGGCACAGGATTACAGGATTACATTATGTAATGTTGAGCGTGACCTTGATTGTGACCCTGACCTTTTCGATCTGGAAATGAATTTTCTTGTCAGGGTAGCCTACTGATCATTCCCACCAAGTTTTGTGAAAATCCACCTTCCTGTTCTTGAGTAATTTAGTTCACAGGCAGACAGTTTAAAGATGAACAATATTGTTCATATGTCAAACCCCTGTGTTTAGAAACATTTAGATTATAATTATCATTTGTTTGAAGGGTTAGGGTTACTGTTTGTTTGGTTTATTCTGAATCAAAGCTGCTGTTTAATTACTCATCTGATGACTTAAGACACCTAACGACACAGCACGTCATGCCATATTTATGTATCAATTCATGAATAATCTTATTCTATCAAGTGCCCAATCTAGGTATATACAGCACTAACCCTAACACTAACACAAAGGTGTATATCTTTGCTGTCGGGCAGAAATCTTGTATGTGTCAAACCATTACTTTTCAGGAAATGGAAAAAAATATGGAAAAAATAACGTATTTAGTCACAAACTCTTGCTAATATGTTTCATTGGTTAAAATCAACAGACAGTGAGTCTTAATCACTTTCAATTACCCTATTTTAGGCATGTCAACGTGTCACATTGCGATGCCTTGTGAGTTTGTAGCTCAGCTATTCTTACTACTTTTGCGTGACACTGTTATACAATGAAGTATAAAACAGGGCATTCATTTATGAAAAACATAAAAACATGAAATATGGAGATACAATGTTTCACCCCGACAATGACATTATGAAATTCACAACTTGATTGATTGATTCCTAAATGTTGAAATTCTTCACCTCTCCCACTGCTCAACAGTTCTGGCACATGACAGAAACTTAAAACAAAACCTCCAACACAGCACAGCTCTGTACATACAGTACAACATACAGTACAGAACTGCATGATACATAACCTGCAACGTTTATACAGTAGTAACACCTACAGTACATGACAGAGAGAAAAATAGAATGATACCTAGAGTAACCTGCAATATGTATGTTGTAGTTTGTGGTCAAAATCATCTTTCTTTCAGCAAGACAAAAGTTAGTACTTTCTCTTTCTCGCTCAGTCACTCACACACATGCACGCACGCACTCGCTATACACATGCACCACACTATACACATGTGCGCACGATCGCCACACGCACTCTCTCTCTTTCTCTCATCTTAGTTGGTTTCCTCGCCATAATACACTCCCACAAGTGTACTCTATTTTCCCACAATTGAGACCAGGGATCAGAAAGGACATGAGGCCTTGAGTTGTTGCTGCAAGAACATAACCAATCAACTGTCTGTCTTTCTGTCTGTCTGTCTGTCTGTCTGTCTGACTGACTGGCTGAATAACTGACTTTGTCTACGCCTTCAATTACTAGCACTCCTCAGGCTATGGCTTTTCTATTTATTCTCACAGAATCAATGTGGCTGTGTAAACTCTCCATTTCCCCTTGGATAAAGTACAAGCTGAAAGACAACACTGTATCCAGAATTGTACTAATGATGATGTTGTTTTCACAGTTCCTGAACAAGTCCCCATCCTGACTGCATCCAATGCACAGAAAGACTCCATTTCACTTGTATGGGGCCCTCCCCTGGAAGCAAACGGCATTCACACTGGATATCTTCTTCAATATCAAATAAGTACGTACACACACACACACACACACACACACACACACACACACACACACACACACACACACACACACACACACACACACACACACACACACACACACACACACACACACAATGACACTAGGGTCTAACGGCTGACTATGGATTTACTCAACCTAACTTTAAAATGAATAACTGAAGTATTCATTCGCTCATTCATTCATTCTCATTGTAATTTTGTAATTGTGACAGCAAACATATTGGTGCATCTCAGTGTGAATGACACTGCTTGGTAAAGTTACATGTCATCAGTGTGCAGTCATGACTTTTAATTAAAAGTAATAACTTGGGTTACAATATTGTCGTGAATTAACCACTTAAGCACTATTTTATACTTCACCAAAAAAGAGAATCCAAGTTTTTTTATGTGTTTGAAATTAGTTTTTTAAATGTCCGCCTATAATGCCATGTCCAAAATGCCAGGGTTGATGTGGTTAGGTAGACCTCTGTGGTGATCCAAAAGGCCCTCCCGGTGGGGCTTCACCTTCACCTTCAAGTATATTGTCACACAGATGTAAAAGAGTAAGTTAAATTCTTTCCCGGTTCAATTCCACCGGTCATTCAGTTGAAGTGCACTTCTGTAAGCAAGCATGAGCGCACAGAACAATAAGATGACAACACGTATTGTCAAACGCCGTGTTCTGAAGTTTATTAAACACGGAAATAGAATAATTTGCAGAGGTCATAAGATGAGTCATGACTGATGGAGGTAAGCAGAGGGATATGAATAAACATTATGTTCTAAGTCTAACAAGCAGATGAGTTGTACTCCAACATTAACAGGCCTTATGCAAAGTAGGGAACATGGCGATCTCTATGCCTACGCAACATTAAGAGTGATTAAGTATAGTTATAAGATATTGTACAGATACTGGAGTGTGAGTCAAGCCTTGAATATATTACAGAAAACATTACTTTCTGTGCTAAGTAATGTGTTATGTTATATTATTGTATAATCATTCAAATGAAGTGCAAAAGTCATTGTCATTAGAAGCTTAAAACAAAACCTGTGAAAGTAACATTTTGTAATGTGTTACTTATGTTATGCCTTAACCACAGCAATGATCATCACCTCCTCACTATAACACCCTGAGTGATTCTGAAATTGTGCAAACCAGTTCCATTAGTACACTCTCTGAGTTACAAATGGATAAACTAACTCTGAGGATTTTACTGTGCAGCTTATGTTATACCAAACTGTACAGCCCTGAAGAAGTGCTTTTGCACTCATAAAATATATCGTCATTCATGTTTGTGTAGCCCACCAAGAAATGGAAATAACTATTCCAAAGGCCATGTTTGGGTGTGTAAGCATGTACAAATACAATCCTATTTTACAATCTACGAGCGCAAGGCTCTCACGTCTGCACACATAATGCACATGCTTGGTGTAGCATGTACAGTACAGGCACCAGTGACCACAGCTGGATCTTTCCAGATGTGTTTCGTGCATGTAGTAAATTATTTTGTAAAAATGCATGCATTTCAATGTAGCCCTGGGGTTAGAGTCTCACTCGGCTGTCATGCGAGTGAGATGTTGTGGGTTGAGAGTAAAGCATGTCAGTGTAGTGTAGGTGTAGTGCAGGTGAGTCTGTCACCTGCACAAGCCTGTCAAACGCTGACAGAGGCTGTGGAGGAGGAGGATGGTTCTGGGACACCAGGACTTACTGTCAACACCTTGGGAGGTGATTTGAGTCACATCACATCTGTGACGAGAGTTGAGTTATTATAGTTTTGTATATTTCATTCATGCTTAACTTCTGTTCAATTCGGTTAAGATTTAAGAAGTTCAGAATAGATATTACAACACAAACAACACTTTGCGAAGGCAGGCAATTCCCTCACGGTCATGTAGACATCCCAGTCACAATAAGCATATGCACCAATGCCTCCTCATGCTTGTTGTGTTGAAGATTCAACGATATTCTGCATATTTTCATTTTATTGTTCGTTTTGTACTGTAAGTACACAATATAGTTTCAGTTCATTTAGAATTTTCCCCCTAAAGTCTAGTTTTTATTATATCTAAAAGGTTCTTTCACACCCAAGTATAGGTTTTAGTTGACCTATTGACCTTGGATGAGTGTTGCTGACTGGATAATTGGAGTGACCCTCTCCGACCTACACCCCTTCAACAGACAACGGCCAAGCTCATAGAGTATCTATCACAGGGGTCTTCAACAGGGGGTCCGGGATCCCTAGGGGGTCCTCAGGGTTACTACAGGGGGCCACCAAATCTTTGTGTGACAGGACCTTTTTTTTTGCATTAACCAGCATCACTATTCTGGGGAGAACTTTAGCCAAAGATAGCAGGTCTACAAGCTTGTAGATCTGCTATTTTCAGCAAAAAGGTTAGGTGTAGAGGGAAGAAAGAGCAGACCAAGTACAGTATTTAGAGGTTTGAGTGGTTAAATGTCTGAAAATACACATTAGCATTAATCCAAGATACCAAGATAGTGTGTAAGCAAGCAAACAAACAAACAAACAAACATCAATTCACACAACACTGATGATAGTGCTGTCAAACAAGTCTATGAAGCTATCTATGAAATCTATGAAAAAGTTGAATCTGCAACACAATCTTACAATATGTAGTGGGGATCCCTGCTTCATCTCTCTCTCAGCTAAGGGGTCCATGGGCTGAAAAACATTGAAGACTCCTGCTCTATCATCACATGACATGCAACAGTTACGTCAGGTCCTATGTCTGTCAGTATCTACCCGCTGTATCTACAGTTACAGTTACTATAAAGACACACACATTAAATGTGTACATAGCATTGTTCACATGCCATTGTGCATGTACTACTGTATAACCAGAACTATTTTTGCACATACCCATTACTTGTTCAACATGCCAATGAGCCAATACTTTACATCAGTGGATCTCAACCAGTGGTCCTTGAGGGGGTTCCAGGTGGTCCCCAGCTAAATGATGGAGAGTTGGTAACCAAATGGACCCTTATAGATCTTTAACTCTTGAGTGTAAAATGAAACTAAATGCACCCGTAAGGGTCCATTTGGTTTCATTTTACGCTCTTGAGAGTTAAATTATTGTTAAACATCTGCATTACTTAATTAACGAATTGTTATTTTTGATCAACGTTTGCCTGTTATCACTCCTATGGTACCAACATCAATAAAGCATGGAATTGTGGACAAAATATTATCCAACGACAACCAAATATTTTAAGTCTTGGGTCTGAGTGCCTAAATATCATCAAATGGTGGTCCGCGGCCCAAATGCAGAATAGATAATGGACCTTGATATGAAAAAGGTTGAAAACCACTGCTTTACATTGCTTATTTCGGAATTGTAGAGCAACAACATCATTATGTCTGATGTCTCACACATTTTGCTTGCAGGCACTAGGTGGCACTGTGCAATTCTGAAAGCCTCAGCATGATCCACTGTTAGTCTATGGGTTGCACTGTAGACCAGCAGTTTGACGCCAACTACCATTAGGAGTATTATCTTCTGGCCTCTTGGATAAGTTCTCTTGCAAACAAAAGGATAACGCATGCTGTTCTGTTTGTACCCATACTTGACAACAAAATATCTTTTGGCAGGCAAGCATTTCTATTCTTCTCAGTGGAAACCTCTTTTATGCGGAGAACAGTCAGGGTGAAAGAGTGAGTGAGTGTGAGAGAGAGGAGCCTTTCATTACGTTTACTACAATTTTCATAGCCCCTGCTCTTTATGGCTGACATTTCTGAAGTCTTTTGTGTGAAATGTGAAATGTGAAGGGAAAAGACACTCCCCGCCGTCTTCACAAGCACGCACTGAGCTGAGTCTGCCCAGCTCTATAAAGCCTATTTTTCCCGGGCCCCTTCCTCTCTCTTGCTTTTTCATACCTCACATGTAAGCCCTATTCATTGATATTACTGCACTATTCAGCTGTGGGTGGAGCTGCAAGAGGATTATAACGGCGTCTCGTCGGTTTAATGTGACCTGCTGGAGAAATATTAATAAGATAATTCCTATGAATGTGGCAAAGTCCACACCACACCATGTGGTTGTAAAAAAAAAAAGAATAAAAAAAGCTGCCTTTGTTGTGGATTTACTGTAGGATTAGTTGTTGAGAGTGCTCAGATCTTTCTCACCTGCATGGAACACCAATGTGCTACATGCCATGAAACAAATAACACCTTATCATAACCAGTCCTGTGATTTGGTGCAATAGGTACGGTATTAGACTTATTCTGCCACCTGGTACTAACCACGGGCAATGCAATGACACCTCCAGGGATGGAATGCTTAAACATTAAATCCAGGAAGGAACGCATCTCTGTCATTTTAGATTTCTTTGGCTATTCAAAAATTGCATACAATATATACAGTTGTAGATCTGCTATTTTTTTTTTATCTTGAAAATGTGTGCAAATCTTTGAATATATATATATTTTTAAGCGAACATTTGTAACTCAAAACTCTGCTTCTGGGGGTCCCTGGAACAAAATATTTTACAAATGTTCTCTTTAAAAAAAATTATATTAATAGATTTCACACATTTTCACGTTTTTTCAAAAGTAGCAGATCTACAAGCTCATAGCGCGGCACTCGGTGCCGTGCTATGAGCTTGTATGTCTGCTACTTTTGAATAGCCAAAGAAATCTAAAATGACAGAGATGCGTTCCTGGATTGAATGGGTTAAAAACAAGAAAGAAAGAAGGAAAGAAAGTGTTGCTTTGAACAGACTGCTCTCATGCTGGGATAGATAATGCAGTGTGGTGTGTTGCATTACGCTGCATGTCGTTTCTCCTATTTCCTCCATGCCTATATTCCTTCTTTGCTTCACCTCGCTCTTCTCTCCCTTTTCCCTTCCTTTTAACTCCTCCTCCTCATCTCTCTTCCTCTGGTTCTTCATCATCATATTCAACATGCCCCTTCTAATTCGCCTCCCTTCTTCTACTTTTTCTTTGCCCCCCTCCTTCTTCCTCTCCTTCTTCTCTTGCTGCTCCTCACTCCCCTCCTGCTCTCGCTCTTTTGCCCTTCCGCTTCCTTTAGCACTCTGGCACTCATTCTGCTTGCTTATAATGGCGTCCTCCTCCACTTACCTGTCACGATTGGGTGTCCATGGCATTCATGCGCTGCGCGGAGCAGCATGACATCTCAACACCTACGTATACCTCTACCATTCCTCCACAGTCTTGTCTGCATGTTCACTTGCCATTAACATGCCACCGACGGAAAGAGAGACATTCTCACCCTCCACCTCCGGTCCATATTATCACAAGCAGTGTTGTATTGGCCATGTCGACCTTCTGTACAGTGGTATATGACTAACTACATACTACTACACTACACTTTCTGTTACTATAAAAGCGTGAGGAAAAACTTTTTTGCACTCACACTTAAAGGAACAATTTGCCTTTATCTCCATATGAGTCCTCACTAATGCTCACTGTGGGACAGGGCCAATTCTGTCTACACGCTCTGTTTGATTGATTGAATACTTTATTAACAGTTTGCAGCGACAAGCACAGGGAAGTGCAGTTAAATACAAGGTCTGTTAAGACCTTGTATTGTTGAAAGCCAAGAAAGCACTTGTCCTCCAATATCATGGTCATTTCAAACAAGATTTCAAACATTTTTACTTTTTATTTATTTAGATAAGCAAGAAAGGTAGCTTCTATTTCAGCATGCTGACTTTCCAGGAAGAGAAAGGTTTCTAATTAGCCAATGATGTCGTTGGTTGGCATGTTTCTGAACCGTCCACAGCCCACCTCTGAGCGAGTCGCTGAAAATTGTACCTTATAATCAGCATTAGTGAAGACCAATTATAACGAAGATAAGGTTGAAGGGTGTTCCTTTAATGAGCATGCCCGGAGACTTGGCGTACATCACTCCGAGGCCGTAGAGTAGCCTTGCCTAGCGCTGCTTTGTGATGTTTTCTTTCCCGGAATGAAACCCTCCCTCTATCACCTGTCCTGACATGTGTCCACCATATTGATTGTCTGGCGTGACATGACCCCTCTCCATCTTCCTCCACTCTCCTCAGCCTTCAGGACATTTTCTTGCTGTTACTGTGCTGTACTCTTGAGTCACCGTGGTTCTCAACGTGGGGTTCAGGGACCCCCAGGGGTCCTGGAGGGTGTTCCAAGGAGTCCCCAGCTAAATGATAGTTAGGAACCAAATGGACCTTTATGGGTCCATCTGGTCCCATTTGTACACTCTGAATGAATTTAACCCATTAAATTGTCATTTGAGAACCACTGATATAGCAACATAAGTTTAGAATAATAATAATAATAATGCAAAATTCAAATGGCAGTCCGTGGCCACATGCATGATCAAACTGGGGGCACTTGAAATGAAAAGAGTTGAGAATCACCGCTTTAGTCTAAAGTAACATGAGCCAAAAATATTTACGCGTTCACCTGCACCTCCTCCTCTCTCTTCCTCACGCCCCCCGCCACTGACCTGTGGCGGCATCCACTCCCCTCCATATCATGCCACCACATTGAACTGAGCTAAACTGACATGACATCTTTTACTCCCTGCTCCATAGTTAATGAGACCTCCAAGGAGGAGGTGGGTTATCCCCGGGAGGTGAACATCAGCGGGGCCGACACCACCCAGTGGCTGCTCCATGGCCTCGGGGAGGGCAGCCTCTACCGCTTCCACCTCAGCGCCTGCACCAGGGCGGGCTGCGGACCCCCACGGGTACAAGAAGGCAGCACAGAGGTCAACCCACGTAAGTGGAAGAAATGTGGGGTACCACGACCTTTGGGGTGGGTAGTGGGCTGTGGGTTTCGAAGGGGGGGGGGGGGGGGGGGCGGGGGGGGTCAGAGATGGTGTTTGTGGTAAAATACTTTATGGGAAGCATATTTGAGTTTGGAATTGTCTTTTTTAGTTAGAAACCTTGAATTGTGATTAACGATTTGTTTGTGTTTTTAGCATTGAACACTGGAAAGCAAGCCTTTTGCACACCTACAAATGGCATTGAACATTGGAACCAATAAAATTATATTTCTGTTTTCCTTTTAGGGGTTTGTAGACAAATATTGCACAGGGCAAATGAGACGAATACAAATAATCAAAAATAAATAATGTACTGTGTCAAAAATAGGCCATATTTCCATTTTTATACTCAAAATATAAAAAATAGTGGAAATAGTCACAACATGTGAGCTTGTAATTGTTTTTACCGTATAACATTTTTCAACATGGAAACGTTAATGACGATGCAAGATAATTGCGATTATCTCAAATAATTGCGATTAGGTACTGTAGTTATGTAATAATTGTGACAGGCCTATTTGTGGTATTAGCTGTGGCCTGGCTTCATTGCAGGTATTAATATTTGGGTAGTAATAATTCATACGTAGAGAGCTTGCGTTAATGATTTACAATATACAACACATGGAACGTAGTGATTGATTTTCATGGTTGTAGATCAACTATATAAATGCAGCTGTTGGCATGAAAACATCTATAAAGATTTTTCCCCTACTGCAAAACAAAACATTTAACAGCGCAGATTCCCTCATCGATTGAGGAAGTGAAGACCATCTCTTGTGCGTCTTAATAAAATCTATGCCTTCAGTCCTTTATATTTCCTCTGGGAAACTCTACGTCTTGTAGATGATTCTTGTATGGCCATTAAAAGTATTGTTTGTGAATGTGGTTGAGTACAAGGCTTGGTGTAGAGATGAAATGGACCTATTATGAAGCTTTGCCTGCGAGGCATGTTAGTCACAATGCAGCCTATTGGATTTATGAACCCAAATAACAGGGAACTGGAACGCCATGGGTATGGAGAGACATTAATGGGGACTGATGGAGTGACAATGGAGGAAGAAAAGCTAAATGCATATGCAGGTCACAGGTTCAGATCAGCCGGGAGATAGAGATGGCGGTGTAAAAAGAGCTGCTACTTTTAGATGTTAACCACTTTCAACCGAGCATCCCTATTTTTGGCATGTCATTCCGGGGAAAATGTTCTGAAAATGTCAAAACTTTTTTTTTGTGAATATAGAAGATCTACAAGCTACAGCACGTCGCAGTGTGGCCCGTTAAGAGCTTAAATTGGCAATGTTTGCTATTAGTGTATGACTTACGCGTAAGTGGCTAATTGAAAGGGCTAAGTGTGTGGGGTTAATTGAATGTTATTAATTTCAAAGCCTTTCAAAGCTCAGGTTTTTGGGAATTTTCATGCTTCATCAGCCTAACTTCTCAGTTAGATATATAAATAATGTTCTATTGGCTCTATTGGAAATTGACTTTGACAAATTCCACTGATTGAAAGGCAATGACAGATGCCTGCCATAGGTTTGTCAGCAGACAGTAAACTGTGTGCGTGCCAGTGTGCGCGTGCATTGCTTGGATAGATAGTAAAGCAAAGGCAGCGGGTGTGGAGTGGGGAGACAGAGACAGAAAGAGAGAGAGAGAGAAAGGGAACATCAGTTAGAGAGAGAGAGAGAGAGAAGGGAAAAAACTAGCAACAGCCATGGCAGAACAATGTGCCAGGCACCGAAAAACCATCTATTTTTCTCCAGCAGGTCTCAGGAGATAACAAAGCAGCGGAGATAAAGCGTGCTGCAAACTAGACAAAAAAGCATAAAGGAACATATCCCGCCAAAAAGTCACACAGAAAAATAACCACCTCCTCCAGAGATTAAATTATTGACTCTCTTGTTCAACGCTGTGAACACCCAAGTTCTTACTCCCAACTTAGTCTTCTTAATGGCTTAAACTGTATGAAAAAGGACAAATTAAGCCAACGGCATTAATAAACAATTAATCATATGAATAATTGTTTACGCATGCATGCATCCCTATATTTGGCAGCATGGCTGATGATGTCAGATGTGTGTTTGTGTGTGTGTGTGTGCGCGCGCGCGCGTGCGTGTGTGCGAGCGCGTGCGTGCATTTGTGTGTGTGTGTGTGTGTGTGTGTGTGCGCCTTGAGGTAGGCTTTTCTTATATCTGTAATCTTCTGCTTCATTTCAATTCCTTTTTTCCCCCTTGCAAGATCTGTCCCCAACTCCAGCAGTATGTGCAGTATCACCACAGTTAATGCAGCCTTTAGAACCTGAATGCACACAACTAGAGAGGTATAGTGATACTAGAACTATAGGAGGTCTGGTCTATAATTGATGTACTGTAGCAAGTCGTACGTAGCTGTGCCATTGTAGTAGGTCCTATATGCTTACTTAGGGAAATCCTTTTTTTAATTCATAATTAATCCTGGAAATTCCTGGATTCATTCATATTGACCCCAGCTCAGCATTAGAGGATGTTTTGGTTACAACTGAACACACCAGCTGCACAGCTAGAGTTGTTTTTGGTCCAACAGCATCACTTTCAGTGCTAACAAGGTCAAAGCAAAGCAGATGGTCTGTAGTACTGACATTCTGCAAACACTAGAGTACTAGCGTAGACAATATAGTAACACCGTAGGCTCATTTAGGTCCAGCACACACTCACACACACATGCATATACCGTCGTAGATGAGAGCCATGCCATCTTATCTCCATGCATCCGAAGTCTCAGAGAACAATTGGATTCTACACGCGTGGTTCAATCTATTTCTGATTTCCACGCGTGGTGGGTGTCATAAAATGCCAGATTTAGTTTAGAAGAAGGGGAAGCTTGGATGCTACTCCCACCCACCATCTTTTTTATCTATCCACTATCCTCTCTATAATCCAAATCCAACTTCACTCAATTAACCCTTTAAGACCGGGAACGCATCGGTGTCATATTAGATTTCTTTGGCTATTCAAAAATAGCAGATATACGAGCTTGTAGATCTGGTATTTTTGAAAAATCTTGAAATTTTGTGCAAATCTTTGAATATATATATGTTTTATGTTATGTTATACATTTTTAACTCCGGTCTGTGCTTCCGGGGGTCCCTGGAACAACATATTTTGAGATGGGGGTCCGCGGCCAAATACATATCATCTTGGGGGTCCTTGACATGGAAAAGTTGGAGCACCGCTGATATAGCACTGATGTAGAATATATATTCAAAGATTTGCACAAATTTTCACGATTTTCAAAAATAGCAGATCTACAAGCTGCCGCACTATGAGCTTGTAGATCTGCTACTTTTGAATTGCCAAATAAATGTAAAGTGACACAGTACGCGTTCCCGGATTGGGTGGGTTAAGGCTCGGCCCTGGCGCTGGCTTTTGAACTGTCTTCTTGAAGGGTGTCTGCAAGCTGCGCTCTTCTCTTGGGCTGCGGGGGGATCCTATTTGCCTGTGCTAATCCTCTTTTCTCGCCATTTCCCACTCCCTTTACCCCTCTCTGCCTGTCTGTCTTTTCCTGTCCTCCCTCCTTCCCCTTTCTTCTTTCTTTATCAGTTCCAGCCCTGTTGAACATAAGCTCTTATGTGAGTGACACCTTTGCCAAAATCAGCTGGGCTGCCAGAGAGGAGCAACAAGATTCGCAGCTTTATGTGGCTTATATGAATAACCGTAAGCTACTTCACCCTTCCCCTGCCTTGCTTAGCATTGATAAGAATTTCAAAAAGTGGTGGCATCATGCTTAAGTGCCAGTGGGAAGGTTTTATGATAATGTTGAAATTCATGATAAACCCACATAGACATTAAAGTCTGTATGGATATTTCATATCATAGTTACGGTTGCACCACATTTCAATTTCAGTCTCTAGAAATATCAACAACATGCGTGACAACAAACAGGGAATGTCACAATTTACAAAGTAGGCCAACGTTTTAAATGAGTAGTTCACCCAAAAAATGCCTTATTTTCATGGAGATTTGTTTCTTTTTGTCGCATTCCTGAGCCAATCATTTGATGACTGGCGGAGTCTCCGGTAGAACTGAATCTCAAATTACTGGCTTAGGAATGTGCCAAAAACTGAAAAAATGTCCATGAATTCATAAACTTCATGAGGTGTGAAATTGATTGAAAACAAGTATTTTTTTGGGGGTGAACTATACTCCTTTAAGCTTCTCTGTTAGTATGGATTTTAACATTCAAGGTGCACCTCTTGTGCTGTGCTGTATAGGCGAGGGTAACTGGAGGATTTCAGAGGCTGTAAACACTTCACAAAGTTTCCACATCATTGACGGGCTTGAACCTGGATCGGTGTACACAGTGCGCCTCATGGCCAAGGGGTTGCTCAGTAACACTAGCATTTTTGAAGATGTTATCCAGACCAGAGTCAAAGGTGAGAGGAGAGTGCGCCGCTGTGGTCATTAGTGTGCTAGTAATCCATCAACGTCTGCCTCCCACCGCAGCACTAGTACAGTGCTATTGATGAACTGTCAATGTCTGTGGTACCATACCATCTGTGCTTTTGTTTGTTTGTGTGTTTCTTCCATCGTCTATGTGTGCTTCTTTACCATCTAATAATTATGAAGACAGGATTTGAAGAAAAACAGAATAACATAGGAATAACATTTCAATGTCGATTTTTGTGATGATCTGTCAAACAGTGGTGTAAAGTAACTCTGTACATTCACTCAAGTACTGTACTTAGCCGATCTACAAACTCACAATGCGTCGCAATGATGCGATGCATTGTGACCTTGTAGATCTGCTATTTTTATACATTTGAAACATTTGAAAACGTGTGAAATGGGACATTCTGCATAGTGAGTACTTTCTACCTTTGGTACTTTAAGTACATTTTGATACCAATACTTTTGTACTTTAACTCGAAAAAGACTTTTAATTGTAACAGAGTATTTCTACATTGCAGTATTTGATACTTTTACTTAAGTAAAACATTTGAGTACTTTTCCCACCACTGCTGTCAAATATGAATTCACTGTATGTGAGGAGTGCTTGGGGGTAGAATCTCAAACTGAGTCTGGGGTTATGTGATTCATAGGTGTGGCCGGTTTGCAGAGCAGTTTATCGACTCAGGGCTGGTTCATCGGAACCATGTGCACCGTGGCGCTCCTCACCCTGGTCGCGCTCATCGCCTGCTTCGTGCGGAGAAACAAAGGTGGTAAATACGCAGGTACGCCGCCGCCAACCCAGCGACCAGACATGTCTTCCATCGATCAAGGTCAGTCAGCTTTTGACCAGGGTTGGGACGCCTCTATGTACCGTTTCACCAACAGAAAGTGAACCAACTGTTCAGTTCATGAATTGTAGATGTAGGCTACTGTAGGTTCATATGGATTTTAGATGTAGATAATCACGGTCAAATTTGACCATGCTGAGGGGCAATATGCATAGTGCATTGATTAACGTAAGATCAATTGACTGTACGGCATATTCATGACACTTTGGTTCACTTCCAGAATAAGTGAAACCGGTGATGGACCCCCAACCCAGCACAAGCAGCACCCCGCTTGGAAATGCGCTGTGCATGTATTATGTGGGAATGCGCCTGCATGGCCAACCCGTCACACCCAAATTAATTTGCCCAAAATGAACTGTCACGACCTATACATTTTGGCCTAGTTTTCCGTCCTCGTGACTCTCATTGCTCTCTGTGGCCCTTCTTGTGTTCCGCTCTGTTCCTCTGATTACATGGCTTGTCAAGCCAGACGAGCGGGAATCAAGATGGCTTTGTTCCACACCTCTCTGTCCCTCATGTGCAGTGTACACGGGGTCTCCGGTTCCCCCCCCCCACCTCCACCGCCCTCATGTGCACGGGGCCCCGGTGCCTTTGTGCTCGCTACCTCGTATCACAGCCTGTCTCAGGGCTCACAAAGGTGCCTATGCTTCCTCGTGTCTCCTCACTTGCTTTTCTTTTTCTCTTGCGCTGCTCCTTTCTTCTCATCCCCGCCGCTTCACTTCTTCGCCTGCAGTAGCTTTTGACATGAAGCACTGAATATTTCATCAGCCCCTTCTGAGAACGCCACCCCTCCCTCCCCCTCCCTGCCCATCCGACGCTTTTCATGAAACCCCTCTTTTGTCTCCCACGCAAGCCAACTGTTATTTTATTTAACCCGTTAAGACCGGCAAAGCATCTGTGTAACCACTTTAATCATTATTTTATACTTTGGCTATTCAAAAATTGCAGATCTACAAGCTCATAGTGCGGTACCGAGTGCGGCCAAATACACATCATTTTGGGGTCCCTTGACATGAAAAAATGTATGTATTATAGCATCATACGTTTTTTCAAATTTTGATTGAGAAGACATTTGTAGAATCCCCAGAAGCAAAGATTTGAGTTATGACACAGATGCGTTCCCGGATTCAATGGGTTAAAGCATATTTACACAAGGAGCTGTTGGGTAGCACTTTGTGCAGACAAACAAAAGGGAGGTCTACACTATGGACAAGCCAAGATGTTTGTTAAGAGTTCAGATGCTATTATATGGCTGCAACTTTTGGTTTCAACTGTGACACACACAAACACAGAGGTGTTGTAAAAGTTTTAATCTAATGTGTACCACACACCCACTCAGAATAAGCCTCGCTTTTGTTCTGATATTCTCCAAAGGAAACACCTGTTACTGTGCGGAAGTAGAACGAAACATTTTGATTTAGCTCCTTAGAGGGAGATGCTGTAATATTTCTACCAGCGACAGCAATACAGATCCTAAGGAATAAGGGCTGTATGACTGACGTTAAAGGGGTGAAAGTGATTATTTTTGTTAAAAAGTTAAAGCTCTATCCTGATAGTAATCATTTCTATAGAGTGTTTCTCCATTAACAGGGCCTCCCCAATCTCTCCAGCTCTTAAGTAAACAGAAAATATATTTTCTGGTCGGGATACCAATTTTATCCCACAGAGAACCAAAGATCATTCATCGGCTTCAATTCAGTTCCAATTTTGTCACAATTCATTTATTCATTTTTGTCATCACTTCCAATTTCACTTTTTTATCCTGTATCTTGAATGAGTTCTCTCTTCTGATAGGATAAAATAGGTATCCCAACCTGAAATGTATTTTCTGCTTACTAAAGAGCTATTTTCTGCTTACACACTGTATAGGGTACATTGGCTCAGGAATGCGAGATTTTTTCCCCATCAATTCAAGGCTTCATGGGGTGTGTAATTGATAGAAAATAAGTCATTTGTTGGGTGAACTAACCTTTAAGAACTTTCTTATAATGGCTATTTCAAGAAGCAGGATTTTAGAAATGATTTCCAAATGTACACTAGTAGTCAAATTACTTGTATACATCAAAAACTTCTACTTTGAAGATGTTACAAAGACTAGGTGGGTGTTCATTTTAATGATCATTTGAATTGGAACCAGTGTTAATTTTGACAGCAAATTCTGATTTAGTTTCTTTTGAATAACACACCATTTAGTTTTAGTCCTATTTTAGTCATCTGAATTGTTTTAGGCTAAGTCTTAGTCTTAGTCAACAAAATGAACACTGATTGGAACTGTTATTAACTGGTGTCCATGTGGCACGACAAGTAATATAACAATAGTGCATTGAAGCACTGGCGCTTTAATACCTGTTTACGCTCTACCTCCTCTGCAGTGAAGGAGAAGGAGGATCTGCACCCTGACGAGGAGTCTCAGGGTATGAATGATGACACCTTCTGTGAATACAGGTGAGACATACTGTACACTGGCTCCTCAAGGACAGGCTGGCGTGCCAAAGTGTGATGAAAATCCACACCGTAGGGTTTTGGTTGATGGTTGGTTTTCCGGCAATTGTAGCTTAAAGCAATTTTTTTGACATAACTAAATTAAGTTCTAACAACCATATGTTAAATGTTTCACGGTGTATAGAGTCATTTGTCATAGTAAATGCTGTTCATTCACGTATTTGTTTTTGTTCCAAAAGCAAGCCTTGCATGCATGCACTTGGCCGGGATGAGCCCAGAAGCCAGTGTTCTGAACTCTTAATGGTCTAGGTAAACATATACAATCGCCGTAGTCAAGTGTAGTCAATGTGGTGCTGTGCTTTGTTCCTCCTTAGCTGTGATACCTTGTATTTTTTTTTGTCCTTAGATGCTGTTCCGCTTTGTTCCTCCTTAGTTGTGTTTGATTCAATTAAGGATTATGGCTGCGTGCAAGTGTGTATTCAAATGAGAGTCTGTCAGCTCCTGCCTGCAAGCATGTGTGTGTATGTGTGTGTGTGTGTGTGTGTGTGTGGGCGCACACATGCCCAGGAGCCTTTAAACATAGCCATGTCTATGTCTAAAGAAAGAGCCTTGACTTTTGTTTTTGCAGCTTGTCTTGTGTATGTGATGTGATTTTAGTGGACAGATGTAGGCCAAAAGACTCCCTAAAAGACACAGACACAGTCACAACTGCTACAGTCACCCTTGCTTATGGACTTTTTAGCTTGTCTTGATGGAACATAATTCTCATAATATGGTCACCATAACTAATGAATTGGTCCAATAACCAAATGCCATTAGCTTGTTACAAATAAAGAGCCAACTATTAATTGTTTTAAAAATATTAATATTAAAATAACACATTTGTGAGAGTACATTAATTATGATAATACAAGAATACCAATTGAGCCTAATTATTCTAAATAATTTGTACAGCTTGACTCTGCAAGAGGCTAGCCGTACAGGGTTGGTCTGTTTGTGTGTCTGTGTTTCCAGAGCTAATATCGCAAACCGCTGGACCGATCAGCAGCACATTTCTTGTGCAAGTAGGCTACTATACCTCCACTCACTTTTTGAAACTTTTTTGAAATATTTAACTTTTGTTTTATATTGGAAATCAATGGGGTTCTGCTCAGGCTGAAACATTGCCCAAATATTTGTTGAGCTTGGGGGTCGGGGGATATTGATTTTTTTTGTTTTGTTGTTGCCGTGTTTACGTAGCCTATGCTTTATTTATGTAGGACAGTCAAGAAACCAATATGGGCACACATGAAGTAAAAAATGCATCACAGGTTCTGAGACCTGTTAAATGGATAGGGTTCTGTCTGAATGAGAGGTTAGCAGGACCAAAATGCTGATGTCAAATACACGAGGGACTCGCTTGCCAAATATCTACAAGCTGTGATGGCATTGCAATGCGAAGCGTTGTAAGTGTGTAGATCTGTTGATTTTGACAAGCGGCGCAGTTGGATTATGGAGTGCTTTCACTGCGGTGAAGTTGGTTTCACGTTGGATATTCATCCGGTTGCCTTTTATGGTGTTAAATGGGGTGTGGAACAATGCAAATGATGCAGACATGAATGCACATTTGATTTAATGACAGGTGGAATTCATCATCGGATAAACCTGAGATATGCAAAAATCAAACCTACAGTACACCCTTTCATACATTTTTCAATGTTTGTCTTTACTTAGGATCAAACCTAAAATATAGTAGACCTTATTTAGAGCTTTGTGAATGAGGACAATTGTGTTTTTGAGTTTCAACCTATAGAAATTGGAACTGTGGAGAAACTACTTGCTGGGCTAAAGAATAATACATCAACCGGTATGGATAATCTGGATGGACGTTAATTAAAGTTGTTTCGAATATAATTTCATTATATTATATTTTAAATGAGTCTGAAGGAGGAGTTATTCCCCCAGGTTTGGAAATCTGTCAAGGTTGTAATAATTCCCGAAAACAAATGAGAGATTTTCTCAGCTGCCAATAACAGATCCATTAGTATTCTTCCAGTGTTGAGCAAGCTAATGGAAAAAGTTGTTCTTGAACAGATACTAAACTATTTTTCACTTCATGAATTAAACAGCATGCCTATAAGGCAGATCACTCTACATGCACAGCACTGACAGAGATGATTGACAAATGGTTATCTTATACTGACAGTAAAAAGATGGTTGGAACTAGTCTGTACTACTTAACTTAGGTGCAGTATTTGATATTGTATAGAGTGGACTGTAGCTAGGTTGTTATTATTAACACATCTACCTGCATATGGGTTTAGTTCAAGGATGAATAGTGATGTTTTTGATGGTAATTTTTCCTCCCCTAAATGCCTACAGTGTGTCGTTCCCCAGACGAGCTGCCTTGGGCTGCAACTCTTAAGACATGCATGTTTTGGATAAGTTCAGTGCTACTCTATTTGCAGATGATACAACTATATATTTTGCATCAAATAACATAACTGAGTTAAGGAACATACTTCAATCTGAACTGCAACTATTAACTGGATAAGCGAGAATAGACCAAAGGTGTGATGTTCATGCAGGGCCAAACATGCTACGAATAATGATAATCAGCCTGTGCCTATAACTCAATGGTTAAGATATTAAAGTGGTTCTCAACCTTTTCAGGCCGGGACCACCCAAAATAATCATATTTGAACTGGGGTTCCCCCCACCCTGACAAGCACTGTTGAGTTGAGGCATTACATTTTGTTTGACTCGGGTCCACAGATAAATATTGGGAAAATAGCAGATCTATAAGCTCAAGGTGTTGTGAGCTTGGAGCTTGTTTTTTTTGTATAGTAACACTCTACCTGTACATCTTCTGATGCATGATATTCCTCTACCTGGTAGTGGAATATCATGCATCAGAAGATGTTCCTATTTTTTTATCCCTGCCTCTAGAGTGCTAGTGGCACAGACAATAGTTGTATCTCACCTTGATTACTGTTCAGCAGTCTGGTCGGGTGCAGACAAAAAAGATCTGTCTAAGCTCCAAATAGCTCACAATAAAGCTGCAAGGCTCACACTGCCCTGTGTCCGTTAGGTGTGAGGTGGAGAACAGACAGAATGCATGCCAGTCTCTCATTGCTCACAATAGAGGAGAAGTTGGCATACAATTCAATGGGTTTTCTTAGGAATATCTGTTATAGTAAACAACCAAAATGTATCTGTACTGTATTAATTATGTGAGAGATACTAGGGGTTATATACAGTAATTAACCACTTAAACCCTACAGTATAGACTTCGTTGTACGTCAAAAGCGAAAACAACACTTCTACAAGATCGCAATGCATTTGCATATTTTAGCCAAAGGTTTGCCTATTCTCAACAAAATGTTCACCTGTTATGACCCAGTACCCAGCATCACAGAACAGGCACGCTAGGGTTAATGTGGTTAAAACAAAACCCAGAAGAAATGCAGTGTGCAGATCTGTAATGTATACAGTAGGGCCATCACAATGTGGAACAAGTCGCAATGTGGAACAAATAATCCTATGTTAATAAACCGTCCTAAACAACCACAAATGCAATTTGATATGTTTTGATGTTTAGTTGTTGTTGTTTTTTTACTAGATTTTATTATGTTGTTTTTATTGAGGCTTGTTTATGTCTTGTTATAATGTTATGTTTTTGCTGTGTGTGGAGTACAGGAAGAGTAGCTGCTGGTTTAGTGGCAGCTAATGAGTATCCAAATAAAGAACAATAATACGACAATAATAAGTTGCATGGCAAGCTTCCCATTAGATTTTGAGATACTGTAGCTTATGTGCAATTGTAGATTTTAACGGGTGACCATAGAGGAAAAGGAATAGGGTCACCAAAATCATCAAATCCCATGGCAATCCAGCCAGTAGTTTTTAAAATATCGTCGCTGTCGGGTGTAAACCATGTCCAAGACCGTTCCTTTCAGATGTGATGCATTGTGAGCTTTTAGATTTGCTATTTTCACTACTTTTGTGCAACACTCTTGTATGATGAAGTAGGGGATTATTTTTTTTTAATTATGGAGATACAAGGTTTCATACTAATAATGATCAAAATGAGGTGTAAAAAACTGAAAACTGAAACTCTACTCCTAAGCCAAAAGTAGATCGATCTCATCTAGAAATAACAGACTTCCATTGTTTGCATTGTTGCGCAGCTCTGGTGACAGTTTAGAGAAATTGACTGAATCCTCTTTAACATTACACTTCCACAGCTGCCTAACAATGAAGCGTTTGTTTGTCCAGACATGCAGCGAAAATCACCCTAAAATAGCCCATTCTGTCTGCTTTCCCATCATCCTCTTATTCGGAGCATTAATATTAATCCAATTTCTTGGGTTGTTACCAAGGCTATAATTCTGTTTGAACAGTAAAATGTGGTTGGAACATCCACCAGCCCTTGTAACCAAAAGTGGCTATAGTAATACTACTAACACTAGCAATAATAATAAACTTAATATACATTATAGCGAAAAGATTATGCTAGAAAGGGCTCCACAAGTAGGCCTAACCAACTGTAAATAGATTGATAGACCCAAATAGATTGGGTGTGTGCATGTGTGTGTCAGCTTCTGCATGAATACATGCAGGCTTTTGTGTGAACAGTATTTACATATAAATGTGAGCTTTAGGGGCTCTGGTTCGATTCCTGGCTGGCAGGACCATTTTGATGCTGTCTGGTGGAAACCGATAATGTCCAAAACGGTTCCTTTATTATTATTATTATCATTATATTAAAGAACTATTTTTTAAATAGTGAAAATAGCAGATCTACAAGCTCAACGGGTCGCGATGCACTTTTGTGCTACACCCTTGCATCATGAAATAGGGCATTCATTTCGGAAAAAAACAAAAATATGGAAATAGGTTTCTGCCGTACTCTCTGCCCCGTGTTTACTGTCTCTGTCAAATAAAGTCTTAAATGCCCCCTAAAAATAACGTAACCACTTGCAGTTGGTGAAAATGGCACTTTCGGCCATTTTCGGTGAAGAGATTTGGTGTAGAAGGAAAAAAAGGAGGGGACCAATATAGAGCCCTGGGGAACCTCGGTTCAACGAAGAAGAATGCAAGCTTAATGCTGCGTTCACACGGGCAGATACAAAGATACAAAAATACACAGCATATTTGTCACTCTGTCGCCTTGTATCTGTGTTGCTCAACGCGGTCGTTGACGTCATCAAAGCACTGCGTCATCGGAGCTACAGTTGTAGTTTTGTATCTTTGTATCTGGAAGTTGAACCCAGCTCAACTTGAATTTGTAGCTTTGTATCTTTGTACAGTATCTTTTGTAGCAGCTACAAACATCGGATGTTGCTTTGTATCTTCATGTCACTGGCTCATCCGCCTGACTCTGTGTCTCTGTGGGGCTTAACATACAGTAGATGTAGAATGTTCATTCTCAGAGCACAGTCTTCACGCAGACCAAATTGTGGCACTACACTGCTAGGCAGTGTAAAGGTGCCCTTTCATACATTTATCCTGCAATTACATGAATATTAATCCGGCAACTACAGTATCTTGCTCTAGCGCCGCACACAGTACAAATTATTACACTTTAAATTTCAGCTCTGTCTCCGTCCTACATTAGTAATTCAGTTTATTCTTGGATGTTTTAGTGTACTGTAAATCAAATAAAGAATTATAAGTTTAAACCGTGAATTTGCACACTGTTGCAGTGGCTGAAACGTGAAGAGACGAGCTCATCTTGGCGACTAAAAGTGCAATAGCAGTCTAGCAAGAATTCATTTAAGTTGTGCCCACAGTACTACAGTAGCTGTCAGTACAAATCTGTGCTACCGTTGCAGATTTTTGTCTGCCTCTGTCTGTATAGGATGGTCAGTTACATGAGGCTGTGTTGACTGTATTGTTCCCCCAGGGGGATTTTCCCTGGCTTTAGTGTAGGTTTTTTCCATGCCAAGGGCCCCCAAATAGCTGTGGAAAAAAGCTGATCTACAGGGTTTCAACACATTGAGTATGTAAATTGGCTATTTTTGCCATTTTCCGATTGAAAGTCGTTAAACTTGCACAAAATTCTTATGAATTGAAATTAGATAGATAGTTTGAGGATTACTTTCTGCTACCCTGCTCCTACGGTCTACTCTGAAGAGAATGGCAAATGTCCCAACTTGGTTCTTGGCAAGTGGTGAAACTTTGTGCAATTCGGTAACTTCATATCGTTATTGCCCCGTAGAGAATGCGGTGTGCAGACAGTGTCTATGATAGAAACATAACAAATCACTACACTTTATACCATGCAGGTAAACAAACAGATGAAAAGGAATGAAAGGTAGTTGAAGAAAGTTTCTCATCAGTGCAATATACAAAGTTCTCATACACGCATGAGTTATTACATAATTCCTTGTGCAAGTTAAGCAATCTAACAGCAGTGCGGATAAATGGGCCCCTTGGCTTTTTTACTGTTGAGTTCAGGCACTGTAAAATGATGCCCAGAGGGCATTGTCTCAAACTGCCCTCAAAGGCGAGGACCACGACACTGAGGAATATTCTCAATTAATTTCCCTGCTTTACTTTTATTGTATTTCCTCCTAACTTTTTAATTTATTTTAGTGGGATTTAGAGAGGTGGCAGGGTAGATGGGACACAAGTTGAATTTTCTCAGGGACACTTAAAAATAATAAAATAAAATTCCAGGTGGTGCCGGTAGTAAAAAAGCAAAAAATAACTCTTTGCCTCTTTAGCTGGCCATTTTCCGTGCAGCAGTCCCAAAATGGAGCCAGCACGGGTCAAAGCCAAGACAAATGTAATTACCTCCTGCCCAGTGATGCGTCTCCCTCACTCGCATCCTTCGCTCAACTGAGGGAGAGGCCGGCCCTCTGCACCAGCTCAGAGCTAGAGCAGTTGTGGCTGAGGGCTGAGACACACTGGGTTCTGATCAAGGCCTCAAATGCGCCGGGTCTCTAAAGCACTCAGCCTCCATTTTATCACCGCGTTCCAAGTCACACACAGCAGAGGGGTCTTGGGAGAGGGCAGCGGGGGCGGTGGGGGGGGGCAGGCATTGTGGCATTCAGCGGCACTAAGATAAGGGCCACTTATCTCTGCCGCTCTAGGGTCGTCACTCGTCAGAGAGAGAAAGAGTTTGATAACGCTTGAAATGGGGACCTTATGTGGCTTGCATGGCAAAGAGGGTCTATGAAATGGGGAACGATAATATCGGTTATTAAAAGGAAATCCACAAAGAGCCAGATGCCGTGATCTACAGTATGAGTTCTAACCGTATCGCTGTGCTGGAAAGCCTACTTAAAAATGTGGCGGTCATATTAACACATTGATCACCTACATGTATGCTTTGAAACGCTCTGTCACACGCACACACACACACACACACACACACACACACACACACACACACACACACACACACACACACACACACACACACACACACACACACACACACACACACACACACACACACACACACAGCCTCTGCATGTTTTGAATATTAAACTTAAGAGGGGAAAGAAGCGTATTATCAAACATAGTCAAGGTTGGCTATTAGAACAGGAGGACGAATTCAGGGGGAGGGGTCCATGGTGTTTTTGAGGTGACCCTGCATCTTGTACCGAGACGACACCTGTGCGTTGGCCGGGTGCCCAGTCTTAAATTGGCATCT
The DNA here is from genome assembly GCF_963454915.1 of Gymnoscopelus microlampas. Lineage (NCBI taxonomy): Eukaryota > Metazoa > Chordata > Actinopteri > Myctophiformes > Myctophidae > Gymnoscopelus > Gymnoscopelus microlampas. The sequence goes on along the minus strand of NC_139947.1, from coordinate 31,884,631 downwards.
AATCTCCCTGGCCCCGTGTGTGGGGCCTCTTGGGAATACTGGTAACGACAGGCTGTTTGTCTGGGATTGCATACGGCTCCCCTCGCTCTCCCTTCTCTCTCTCTCTTCCTCCATTCCTCTTCCTCGATCTCTCTCTCTCTCTCTCTCTCTCTCCCAGGCGCTCGGCGCCCCCACCTCCAACACCCCCTCTTCTCTCACGGTTCGGAATGAGCTGCACTCAGGCAATTTCCATCGCAGGCTCTAAAGAGATTTGAAATTGCCTTCAGTCCTGAAGCCTTGGCAATTAGCAATTAGTGAAGTGATTGTAGCAGGCCACCCCCCTTCCCCCTTTTGCTCCTGTCCCCTGCTGTGAGGCCACTGCATCCATTTCCAGCTACCGCTCATAGTGATGTATTGGAGCCGCGCAAGCTCATTTTTGCGTGTGTACGGGTATCTGTAGGTGCAGCCGAGCATTAAATAGTACAGTATGTGTCTGGGAGTACATGTATTTAAGTGTTTGTGTGTGAGTGTATTTTTGTGTACATTTCTGTGTGTGTATTGATATGTTTGCCGATTTGTGTGCGTGTGTGCGTGTGTGTGTGTGTGTGTGTGTGTGTGTGTGTGTGTGTGTGTGTGTGTGTGTGTGTGTGTGTGTGTGTGTGTGTGGCCCCCTCACCGCAGCGGGTACAGTATGTGTAGTTTGCCTGCTGGTATGTGCTTATGGACATCTGCCTGCTGCGCTGTACAATATGTTTGTGTTTGCCTCTGTACCACTCAGCACTCATCCATCCCCAATCCCTCTCTTGTTGTTGGATGGCAGTGACAGTGACGAGAAGCCACTGAAGGGGGGCAGTTTGTGTTCCCTGAACGGCACCAACGTGGGAGGGGACAGCATCAGTAGAGACAGCCTGGTGGATTACGCCGACGGGGGAGGAGAATTCAATGAGGACGGCTCATTCATCGGAGAATATTCCGGACGCAAGCACCGAGGCTCTTTGGGTGAGCCCAATGGACCCGGCACAGTGACTGCATAAAAAAGCAGCTATCGACTCAGGGCGGGTAAAATGTAGTTAACAGACATTATTAATTACCCGATATTGGAGTTGGATGAATGAAATTGTCTCAAATATGCAGAAGCCTGCCCTACCGGTGTGTCAAGAGGCACGCAAAGCAAATAATTAAATTTGATTTCAGGTTCCATTCTGCCCAAGGGCTTACCATACATGGACTAATACATCCACAATGGACTTCACTGAGGGAGCAGTGGGAGGCAGTGTGTGTGAGAGAATGAATGGTATCATTTGAGAGATGCATGATTCTAATAAGTAGTGTTTTCTACCGATCAGTCACAAGTCCCCACAATGCATATTGATTTTGTACCTCGACACAATGTGATGGATTTAAGAATGATCTTTACTACCATTACTACTGCACACAAAAAAAACGAACTTGCCACCGTTCCAGTATGTAGTTACCGGTATACTTTTTACAGTGGATGAAAAACAAATACACTAGATATACATGCACAGCATTACACTATCTTTGCACCCTGTCTGATATAAAAAGGTTATAAATCAATGCAATTAAGCTGCATTTCATTAACACATGTATATTAAAGTTGTATATCAATCTCATAAAAAGGAATCCATTTTTAGGCATAATCATCATACGTGTGTGCCTACTTTTGTATAATTTCTGTATATACTGTATGTACTGTAGAGAATTGTTTTGATGTTTGATGGACCAGTGTGAACGTTGTCCTGTTTTATGATGACTGCTAATGTCTAATGTGATTTTGTATCATGATGTCCAAGATATTAAACGCAAATGGATATATTGAAATTGTTTCACAAACTCTCTGGCAGTTATGTTATTATGGGATTGTTGAAGCAAAAAGTTATATTTTCTATTACTACGGGGGAAAATATTTCCCTTTAAATTCCCAGTCATCTCGCAAAAACACAAAATAATTGAGTAGGGTATGAGGCTGCTTTAGTGGAATGCGAAGAGTCTTTAACCAAACGGAGAACATGTCGATTATCTCCCATCTTTGTTTGCTGGGATTTCTGCCTCATCAAAGGTGCTATATTTTCCCTTCAGTAAGTGTAGGGGAGAGGGAGGACTGCTTTGGTTGGGATAATTGGAGCCAGGGGACTAGTACAGTAAAGAGAAAGAGGTTGAGCGAAATGTTGACTATATTCCATTACTAAACTTTCTACCATATGACCATTTCTGTTCTTTTTGTTTTGAAGTGGGACTATTTTTACATTTTTTGGTTAGTTTTTATTTTCTTTCTTCTTTTTTATTCTTTTCTTCTTTTCTTATTGTTTACTATGTCTGGCAAGTTTTTGTCTTACGTTACTTCAAAGCAAGCCTTTATGCACTATACAGTTTAGTTTCTGTATTCTGGGAGGGACCTTGTACAGTATTTTTGTAGACCACACGTCCTCTAATTTCTTCAGAAAACTGCAATTTGTTGTACTCGATATAAATTGGTTCTCAAGGTTACTCTCCTTTTTAATGTGGACATTGGTACACAGAGCAGCCTTTAACATTAAAAAAAATAAATCCATGACCAATGAAAAAGTATGTACTTCCCACTAGAACCCATCTAATATGCAGTTTTATTACCTCGGTTTAAGTAGAATTGTTGAATAGGTCAAATCTTAACTTTATTTGCGTTTTTATCCCACATGAATATTTTAGCGCTATGCATTATGCATGCATGACTTTGCTGCATGTGCAGCAGAGATAACAGCAAAATATTTGGAGGCATCACAATATATTTGACCTTTGTGAATATTGGGCTTAATTCTGCCATGTTTACAGCATCTGAGCATATAGCTTTGTACTTAATTCACCAGCAGAATTTGCTGTGGAAACTGTAGTTAAGAGCTGCATAGGAATTCTGCTTACAAGGCATTCCTACCTGCAGATCCTTTGAGTTGAAGGATACCTTGACTTTGCTTGCGCTGAACTGAGCTTGCCATTTGACTACACTGTAAAATCCTGAGTGCTCATTGTACAAATGCAACCAAATTGACCTGTAAGAGTTCATTTGGTTCCATTTGTTCACGCTCATAGTTACATGAACACTCAGGATTTTACTCTGTATGTGTGTGCGATAATGGTTTAGTTTTGCTTTATTATATTGTAAAAAATCAAATACACTTATAATATAGTTACACTGAAAATGAATTAACGAGCATTAACAATGTCAAGACAACAAATGACCGAATCCTTCCAGAAATCTCACAGGGACGTTGAGTGATTCACTCCCAAGATACTCAGCAGGGAGCTGGGCAAATGGCAAGTACGGTAAAAAACTATATAAAAAACAAGTCAAACAGCTTATAAATAGGACTATGACAAATTGCTTTAGTTTCCAAACTCCCACTTAAAAGCCAAGCAGGCCCTGAGGTGAAAGCTTCACCAGTCAGGCTTTTGACAAGTTCCTTTTAATATATTAATTCACAGATGCACTTAGCTGTTAAATGCTGACATACACTTAACACCTCTTCCCAAATAACGTACTGCAGCTTTAAATTTAGACTCAATGGAAAACATCTTCAATTAAAATGAGAAAGGATAGCCACCTAGTATGGTTACACTGTATTCACAGTCACTAAGAAGAACTTTAAAAACAAAAAAACAAAAAAACATCCTTGCCGCCTGGTTTACATCCTGCCATCTACTGTACTGGCTTTCTGGTATATCTCTGCTACACCATGTGGCTTCTTATCTCTGGTTCTGAATACACAGCATCCAATTCTGGTTGCATTGCCTACTACCCATGGCCTGGCGATTTTAAACGCATTGCATTGTAGCCATAATGAAACAAGACATGGGATATAGTGCAGTCGGAAAGCACTCCAATGCCTTGTGGCTAGATAAAGGTCATTTAAAGAGATAATCCGCACATTGTAGGGGATTACGCCCTTATCCCTTTTAGAATTGCTTTCTTGCTGGAACGCTGAAACCACTAAACAACAACAAAAGATTATTCTAGTCAAAGTGCCTTGCAACAGCCTAGGCTACAGTGTCACACAGGAGGCTTTTCTTTGCGCCACTAAATCCATTTTGACGTGTACTAGTGACCCTTTCAAAAGCCATAATAGCCCTATTTTGTAAGGAGTACAGGTTTGAACATTAGCATTCCAACTCATGCCAGTATGACCTGGATCCATACGCTACAATATAAAGTGAGACACAGGTCATCATAAGGAGTTTTGCCCTTGATATAGCGTGCACATACACACGCACATGCAGTGATAAGCTCAAAGGGGATCACTTGCTTTCAGTCGATTTGATGAGAACTGATATTTAGGCTAAGTACCCTGGAAATTGCCTTGTGGAAGGAAATCGATAGCATGCTCACACATGCCGAGGGGCCTGCCCAATGCCTGTGGGCTAAACCGCTAATCGTTGCATCATTTCTTAAAGCGCCCGAGGTATTTCGAGGACAGGACATTGTACAAAACTGTAGTAGGCTGCAAGGACAATTTGAGGTATATTTCCTGTCATGGTGCTATTGTTTAGTTCGGGCAGTAGGTGGCATGCTGGAATGTGAGAGAATTGGGCCAAATGTGTGAACTATTTATAAACCTGTATGTATCTTTGTCTTAAGCATTGTGCACTATGTGCAATTTAAAAATAGATTATGACTGATTTCCACCCTATCAGTATGCGACTCGCACCGCTATAAGTGTGGGCCCTCGCTCAACCGTCACCTTGCTCAGGCGCTCCTCACAGGGTTCAAGCCCGCTTCTTCCAGTGCGCCTGCCTTGTTTTTCTCCCACCACCGACACCCAGGCCCAGTTCTCCTGATACCCCAAAGCTGGCTGTGAACACTTCATCAATAATGAATAACCCGTGTTGGGTTCACTGAGAGGGGAAATATGACAGGTGTTTCAGGGGATGCACTTAAGGAGAACCATCTTCAGCTGCAGTAACACACCGACAGAAGCCTCCACACCGGCAGAGTCAAACCTACAGCAACAACAGGTCGGCCTTTTAAGAAAAGTCAGACGCGTCCGGGCACCTACACTGTTTTCATCGGGATGCACACAAACGCTTTCAAGGACAAGTCGTGAGCACTTTTGTGGAGAATGGGGTTAAGGGGGAGCAGGGTTGAAGGTTATCCCGTTGCATGTTTTATTGAAAGCTGCTTCAGCAACATTCTAGATAAAGAAAAGGAGCTAAGAAAGGCATGGACCATGACCTCAATACGTAATAGATGTGGTGTAGTTTCCAATGCTCCTCCCATGGCCCACACCCATAACCCATTCATTCTTTTCCTCAATATTTCCCAGGCAGTGAGAGTACCTGAAACGGCAAACTGTAAAATACTGTACATGGCAACGTAACAAGTAAAGAATAATTGTTTCTGTTGAAGTATTGGCTTTTCTGCCTTTATGTGATAGTACATCGGAGATTGATAGGAAGCGGGGAAATAGTCGGGTAGTGACACGCAGGAAAGGTCTGCCAGGCTCGGGAACAGGCTGCATAGAGCTTATATGGTACGCGCCTTAACTCGGCCATCGGTGCCCTAAGTGGAGAAAATTAAAGCAATCCAGCAAGCATTGTCCTCAGGTCTTATTCAAGATTTTATCGATTTTTTTTTGTCACATACTGGGACACAAGAATATTCTTTTTTTAGTTTCGGCTCCTTAACATTGTAGCAACAATAAAAATAGCTAAACAAAGTAACAAGATAAAAATGGCTAACAATAATCCCAGCACACGGTGCATGGTATATGGATGGGTCCTACTTATGATAAAAAATATATATACACATACTGTACACACACACACACACACACACACACAAACACACACACACACACACACAAGCAGCAAAAAATCAGCTTGCCCTGCGTATTCAGCAATCATCATGTGCTGCGTGATTGAAATAGGCTCTCTCTCTCTCTCTCTCCATGTCTCACTCTCTCCCTCTCTCCCACGTCACTCTCTCCCTCTCCCTCTCTCTCTCCCTCCTCCTCTCTCTTATTCTCTCTCTCACTGATCAAGCTCTGGTCTTACGTCACACACAACCTCCCTCCTGCTCTACCTCTCCCTCCCGTTGTCTAACAATGCCGATTTGCACTGACATAGTGCTTGGGTATGTTCATATTTGAGCACATTCCGCCCACCTGCCTGCCAGCCACAGACAACTTGAACTTTATACAAGCAGCAGTACCTATGTGCTTCACTCGGTGTTATCAGCTTGCCGGAATTGCTG